>NC_056732.1:1469097462-1469111099 GCF_019279795.1 Protopterus annectens | reverse complement strand
GTCCTATCTCACCTTCATGCTGTACTGATGGGTTCGGAACTGATCCTCGTTTCCGACTCGGCCATTTACTAAATCTCGAGGTCTTCAACTAGTTTGTGGCTCACTCCCTATCTTATGATGCTGTAGGGCTTTCCCCAGATCTTGTTTTTCAGTGAAAAGGATCAAGCGTCTCATCTAGCTCTGGCTAAGTGAAGTTGTTTTTTCTTCATTAAAACTTTAAACATTTCTATATACAGTTTTTTCTATATTGCTAGTTTATTATATTTCCTTCTTTACACATGTTTATAGCACTTTCTTTATATAGAATGTTTGCTAGTTTTATCTGGCCAAGTTTTTATTAAGCCTCAAATTCCCTATCCTTACTTAGGATTTTCTTACGATAGTTTAAAGTGTGCTAATATATATTTAGTGTGGAATTTGTTGTTATTAGTGTTATTAGGATTGTTAGAAATAGTTTAGTAATCACTTAAATATTTTTCTGTTGTCAGCCTGCAGTTAAGGCTAGTGTGTATCTATACTTTTACACCTCTAGTAGATTGTTAGATTTTAGCAGGGTATTATTCTTTTCTGTAATTGCTTGTGTATTAAACTGTTATTGATATCTATAGCTCGTTTTACTTAGAGAGCTATTGAGCCCATTTTAAATTAGAGGGTTGTTTCTTTTTTCTTGGTGTATTTTTTTGTAGTGTATTGGCTAGAAGATGTCAAAGCAGCCTAAAGAAGCCAAACCTTCGGGTTTTAAGAGGTGCCCCAAGTGTTCTCAAAAAATGCCCATTATGGATGCACACCGATTGTGTTTATTGTTTGGGGCACTGCATTTACAGGAGTCTTGCTGTAGTTGCCACTCCTTCAGCTCAAGAGTCCTTCATGAAAGAAGGAATAAGCTGATCCTCAAAGGCCTACTTAAGTCTTCCTTTTCAGAAGTTTTAGAGCAGGGTCAAAGCCCTCCCAAAAAATCAGTCTCTCCTTCTCAAAAATCAGACAGAGGCTCTAAAAGATCATCATCTACATCAGCTGATAGATCAGAACTGTCCAAGAAATTACTGAAAACGTCAGAATCAGTTGAACTTGTTCAGCCTTCCACCTTGGCTCCATCTGTTTCAGGGCAGATGGTGTTGCAAGTTAGGAGCCTCTCACCTGCATTGGAGCCAGTCTCTCTTACATTAAGGTTGCTGATACTACAGTCTCTGGCATCTCCAGCCCCATCCTCGTGATCCTCCAAAAGCCTTTCAGATTATGATGTGGATCATCTGGTGCAGAAACTGCAGACACTGGCACTGGCCAAACTTTTGTTGGAACCGACCCAATTGGTTTCGGAACTGACTGGACCCGTCCCTTCTACGTAGATTCCTCCTCCAACCCAAACTGTGTCTTTGGAGCCAGAATGTGTGGAACTGAAAGAGGTGGAGTCATCGGGGTCAAGACCTACTTCGGCATCTTCAGCTCCGATTGCTCTGACTACCTCAGTGCCATCTGAGGTGTCTAGGAGCCGACACTCTCCAGTCGGGTCTGGGGAGGACAGTCGGACTGAGTTTTTATCTGTTCTGAACTTGCCTCTCAGGGCCTTGGCACTCATGAGTTCGGCTCCTACCTTGGTCTCGGATCATGTGAGGGGGGCTTTTGCAGCTATGAGGAGAGCATTGTCCCCATGGGGATTCTTTCTGTTGGATCCTCCTATTCCTCTTCCTAAAGCACCAGTGTCTGTCTCTGCACATAAGATCCCACAGAAGCGCAGAGACCTGAAGGCTCAGGAAGCCTCAGAGGGTAAACTTCTCTCTTCTGGAACCTCTCCGGAATGCCCTTCTGAAGAGGTACCCTGGAAGAGACTATGTAAGAGGAAGCATTTGGACTACCCTGGAGGAGTCACTCACATCAGACACAGACCTCAATGAATTGGAAGGGTCCCCACGGTTGCCCTCTGAAGATGTCTCGTTTGCGGACATCTTAGAGATCCTTAAGCAGAGAGGCAGTTGGAAACCCATCACCCCTTCTAACAAGGAGTCCATTTAACTGAAGGCTTTTGGGTCTTGACCATCTGCCACTTGGGTGTCTCTGCCTTTCGATGAGCTTATGGAATTAGTTTGTCAAAAGGCATGCGAGTCTCTGGACATAGTGGAACCTGTCCCTAGGAGGCCAAATAAATTCATAACATCCCCGGAAGACAAGCCATTCCTCACAAAAGATGTATCCGTAGATGCTGTGGTGGTGGTGGTGGCAGCCACCAAGAAGAAGTTACTAGAAACATCCATGTCTGTCCATCCTCCAAACAAAGAGTCGTGTACGATGGATAGATATGGTAAGCGCATGTTCTCTTCAGTGACCTTTACAATACAGTCCCTGAATTACCTCACTCATTTCACCAGGTTACAAAGAGATCTCCTGAAGGAGCTTGGACATACTCTCCAGGGTTCTGTAGCTACAGGAGTGGCAAATAAAGCATGCTCCCAGCTCTCCACCCTCAATTCTGTAGTCAACTCATCCATGAGGCTCATCTCTTGTGCAGCCAGTGGAGCAGGTAGGTCAGTGGGTTCAGGATTTAGGAATTAGGAGACATTCCTGGATGTGCTTGTGTCACTTTGCAGAACCCTTCAAGTCATCCTTCATTAACACCCCCTTCGATGGGTCATCCCTGTTCAGGCCTAAAGTCAAAGAAATACTAACCAGGTGTGAATAGGAAGGAAAGACTCTCTCTGCCGTTGGAGTCCATTTTTCCACACCTTCTAGACCCTATCCCAAGGGTCAAAAGGGAGGGAAAATGTGGTTTTAAAAATCCCAGAGAGCCTTTCAAGACACACGTGGTGAACTTTCCTCCAGGAGCAGAGGAGGTGGTAATAATGGAAGATCGTGGCCATGCAGCAGAGGGGGTTTGCAAAACCAGAGCAACCGAGACTCTTTCTTTTGTAAGCCCTTTCAGTGCTCCTCTTTGGAGGCAGCCGGGGGTTGCTTATCTTTGTACCCAGATACCTGGCTAAAAATAACAAAAGACAAGTGGGTACAAAGTATCATATCCAGAGGTTACTCTATACCCTTTTCCATGCCACCCTCACTAATGAAAAGGATTTCAGACATTCCACCCAGTCACAGGAAACAAGCAACCATAGAAGTTCAGAAGTTGCTAGAAAAAAGAGTCATCCAACCGGTCTCCGCAGACCAGATAGGATCCGGGACTTACTCAAGGTTCTTTTTAGTTTCAAAGAAAACAGGGGACTGGAGACCCATACTGGATCTCAGCAGACAGAACAAATCTATAAAAAAGACAAAGTTCCGGATTTTTACACTGCAGTCGATACTCTCTTTTCTGGGAAAAGACAATTGGATGTGCTCTATAGACTTGCAGGATGCGTATTACTACATAAAAATGGACAGATTATCCAGGAGTCACCTGCGCTTTCAGCTGGGAGCCAGTCATTACCAATTCCAAGTTCTGCCCTTTGGTCTCACTACAGCCCCCAGAGTGTTCAACAGATGTATGGCAGTGGTTATGGCTCACCTGAGGCACTCAGGATTCTGAGTATTTCCATATTTAGACGACTGGCTCCTAACTGCCACCACTAAGCATCTACTTTCACAAGCAAGAGACACCACTTTGAATCTCTGTGCTCACTTAGGGACTACAACAAACTACAAAAAGTCTGCCTTATTGCCATCTTAGCATATCATTTTTATAGGCGCAGAGTTAGACACTATTTTGATGATAGTAAAACTTCCACCAGACAGGATACAGACCCTTTGAGCACAGGTTCAAGACCTCCTCTTAAAAACAAAGACTGAAGCAAGGACAATTCTCAATGTATTAGGTACGATGGCAGCAGCAATCAGTGTAATCTACTAGCTCAGATGCACATGAGAATCTTACAGTTGTTCCTATTTACCCAATGGTCCATGCAGGAACTTCCAATGTCGCATCAGATAATGCTAACAGAATCTTGCAGGAGAGACCTATGTTGGCGGCTACACTCAGATCAAATTACCTTAGGTTGTCCCTTCATTCTCCCATCCCCTCTAGCGACAGTGACCAACAGATGCCTCCCAGATAGGGTGGGGGGGCATTATCAGGGAAGGACAGCCCAAGGCACGTGGCAAGATCAAGAGGCCCATTTGCATATCAATGTCCTAGAGATGAGATGCTTCTGGCATTGCAGGCATTCCAGCACTCTCTTCCATTAGGAACAATTGCAATCCAGACAGTCAATATGTCAGTTGTTTGGTATATAAACAAACAAGGAAGAACCAAATCTTACCCCCTTTGTCGAGAGTCTCTGAGAGTATGGCAGTTGGCAAATTCCTCCCAGCACTTTCTGATAGCAACACACATCCCGGGGAAATCCAGTGTGATAGCAGACAAACTCAGCAGAGCAGGAGCGGCCTTAGGTCAACTGGTGCCCTAGGCAAAAGGGCTCCTCAGCACCCCCCCCACCATACTACCCAGTGCCCCCATCCTGGTCTACCTGCACCAAATAAATACTGGAAAAGCACCCAAGCTAGAGCAGTGCCCTAGGCAGCTGCCTAGTTGGCCTATGCCTAAGGCCGGCTATGCAGCAGAGCAATTCTAATGCCTCACGAGTGGTCTCTGAAACAAAAAGTGGCGGAAATGATCTTCCAAAAATGGGGCCAGCCTTGCTGCAATCTTTTTGCCACATCCATGAAAACAAAATGCAGCAGCTACTTTGCCCTAATCCCCCCTCTGGGGGAATCCCCAAGGGATGCACTTTTACATGATTGGCCCCTGGGTCTCCTCTATGCTTTCCCCCATTTCCATTGATACCCAAAGTTCTTCAGAAAGCCAGTGTTTTGGGAAGGATCTTAATTCTCATAGCCCCTTACTGGCCTCGCTAGATTTGGTTCCCCTTCCTACGGCCTCATCTTCAGCAAGAGCCTCAGATTCTGGACCCAGTACCAGATCTCCTGATCCATTCATCGGGGGCTCTCCATCCATTCCTTCAGACCCTCAAGTTGACAGCTTGGCTGCTGCAATTCCAGGGCTACAAAACCTTTCATCTACAGCACAACATATCCTGATTTCTTCTCACAAGACATCTACCAGAAGATTATATCTCAGCAAATGGAAGAGATTTTCAATCTGGGCATTAGCAAATCATATTGATCCTTATTCAGCACCTACTGTATATCTTCCATCCTAGAGTTCTTGACAAAGCTTTTTAATAAGGGAGCAGCTGCAGCTACTATTCGAGTACAATTAGCAACAATCCCAAATTTTCATTTTGGGAATGAAGGACCAAATATTATGTCCCACAGACTATCAAAGGCTTTTCTGAGAGGCACTAATCTTTTGAGACCACCCATTAAGACTCCACTACTACCATGGAACCTGAATTTTGTACTATCAAGGATAATTCTTCCGCCCTTTGAGCCTGCATCATCATGTGACTTAAAGTTCTTGATGTGGAAGACCATTTTCCTAGTGGCTATCACCTCAGCTAAGAGGGTTTCGGAGTTACTGTTATCTATTAAACCCCCATATATGTTGTTCCACAATAACAGGGTGTCACTCTGAAAAAGTCCAACCTTTTTACCAAAAGTATGTTCACAATCCAACTTGAATCAGTCCATACACTTACCAGTTTTTTCCCCAAGTATGGCAGTAAGGTAGAATATATGCTTCACCAACTTGATGTTCATAGACAGTTACATTTCTATTTATGCAGAACAAAAGACTTCAGAAAGACGGATCAACTATTTGTATCATTTTCAGAGTGCAAAAAAGGTCTGCCTGTAGCAAAAACTACTCTATCAAGGTGGCTGTCCGACTGCATTTTGTTCACTTATAAATCAGTAAATAAACAGCTTCCAGACAAAATTAAAGCTCACTCTACTAGGACTGTCTCCACTTCTTCTGCATTTTGTGCTAAATTACTAATAGATACCATTTGTGCGGCAACCACGTGATCGAGGCCTCATACCTTTATCACTCATTACAAAGTAGATTTGACCTCTAGGGATATCCTGAGTACCATTAAGCAGCTTTGGTACTTGTTTTTTTCAGATAATTATATACCTTGTCTTGATAAATATGTTCATTTGTAATAGTTTTACTCTGGATAGTAGACTATACTTGTGTAACTCTGCCTGAAGAGGCCCCAGCAGCTGCTTCTAACAAGCAAGATGTCACTGTGACAATATCAATCTACCATATTTATTATTCCTATTGCTGTCCCAGTGCAATCCAATCAGTGTCATTCCAGGATTGTTTTACTTTTCAGGCTGATGCTTAGCTAGTGTCAGCTATAAGCTATTTATAAAATCTATATTGGATAATAAACACGTACTTTGTGCACTGTGGGAACTGTATGGTAATCCCAATCTAACATAATTACTTCCTGACTAAATAAACCTTTCTGAGCCCATTAATATCATGGAATTGCTAGTACCATTAAGGACTTTTTTCCCCAAGAAGAAAAGGTAAAATATACAGATCCTACTGTTACCAAGTCTAACTTAACAAATGAAGCATTTGCTGCACCAGTGTCCTTGAAAAAGAGAGCTCTGACTGCTAAAGATGTCATATATCTCCTTGGTGACCATCATTTTAGATGTAAAGATATAAAAGTATCATTCATGCTACATCTATTTCTGATTAATTGTTCTCAGTTCTCTGAGTTGCTTTACTGTACCCTATCTTAGTGTCTGTTAATAATCCTGGAAAAGTAATTGCACAATTCGCTTGCTTTTTTTCCAACACTTGAAACTGTAGAAAGCAAGTGTTAAGACTAAAATAACCACTCACATTGCATTTTTGGCCTGTTGCTCTGTTTAAAAGACTCAAACTGCGTTGCCCATATTTGCATCTACAGTGTTATTGTAGCTGCTCATCATATTGATCACTGTTGCAGTAGCCTTAGCTATATGGGTTATAATCCTGCCAAGGATATAACAGCCAGTCAGCTTCCAAGGCTTTGGGGCATCTTCCCCACACCCAAACTGTCAGGCTGCTTGTGCTATACTGACTAAAAGACAAGTATGGGTGCTAAGCCCTTCAAGCTTTAATGCTGCCGACGAGTATGATCCTCTAAGGCTTTCAAGGATTGATGGTTGCCTTGGTGTTGTACCTTTACCAGGCAGATAAGTACCCACTGGGGAAATAAAAAACTCCAATTTTCTAACTATTATTTGTGTTTTATCACTTTCCTCTTCAGGAAAGTTATAAAGCTAGGAATTTTGTGTTTTAATTGACTGTCATGAGAATGTATTATACTCTTAAACGGGAGCACTCTTTTTTTTCTTTTCAGTTTAAAAGTTGTGTAAAGTAATGGAAAACCATTTTTCTGTAGATAAATCATGTTTGTTTTACTTTTGGGGGCTGGTAAAGTGTTTTAAAGTGCTTTTCACTCTGTTTTTCTGTGAAACAGTGACTATTAAAGACTTGTAATTTTTTTCACTGGCATTTGCTGCTTGTCTTCCATGGGAAAGAGGCACCATTTTCAATTTGACTGTGGATAAAACTAATGGTTCCATGGTTGGTCTTTCTTCCAACCACAAAAAGAAAAGTTAAGTAAACAGCCCTTTCCACCACAGCAGATAGCAATTTGCCTCATCTTCACTTGGATGACTCTGCTGTGGCCATTTGTTGTAGCTCAGACAACTCATCATTTACCCTGGATCTCTCTGGTGTAGCACCTACAGCCAATGTTGACTGGGAGTTAGACACTTCTTCTGCAGCTGTTGGAGTTCCCTCAGTGAGCAAGGGAGAGCCACTCTTGTTGGTCCTGGGAGAGGGAACAGAGAAGTGTTCCCTCTTGTATCAGAATGCTGCACCCATCCCTGGGGAAGCTGCTGCTTCTATTAGTGACATGGTTGGCCCTATTTGTCTTATCAAAAAGAAACAGAAAACTAAGCATGTGTCTACTCCTCCACATACTTCCTAATGCAGGAGTAGTTTGCTGTGTCTGGCTCAGGGTTTAATTCAGGCAACTGGTCCTTCTTGTAAAGTAGTTTCTGGTAAAATACAGTGATACCTCTTTTCCTGAAGAGATCCAAGATTCTGAATCTGAACAGGAAGATGAAGAACAGGTACAGTGTTTTCTCCTCAGATTTCTGATTCAGAGTCAGAAGGAAGCTCAGTTTCTGTTTCTGTCTGTGGGACTAGAATGTGCCAGTGTTTTAGTGGGAGAAGTGAACACTCAGGTTTCTCAGTCCTTCAGAAAATACATGTGAGTTGTTACAGAAGGAATTTCCAGAACCTTCACCCATTCCTCCACTTCTGTCAGCATTGGACAATTTATGTGTTACTACCTGCAGTTTTCCTGATAGCCAGCTGCCTAGAAAAAGGCAGATAGGATGTATAAAGTTCTTCAATCTTGTGATGTTTGTACACTATTTCCAAACCTGACCCAACAGCTATAGCTTTAGTTGATACCACTGCTGCTAATTCTGGTAAGGATCCGGAAAACCGTGTATACTTTTGCAACTTTGATTTTCAGGATTTTGAATTGTCAGGCTCATATTTTAAAGTTTGTTCTGAATAATTGTGAAAGTGTGAGGAATATTTTATCTGTAGTTTCTTTTTATGAGGAAAAATCTGCTTTAAATAATGTAGTTTCTTCTACTGCACAGATCACTGCTCATTGTTTACAGTGTGTGTATGACTCTGTTGATACTTTTTCCAGGGCTATGGCCACTGGTACTGTTTTGAACGGATTGCATGGTTGCATTCTCAGAGCCTCCCAGATGATGATAAAAATGAGATTTTATATTCTTCCTTGGATAGAGATTTAGTTTTTGGCCCCTGTGCTGCAGAGATGATTAAAAAGCATGATGAAATGGGTAACCTGATCCAGAGAATCTCTAAGAATTTTCAGCCCTTCTTTTCCTAATTTTCTAAGGGATTCAGTAACTCCTCAACCAATTTTTGCAAAAAGCAGAATAAACAGTCTCAAAAAATGCAGGTATTACAGATGTTTAAGAAGAAATGGCAAGGGTGTTTCAAAAATAAATCTCGAATCTCCCAAAACCAAGGAAAGTTCAACAAGTCTGATTGACTGTTCAAGAGACCTTCTGACCCCCTCCCATCCTGGCCTCTTTTTTCTTCCATAAAGTTTAAATCTCCATTTTTACTGTTTGACAGCAAGTTGTTTCAGACAAATGGTTTCTGAAAATTCATTTATCAAATTCATCAAAATGGCAGATGACAGTAGGAGGAAATTCCTCCTTTCCAGAGGGTCATTGCTTCTCGTTCTCCAGATCAGACTCTTTAGTTTCCACCAGTTCTTCATTACATGCTGTCCCAAGGAGTGATAGAACCAGTTCATCCTTCCCAGGGTAGGAAAGGTTTTTAGTCAAGGGTATTCTTAGTGCCAAAGAAAAACATGCTTGGAGGCCAATTCCAGATCTTTCTTTCGTAAAATGGTTTGCAAAAGTGCCCAAACTCAAAATGATGTAATTTTGTAACGTTACCTTTTTACCTCTTTCAAATTTCTTGGTAACACTAGAGTTAAAAGGTGCTTGTCATCACATCCCTATGTATCCAGACTTCTGATCTTTCTTAAGATTTTGTTTGTCTGTATCACATTATCAATTCTTTGCGGTATCCTTTGGGCTATCCAGTGCACCAAGAGTATTCACAAGGTGTCTAGCTGCAGTTGTAACTCATTGCAGACTACAGGGTAACCACATTTTTCCATATTTAGATGACTTGTTTATCTTTGCAGAGTCTTTTTCAAAGTACCAGTAATCTCTTGGGTGAGAGATCTCTTACACAAGCTGGGATTCCAAGAGAACATTCAAATGTCTCTCTTGACTCCTTCACATAGGATGGTATTCCTGGATGTCAGCTAAACATCTCTATTCAAAGAGCTTTTCTTCCACTCGAAAAAAAAAACAGGCGTATATCTAGATCTACTTCTAAAGTTTTCCACTCAAACTTCAGTCACTTTGAGGGAATACCTCAGAATTCTGGGTCTTATGGCTTTTGTGGTTCTCATGATAACCCTGGCAAGACTCCACATGAGAAAGATACAGTGATGGTAGACAAGCTGAGCAGGACAGAGGCAAACCTTCACAAATGGAGACTAGATCAGTGGGCCTTCCAAGATTTTTGACCATCTGTGTTGACTTCCTCAAGTAGACCTCTTTATTTCCTCTCGCAACAATCAACTGGAAAGTTTAATTTCCAGGATTCCATGCAAGAAGTCCTGGAAGATAGATTCCTTTTCTTTTATTTTCTATGGACAGGAATGTTCCTGTATGCTTTTTCACCCTTTCCACTAATGTCCAGGGTACTTCTGAAGATTCAGAAGGAATCTCCCAAGATCATTGTGGTAACTCCCTTCTGGCTGAGGCATCCGTGGTCTTCCCAACTTTTGGAAATAGCCAAGGGCAATTAACGCAATCTTCCTCACAGACTGGAACTACTCACACAGGATCAGGAGCTTGATAAACCCCGACATCAATCAACTTGAATTGACTGCCTGTAATATAGTCTTAATTCCTTGTAGTCATCTGTTTACTGAGGATGTGAAGTAGGTACTAATGGAGGCAAGAAAGCCTGCTACTAGAAAATCATATATTAGGAAATGGAAAAGATTTTCTAACTGGTGCCTACAACATAATCAGCACCTATTTAGGACTAGTTGTTGGTTTTACAGTACTTGTATGAAGTACTACCCTATGGTCCTTATCTTTCCTCTATCAAGGTTCATTTATCAGCCATTTCAGCATGTATGTTTCTCTTTCAATGCAGTCTCATGTCAAAATGTTTTTGAAATAGGTTTTGCATAAGAAGCCTCCAAGTAAACCAGCGACCCTTTCTTGGGATCTTAATTTTGTGTTAGACAAGCTAATGCTTGCACTGTTTGAACCAGCTAACCTCTCTGACTTGAGGTTCTTAAAATGAAAAACAGTTTTATTGATTGCTCTGACCTCTACAAGAAGAGTATCTGAGTTGCAAACTCTTATGTTGAGTTAACCCTATCTCATTTTCCACAGGGATGGAGTTCCTTTGAGAACTAATCCTTCTTTTATGCCAAAATTGGTATTCGAGTTTACTTTAAGCCAAACTATCCATCTTTCCATTTTCTATCCTGAAGCTAAAAATGAGGTAGAAAGGATACTCCATACATTGGATATCAACAGACCACTCAGGTACTGTCCTGACAGAACTAAATCTTTCAGATCTCTGGATCAATTGTTTGTTTCTTGTGAAGGAAAAAAGAAGGGATAACCTGTGGCAAAACAGACCCCGGGATTCATGAAGCTCGGAGCAAGGACGGTGTTAGCCTTGCACCGACCGTGCAGCGTAGAGATGGTGCAGCGGCACCACATGTATATTAATGAAGGCATGCTGCAGCAACGGCCACATGCATAGGAAACATGCGCGAATGCATGGGCCGTGTCTGAGCGCTGCACGGAGGCGTGAACATGTCGACTGCATACGCGCAACCTAAAATGCTGAGTAGTACAGCCTGCCTCTAATAATAATCACTCCCGTGGATACTGAAATATATGCAAAGCATACAAGACATTTTTACGAACACCAAAATAAAAAGTAACACAAAGGCACGTAGCTGAATATTGAGTCCCCGTCCCTCGAACAAATGACATTTAAAACCCTGTGCCCGTATTCCATTGTAGTGTTGATAGTTATACCAAGTGGAAGTGAAGCGCAGTGTGTTACCATGCCACTGCCAATTGCTAAGCCTAGCTCAATGGTTAGGGTTACCAACTGTCCCACATTGTGAGGGACAGTCCCCCTCTGGGCAGTTGTGTCCATACCACAACCATTATAAATGTTAAATGTCCTATGATTGTAGGACATACTTATGTCCCGTGTTTTATGTAATAGTACCAATCAATACTTATTTCCATATGTAAAATACCTAAATGTTACAAGAAATGGAATAAGCAACCAAATGAAACAGAATAAGCAACTAAACTGCTACAACAATAAGCTTACATTTAGGCATAAAACTAAAGTACTATCCTTTGTACTGACCGTGGGTATGTGTTGGCCTGTAAAATCTGATGTGTGTCCCAAGAATGTCCCATTGTGGTCATATGAAAAGGTGGTAACCCTACCAATGGTCAGAGCATTCACTCAATATCTGCCCATTCATGGTCCAGGTCGTCCCTGTCTGGATGGCCCAAAGATGAGTGGGTATTACCCACGTCTACCTACCATGTCATGAAAGATAGGTATTTGCGGGTACCTATGTGCGTGAAGTACAGCATGTGGAAGATCAAATATGCCAGGGTTGTCCTCACAACCATATTGGTACCAGAGATATGTAGAGTATGCAATGTGTTCTGTTGTCTGTGCCATGGACCATCAACCAGAGAAGGGATGGATGGTGTGTGTGGAATATGGGGGTGGGGGGTGATGGGTAATGTAATAATTCGCCAAGGGGAGACTGGGTCGGATGCACAATAGGTGAATGGGAAGTGTACGAGGGAGCAGTGGGTGAATCAGAAAGGAAACCAGAGAACAAACATTCATATCCACAATACAACCTGACAGGCCATACTGCAGAACACAATCCCACAAACATATGAACATTAAAATGTGCAATAGACATGTACAGGAACGTTACCGGCTCACGCACACATAATGGTCTGGCCTGAACCAAGCCATCCAACCCGAACACACCTGGATACATACGTTGAAAGGTAAATTAAAAATGCTGGTTACTGCCACAGCACGCTTGCTTATAAAAAAGATAAGTAAATGGATCTGAAGAAGCTACTAGTTAGTGAAAGCACTTATCGTGGTTTATCTGTGTAATAAACTGAATTATTTGTCTCAGAAGACCGGATTACTTGGATTTTTTACACATTGAAGGTTATTTCTCACTCTGTCAACGCTTGCTTGAGTTATTTATCCATTTACACCTGGATACATAATTGAATACCCATCATCCCCTCCACAGCACACCCCCCCCCCCCTTGCTGAACGTCCAACAAAGCCACCCATACATGGGCTGCTAGCTTGGCGCAGCCATATCTGCACATAGTGACCCCTACCCACATCTAGTAGGCAGTTGCACCCTAGACAGTCTCAGGCATACAAACTAGGTATCCCATGCATACATAACCCTACCACATTTTCGAATAGCCAGTGGAATGGGGTCCGTCGTTTACAATTTTTGGACATCCCTCATGGGATAAGTGTCTGTTCTCAAGATTAGACTTCGTGGCATAACATGATGTCCACCACCATTGACATCTGGGCCCTAGGGCTACCACCTGTCCCACTTTGCAAGGGACAGTCCCTCCTTGGCCAGTTGTGTCCTGCATAAAAATTTGAAAAATGGCAAATGTCCTGAGATATTAGGACAAACATATTTCCTATATTTAATGTAATAGTTGCATAAAACAGTTATTCTGTTTCTGAAACACCCAAATGTTATAAGAAACAGAATAAGCAACTAAAGTGCTACAAGAATAAGCATTTATGTAGGCAAAACAGTGAAGTTCTGTCTTATGTACCGGCTGTGGGTATGTTTTGCCTTGCAAACTCTGATGTTTGTACAAAACATGTCCCACTGTGGGCATTTGAAAAGGTGGCAACCCTACCAGGCACAACTCAGATTAGCGGTACCTGACCACAACCCTGCTCAGCCTCCAGCCGGTCCTGCAGAACCTACGACCCGGGATTAAACACCTGACCATGATGCACGTCTCCCCAC
>NC_056732.1:1468949962-1469094962 GCF_019279795.1 Protopterus annectens | reverse complement strand
TATCTGTGTGTATATCCACCCAAAGCGAGATAGAGATATGCTTCTCCCTCACCGTAGTATGAATGTATACATACAGAGAATGAATACAGATACATACCCACATATGAATATATACATATGCAGACAACCATAGACCCATATGTCGTTAGATTTTATATATATATATATATATATATATATATATATATGTATATAGACAGCAAGATATGAATATACCTGTATGCATACATATGCAGATATATCTGTATATATTAATGTAAATAGATATATATATGTTACAGTAAATATACACATGTATATAGCTAGGATATGATACAGCAGTTACAGGTTACATATGTTCACAGGCTGGGCATGTGTTGGTGGGAGGTCCAATAAACAAATGTGTAACACGTAGCATCACCCCCAACCCTCCCCCCCAGCTAGGCCAGAGAGACATACAGACACACAATAAAGGTAAATACACCACTGCTTCCCAGACTACCGGCAGGAAACTACCTGTGGGAGAGGTCTGCAAGATCTTCACTTGAAACATAGACATCGAAGTCCCTTGTGGGACACCAAAAATTAATGACCGGAGCCAGGCCCTGTAGATGTACATGGACCAGTAGGTCGTGCAAGCCTGATAATACATGGGTCGACACAATGCATGACATGTGTCCCGACATGGTGAGAGTGGGCAGTGTGTAGTGGTGTGTAGTGGAGTGTTTATACCCCACCTACACCCACAGTAAGGATGAGTGCTGTAGAGGAGTGGCAGGTAGGGGAACTGTGGGTATGCGATTATGGGCTTAGGCATGCAGGTGTTGGCTGGCAGAGCCATATTAGGACCGCCCCATGGATGTAAGTAATATTCCGATGTGGGCATAGCAGATGCCCATACCTCTCAAACCCTAACAGCACATCCACTGGATAGTCCGTAAACCACTGGGGGAACACATAGGGACCATAACATAGAACCGTCCCCGATTACCAAGAACGTCCATGATTACAACTCAGAATCTAACTCTGTCCCACCTAAACCCTCCTAGAACTAATGATATTATGAGGAAAGGCGGTGGAATACACATAATGAATAATGACAACATGTATGAGTCATAAACAGCATATACCTCAGACAATGTGTATGACTACATATGGTCTGGGTCTGTTAATGTGTCAGGTTAATAACACCAAACTTCTAAATGTGTCCCTGATGTTGTTATGCAGTGTCCCTGATTCAGTGTTCATTCTTCCCCATTCGTATGGGAGGTCTGATAGTGACAGAAAGCTCATATTCCGCCGATTACCTTAGAAAGATGATAGAATAATAGGGTTGGGGTTACCACCTGTCCACCTTTGCGAGGGACACTCCCCTTTGGGCAGTTATGTCCTGCAAAATAATTGTAATTATGGCAAATGTCCTGTGATTTAGGACAAAGATATCCTATATTGACTGTAGTAGTTGCATAAAACAATTATTTTATATCTGAAATACCTAAATGTTATAAGAAACAGTATAAGCAACTATAATGCTACAAGAATAACCTTTTATTTAGGCAAAACAGTGAAGTACCCTCCTTTGTACTGGCTGTGGGTATGTTTTGCCCTGCAAAATCTGACACCACTACATAAAGGTCCTATAGGGTTGCCACATTTTCAAATGCCCAAAGTGGGAAATGTTCTGTAGAAATGTCAGATTTTCCAGGACAAAACATACCTACAGCCATGCATAGTACAGAATTTTAATTATTTGCACAAATAAACGCTTATTCTAGTAACATTTGAATTGCTTATGCTACTTCACATAACATATAGAAGTTTCATATATAAAATAACTGTTTTATGCCACTATCAAAGAAATTTGGGTTATCATTTTGTCCTGTAATCTCAGGACATTTGCTATGTCTTGATTATTTCCACAGGACACAACTGCCTAAAGAAGGACTGTCCCTCTCAAAGTGGGACAGGTGTTAACCCCACTGTCTCACCTTGGCCAATTGAAAAGGTGGCAAACCTATAATAGGTATGCAGTAGCATGACTCGGCCGACGGATGTGGCTCCCAAAACCCAATTACTTGTCTGTTTTGAAGAGTCTCGGTTTTCATGTATCAGCCAGACAGGAGCAGATTGTATGAGGAACACACAAATAATATGATTAATTCACTGGACAGGCCACCGATTCCGTACAGTCGAATGCCATGCCATCGCCTAATGGGCAGCCATTCCCGATACTGTAGTCATGTTAAGACCAGCACTTACTAAAACTCACTAAAACTAGCACTAGCTTACAGCTTGCACTTCAGCCCTATACTCAGGAAGTATAAGGCTCTTTACTCATCCAATCAACAATACAGTCCCAACCATCTATTCAGGCATGTTCAAGGGACAGCTTCAGGTGTGCTCTCTAGTCCAGCTGGTGAATCTGGGCATTCTGAGGCAATGTTACAATTGCCTCATGTACACAGACAACCCCCTCCTCCTCCTCCCAACGAACACAAACATATGTGAGAGATGCAGCTACCCAGCCAAACTGGAGGCCAAGCTCTCTCAACCCACGACCGGATCAACCAGTCACAAGGAGAAGGGCAACACTAGCACCATATTACCAGACTCACATAGACCAGCCATAGCTGCACCAGAAAACAACTCTCAGAAACATGCAAAAACATACTCGGAGGCTCTAAATAAGAACCTGCCTAAACAACAGAGACCTCCTAAGCATACACCCAAGCAACCCCCACCCCACAACAGAAACCAGGTAACACATACATCACAATGTCAGTGTGCCAAGCAAAAACAGCCCCTAAGGCTAAATAACACACCTAACACACTAGTAATTGGTGATTCTATCATCAGGGACACAGACGTCCCACTCACTAGACTGAACAAGGAGAAGGTTACCGTAAGCTGCCTGTCGGGTGCCAGAATCCACCACATAACACATGCAGGTCACTCCACAACAAGTACAAATATGACTCTGTCATTGTAGATGTTGGCATAAATGACCTGAGACATACCTCCCTGGACTACATGAAAAGAGACATGGAGGAGCTCTCTGACCATGTAGCCCAGGCTGGTATGACTCTGACTCTGAGTAGCATCCTGCCCTCACCCAAAATGATGCCAGCATACGAAGGAAAAATGATCAGTTTCAACAACTGGTTAAACTACTGGTGTCATTCAAAGGGGATCCAGTACTTGTCAGCCTGGGATGACATGCTTGACAAGCCACGTTGCTTCGCCAGAGACGGCTTGCACCTGTTGCCCCTGGGCTTTCGAATACTGGCCAAGACTCTTGCCGCCCCAATACTGCCTTTTTTAGGCAAGGCTCAAAAGACAAACCCACCTCCATAAACAACAATAATAAACAAAAACTGAGGATAATTCTGCTCAACGCCAGAAGTCTAAACCTCAAAATGCATGCACTCAAGGCTCTCCTTAGTATGGAAGAAATCGATGTATGTGCAGTGACAGAAACCTGGTTCAAGGCTCCAGAGAGCACCCCAGCACTACCGGGCTATAACTCCTGCCATACCTTTAGGCCCCAAA
Source organism: Protopterus annectens (assembly GCF_019279795.1). Taxonomy (NCBI): domain Eukaryota; kingdom Metazoa; phylum Chordata; order Ceratodontiformes; family Protopteridae; genus Protopterus; species Protopterus annectens. The sequence continues at coordinate 1,469,091,434 of NC_056732.1, read as the reverse complement.
ACCAGGACCGGAACACAAAAGGAGGGGGTGTGTCCATATTTATCAAGAACACCCACACCTCCAGGTTAGTAGCACAGCACGCGGAATCTGAGACCATCCAAGTGCAATTGACAGCGGGTAAATTGACTGTTCAATTTATAGCTTGCTACAGATCTCCCACCCTCACGCAGCATTCCTGAGAACATTAGAAAGTATGAAGATTCTACCCAACACCATGCTACTGGATGAGTTCAACTATCCAAACATTGAGTGGGAAAACTACTCAAGCTCAAACGCCCTAACCCAATGCTTCCTTGAGTTTTTAAACTCAAACGCCCTTGAACAGCTGGTCACCACTCCCACAAGAGGTGACAACATACTGGACCTGGTCATCACCAACATGGGAAACCTATGTTCCACACCTGAGGTAAACTCGTCATTGGTAAGATCAGATCACAAACTAATCACACTGGACATCCACATCCCGACCCCCCCAGTCAAGGAAATCAAGGTAAAAAACTTCTATAAAGCCAACTTCACACTCCTCAAGATCGAAGTGGGAAGTTTCAAAGCTCCCAATCAAATGGAAAATGATGACCCATTGGCAGAATCCTTTACAAGTGCATTCTATGAACACCTTCAAGAATGCATGGACTGAGCCATCCCAAGTAAAATCAAGACCAACTCCTCAAAAAAGAGGAAGCCAGTCTGGTGGACCCCGGCCATAAATAAACTTTACAACAGAAGGAGGAAACTCCTGCAAGATAAAACAAAATCCTAAAATAAGAAGGCATCTCTGATTAATATCAGTAAAAAACTGTGCTCCCTCATTAAATCATCCAAGGCCAACTTCAAAAGAAAAATAGCCAATGACTCTAAGGATAACCACAAGGCCTTCTTTAACTATGTCAAAAGTCTAGGGGCAAACTCTCAGATATGCTCCGAGCTAGTGCATAATGGCCATAAATACACTGAACCAACCAACATTGCCAACATCCTGGATGACAAGTTCAGTGCAAACTTCACCCTCCCTCCACCAAAGGGGCTAGCACCCATCCCAGAAGAATGTGGCGCTCCAGATATCTCAGACACACAAGTAAAGACAGCCCTTGCAAAGGCCAAAAGCACAGCATCAATGGGACCAGATGCTATCCCAGGTTGTGTCTTACACGAGCTTCAACATTAACTAACCCCCCATCTCAAATCACTATTCAAACTCAGCCTCTCTACAGGCTATGTACCCAAAGAATGGCGTACAGCAACAGTCGTACCACTCCACAAAGGTGGTGCCACAACTGACCCTGGGAACTATCGCCCTATAACCTTGACTAGCTTGGTCTGCAAAGCCATGAAATGCATTATCATGGTGCTCATTAACAGGGACATTGGGAACCTCCAGACACTGAACCCCACCCAGTTCGGCTTTGTTAAAGGCAGATCTTGCCTCCTGAACTTGGTCGACTTCTTCGAAACAGTCACCAAGACCATAGATGAAGGGAAGGTGGTCCACACAGCATATCTGGACCTCGCTAAGGTGTTCGACACCATCCCACACTCAGGAATCATAGACAAACTCACCAGCTTAAATATCAACCCCCATGTCACGAAATGGGTTGCCAATTGGCTGTCAGACAGAACTCACTCGGTAAGAGTGGCAGGCGCCATGTCTGACTCTAAACCAGTCACAAGTGGAGTCCCACAGGGCTCAGTCCTGGGACCCCTCCTGTTCGGTATATATTTCTCCAAAGTACAGGCAAAGACAGAGGGACTGTGGCTAACCAAGTTTGCAGATGACTGTAAATTGGGTGCAATAATTGACTCTCCAGCTGACACAGACATCCTGCAAAAGGGTCTCACAGACACAAACACCTGGTGTCAAAGTCACAGCCTCAAGCTAAATGCCAAAAAATGCATAGTAATCCCATTTGGGAAAAACAAAGTACCTACAAACTACCACATAGAACGGAATCCACTAAGTACAGAAGAAGTAATTAGGGACCTGGGTACCCAAGTAGATAGCATGCTTTCCTTTGATAACCACATAGCCAAAACGGTCAGGAAATCCTTCTATGTGGCACACCTGATCACAAAGGGTTTCTCATCCAGATCCAAGCAGGTGATTGTGCCCCTTTACTCCTCACTCATTAGGCCCATAATAGAGTACAATGCCCCATTTGGGATGTACCTCACTAGACACCTGCAACAACTAGAAAGACCACAGAAGTACCTCACTAAGAGGATTAAGGGCCTTAAACAATTACCTTATGAAGCACGACTAAAAAAGCTCCAGCTCTTCTCAGTCGCTTACCGTCTGCTCAGAGGTGAGCTATGCCTGACCTATAGGGCCATGTCAAACCCTGAACTAATGGACATGCTTTTCCTCAAAAAAACGAGATCCCTCAGAACCACTTGTTCTAGCGACTTGGACCTATGTACAACAATAAACAGGACAGGCTGGAGGGATAGATTCCTGTCCCAGTGACTCCCCTCACTCTGGAATAGAATCTCAATCCATATTCAACAGAGCTCCTCTCTGACCCTCTTCAAGAGAAATCTTGATGAGTGGATGGGTAATCATAAGTTCTCACCTGGGATCACTTCAGGAGCCCTGTTGACAGAGGCCCAGGTTACTAATGTAATGGGGAGGTGAAACCCATCACTCTGTGGCTAGGCTTATAAATGCCCATGGGCAGATAGCCTAGTACTTACCTATGAACCTATGTAGTCTGATGTAATAGGCATCACAAGGTAATATTGTGGTCCTCGCTCCCACCCAGGGGTGTGAGTGTCAGATACAAGCACCGATGTTGGTGCATTTGCAAGTGCGAGAGCGAGGGGTGTAAGCCTGTTTGTCTACCAGTATGCGAGTATTGCACTGGTAAAGCAGTGTAGAGGCTAACTGAGTGTAAGAAGCTGTAACCAGAGGTCAGCAGTGAGTAACACAGCGCAATCCCATGCACACACGCTCCCAACTGCTTTAATGTGCCTTACTCCCTCCGTATCCAATGGCCTTGTTCTGCCCTGCAATCAAATAAATTTCCTCTGCAAGGCTAGGAACCAGGACCCTGCACACACAGCTAATGTGAATTACCAATACGCCATGTTAGATATACAGACAACGGACAGTACCACAAACATATCATACAGCGCAGTCATTCAGCAGTATAGGAATGCATTGCATCATGTAGATGTATATGTGAGTGTTCATGTCCAGCATATAGGAACATACATATATAGAGATATATCAGGAATATACCATGTGACAACAAAGCATTACAAGCGAATGAAACGGGAAACACCAGCGACACATTTATTATGTAGTGGTGTTGTTCTATGTGATCTCAAGACTCCCTCAGACAGACATGTGTCATCCATACATGCAAATAGTTGAACATTGGCCGTATATATCATTCTGTGCATGTAATGTACGTTAACACAACAGTACCAGTCCAATCATTATGTGTGAACAGTACTCTTGCAAGGTGCTGTGCGCTACATCATCATCATGATAAAGGTACATGGGGTAACCATACAGGGACGGGTAGTGCTGTGTGTACAATGGGGTCATCCTCATAAGGTGTACCTGGACCATTTAGGAGTGATGTGCATACCAGGATCGTGTGCCTGAGGGACAGGGGTGAGGATAACAGGAGTAAGTTGTGATGCATATTACAAGGGTTACATGTGTCCAGTGGGCACATGTGTGAAATGGACAGGTATGTATAGGACAGATGTAGTCCTAGGAGCTGATTGGCCTTATGTTTCTGTAGGTGAGGGTCGGATGTAGGGGAAGGAGTGTAGGTATGGCCGTGGAGGATAGGCAGGGTAGGATCACAGACAAGACAGCATGCAAGGTTGATATATGACACATGTGGGGGGATACACCCTGGACGAGAATGGGTGTTCGGTATTCACAAGACCATGGGAACAGTGGGATGGAGGTCCCCAGCCATGGACAGCCACCACTGCACCTAAACAGCTGCAAAGGAGGCAGTGCTGGGGGCTGTCCAGGAGGGGCAGCATCACACGGTAAATATGGCACTCCACCCTTGAGCTTGCGTATCTGGCTTTGGAACCCCTTAGTGAGCCCCCAATGGAACACGTCCGGGACCGCATGACAGCAGACATGTACCTGTCTGGTCCTGCTCCCAGGGGGGACATGCTCCATCCTCTGTGGTGGTACCACCAGAAGGTGGTGCAGAGCCAACAGAGGCTGATGTCCAAGGTTGGGCCCCAGATGTGCTAGCGCCTGGTGCCATGGTCAGCTGAAGTGGGACAGGAGGTTCTACCACAGCTATGAACAGATACCCATTATTGGCTTGTCACTGGGAACCCCAGACAGTGTCTGTCATACCACGGTTTCATGTGACACATGTCCAGTCAGGGATGCGATGGCAGTAACACATCCCTATCATCATGTACTGTCTGCAGTCCTCACACTATGCTTCTGCTGTGCACAGATGTGTGTTCAGTGTGTAACATAGGAAACAAATGGTTGCACACACTGACCAGTTCACAGATGGCCCTACAGATGGTGGTCCCTCACGAACATAGTACTGTCATGTCTGTATTAAAACATACAGAATAGCCATTACCACACATATGTTAAACAGGCAGTTGTCTCAATGCAGCATAGCTACACTTACATGCTGTAGTCATGTGTGGCACATCACCCTCCTGTCTTCAGGCTATTTTCCACTGTGTATAATGTTTGAGGTGCACCCGGATATCATCTGTGATGCCGTGTCAGAACACCACATCCAGGTACCACTCACAGCGACTGTCATGGCCAAATACCAACATGTTTTCCCTAGATAGTGTACTGTGTTTATCATGCAAATGGCTATGGGAACACAATCACAGCTGTTCCACATGCAATCAGCTAGAGGAGGACTGCAATAGGTGCAGAGGCCATCACCTGACCATGTCCATCACTTACAATACACATGCTGCTGCTGCTGAGCAGGTGTACTCCTTCACATTCACCAGAGAGTGTGTGGGTGGGACAGGCCAAGTACACCAGGGAAGGGCTTGGAGACTTAACCCTAAGCATCATCTGCCACACGCCTAACAGTACAGGGGTCAAACCCCTGACTGACTACTCATTACTATTACATGTGCATGACATTACTACATGTGCCACAAAGGCGACATGTTGCTGTGCTGTAAGGACATATATGTGTGTAGGTGAGTGACATCTGCAACAGAGATATAGTAGACATACATTAGGTGTGGCACACATGGCTATCCACGTGAACGGATGCCATTGTCACCACAACCACACTCTCTAATGAACACGCATTGACACTATTTGCCAGGGCCACAAATACACAACCTAACTACTTAGTTTGCCACACTGCAGTAATGCACAGGACTACATGCACCACAGGGGATATCTGGAGGTTCTATGGGCTAGGGCATGTGAAAGTGTTTGACATCTGTTGGTATGCCAATGAGGGTTATACTGGGAGTGACTGTGGTTGGGAGCATCAAAACCCACACGCAGACACAATGTGCCAGTACATGCATGTATGCATTGCTTCATGGGTGTGTTGTGGTTGGCTGTGCATGATGGCTGTACAAAGCTGGGTGAAGGGTAATCCTTGGCATTGCATCACCCAACAATGGTGTGCAGTGCAGGGGTGTAGTGTCTGCAATGTCCCACACAGATGGGTACTGCAAGATCTGCCCTGACATCCTGGTTACCAATGTGTATGGCCATAACTTTGCAATGCATGCCATGTCTGTGTTTGATAGTCCTTCACATGGACATTGCCTGGGATGTACATGTCCCACAATACTGTACAGTGACATGTATAGGTGTGCCTGGTTTGGCAGGCACATGTTGTGTACACAGCCTGTTATCCTCCGATATGCCAATACTGGTCTGGTGTGACAAAACCTGCTTATAGTGAGCAGGTCGACCCTGCACCTGCATTGATAGTATAATACAGGTATTCTGTGGTGTCAGTGGCATGTTTCCATACAGGGCACATGCGTACAGCATTGTATGGCCTCTGTGGATCAAATTTGATGGCACCACATATGTTGCAGGCATCCAGTGTGGAACATAGTGAAGGAACAATGTCCACATATATGTGCCCATTGTACCACTGTACAGGGTGCCATGTCCTCTGCAGGCCACTGCATTCACACCATGCCTACTATCTGTCATCAATGTGCATGGTGCTAGCAACATAGTGGGATATCCTAGGCAAGTTTGTTTGTGCATGGCACATGGGTGCGGGACATATACCGGGTACTAGTAGGGTTGCATACTTTGTTCACCAGGCCATTTGCCAGATGTAGGGGTATGGCTTGACAACACAGTCCCATGGCTGACTGACAGCTTTACTCCTCATGAGGTGGCCAATGTGTCATAAGACGGACACCATATAGGGAAACTACAAAATCCTCTCCCCAACATGTCCAATGGTAAGACACTCACAGCCACTTCTACACAGGCTCTGACAGACTAATACACACTTGCCATGTCCTGTATACAAACCCCTACCTACGTATCACACTGCAGCAATATGCTTTTAGGGCACGCGCTATGGCAAATACTGGCATGCCTACAGGTGTATACCCAGGTGGGTGACAACAGCAGGAATGACAAAGGTGGTCATGTGATTTGTACAGAGAGTGCATACTCTACAAAGAACTGTACTTGCCTCACGCAGGCAGACACACACACACTTGGCAAGTCTGGGATTAGAACACCGACCTAACTACTTAATTACACTACAGCATTATGCAGTTATACAGAATGCGCTACCGAGATTACTGGGACACAGCACTCCCAAAGGTGTATTTGTATTTGGGTGACATCATCAGCCCTGCCAAAGGTGGGTATAAGAATTGTATGGAGTGTGAGCAATCTAAAAGCTTTTTTCAGTCCTTAGGCAGACAGAGACAAACACACACACACATTTGGCAAGTCTGGGATTAGAACACCGACCTAACTATTTTATTACACTACAGCATTACGCAGTTACAGAATGCGCTACCAAGATTACTGGGACACAGCACTCCCAGAGGTGTATTTGTAGGTGGGTGACATCATCAGCCCTGCCAAAGGTGGGTATGGAGTGTGAACAGTCTAAAAGCATTATTCATTCCTCAGGCAGACGGGGACAAACACACACACATACACACACACACACACACACACACTTGGCAAGTCTGAGATTAGAATACCGACCTAACTATTTGATTACACTACAGCATTATGCAGTTACAAAACTCGCTACAGAGATTACTGGGACACAGCACTCCAAGAGTTGTAGTTGTAGATGGGGGACATCATCAGCCTTGCCAAAGGTGGGTATAAGAATTGTATGGAGTGTGAGCAGTCTAAAAGCTTTTTTCAGTCCTCAGGCAGACAGGGACAAACACACACACACTTGGCAAGTTTGGGATTAGAACACCAACCTAATTACTTTATTACACTACAGCATTACGCAGTTACAGAACACACTATCGAGATTACTGGGACACAGCAGTCCCAGAGGTGTAGTTGTAGATGGGTGACATCATCAGCCTTGCCAAAGGTGGGTATAAGAATTGTATGGAGTGTGAGCAGTCTAAAAGCTTTTTTCAGTCCTCAGGCAGATGGGGACAAAGACACACACACTTGGCAAGTCTGGGATTAGAACACCAACCTAACTACTTTATTACACTACAGCATTACACAGTTATGAACGCGCTACTGAGATTACTGGGACACAGCACTCCCAGAGGGGTAGTTGTAGATGGGTGACATCATCAGCCTTGCCAGAGGTGGGTATAAGAATTGTATGGAGTGTAAGCAGTCTAAAAGTATTTTTCAGTCCTCAGGCAGATGGGGACAAACACAGACGCACACACACACACACACACACACACACACACACACACACACACACACACACACACAAAAACACGCCAGTGGTGGGAACGGAACACCTGCCTATCTACAGATCACTATTACAATACTACATAGTTATGAGTTGCGCCACACAGACTACACATTTCAAGGCTGTCATTATGACCTTCTAGGAATGCGGACATCAACAGGGATGCTGGTAGTTAAGATGTACATACCTGTGAACCTGTGTGTTTAAAGTAGGAATCCATCCTGACCTGGAGTATGCCCATCTGTGGAATGGATGACTACTATCACTATACAGGGTTACAATGGCCATGCCCATACACTGAGGCACATAACCGACACAAGGTGTCACTGGGCATGCTCACACACTTAGTAGCACAGGGCTGTTTGGAATGCACTATGTGTTCATCTACACAAGGTTAAACTGGGCATGCTCATACACTTAGTAGCACAGGGTTGTCTGGTATGCACTCTGATTCTAAACACGGAAGGCCACAGTGGCCATGCTATAACAGGTAGATGTAAAGAACACATTGTAATGGGCTCTGGTGTTAGTAGTTGTCATTGTTAGCAGGAACGCTACTCTACATATATCTGACACCGGTCTTTTACACAACATCTGCTGTTGTCCATCACCTTATATGTGCCATCCTATACCAAGCACAATATCACCACTCGCAGTGATGTCTTGCTAGAAGTGGAAACTGCTTGACCAACACAATGAGCCTTACTAGAAGTGGCAACTGTTTGACCAACACATTGAGCCAATGTCCTGCTGTAAGTACGAGGTTGTCCAGTATTTGTCATTCTGGGATGACATGACTGACAGTAGACAGGCCTTTGACACATATCACATGCATCCATGATTCAAGAGAGTGGGGATAATACCCAAGTCGCATCCACCCATATAGTGCCATTCCAAGGCAAATGTCCCAAACACAGGATAACACCCTGACACCTAGAGGACAACTGCATTGTATGCTTATGCTAACCAGTGCTAGATGTGTAGCATCCATAATCACAGCTGCTCACTGTAGATCCAACAATGGGGAGTACTGACATCTGTGCAGTGAAGAACACCTGGCTGATGGCTCTGTAGTGCACAACAGCACTACCACCATATATTTCAGAACCAGACATGTGGGCCATAACACAGCTAAGGACCGCTCCAGGTGGTGGTGTCCCCACATACATAGAGGCCACTCACATGTACTGACCGGTACCCCCATGAAAGGCATCACAGATGAGTCATGTGCAGGACACAGTGTCAAATGCTGCAGTCTAGGATGTAAACCTCAGACACCACCATGCCCTCGGACCACCAACATACATCCATACATGTTGTAGGGCATATAAGAGTACACCACCATGTGACCATTGACCAGTGGACTGTACCAAGCTCTACATCAACTGTAGAGAGTACCCATGTACTGATACAGTTGCATCATGTGTTATGCAATGCAATGATACCACTGTCTGTAACCAGGTCAGCTGTACACATACCAGGGGCCCTCGGTTATTTACAGCATTAACAGATGACTGTTGCTGTACACCAGTACACACCCTCATGTTTGGATATGACATACATGTACCTGCCCTGGATATGTACATGCCACACACACACAACATACATGTAAATAGCATAGCTGTTGTTGTCCTTTGTGCAAACAGGTGGCTACAGCCATTACACACATCCACATGGAATGTAGGTCCATGGCTGCTGAATGCTAACAGTACATAAGGTGTGATATCAATGTTGACCGAGGTAACATTCCCTCTGTACCGGTCACCCATTACACTTATTATATCACAGAACAGTCCATGTGTCATGTATGTCATTACACATGTCCACCAATTGCAATGTCTACACACATGCCCAAATGGCAGGATTGTAGGACCTACACACATGTACATGTAGTTGTGCATTCACATACCAAGCGTGTGCAGTTGCTGATGTATGCAGGTGATGTGTATCTTAGTAAATCATGCAGTTACAATGCTGTCTTAACATTGCTAACTGTATATGGTGATATGCTGAATGTAAGGAAAGATGTACCTCAGGTATGGACAGATGTGTGGAAATAACTAAGTGGTGGGGCATCTTTGTAGATGGATGTTTGCTGAGGACAGCTTACAGGTGTATCACAAGCAGTCCTACAATAACCTGTGTAACCGGTAAGCAATAGTTTTGTTAATTGAAAGACATAACACACAACTTAAACAGCGGTCAGGGTGACACCGAAGGTAAATCACTTGACACCTGTTAACAGTTAAGACGCCCCATGTGCATATATCAGCACTGTTGCCAAAGGAAGCATCAGTACACTTTGCAACACGTGCAATACTGCTGTAAGGCTGTCATACATATCATGAGCTAGGCAGGTCTTTGATTCACGGTACTGGCATGTGTGGTTGCGTGTGTGTCCATATATGTCACGTATGGTGGGGAATGCATCTCAAGTTGTTACTCACTCTCCTGTACACTAGTGTACACATCTGTACAGACTGCAATGTAGAAAGCAGGACATAGGCAGGGGCGTGTATCTCACACATGTGCGGTATCTGTATGTGCGTGACATAGGTGTATTCAGTAGTGAATGACACAGTGTGTGTGTGTGTGTGTGTGTGTGTGTGTGTGTGTGTGTGTGTGTGTGTGGGTGTGTGTATGTATGGCTGTCTGGTCCCTGGAGTGAGGATGTATGTTACCATACTGAACTGATAAGACGCCTCCCCCCATCCAGGCGATGCAATCTACTATCCGTGTTGATGTCCCTGATCTTAGGCCATACTGACTGCCTGTACATGTGTATTCTCTGTGGTGCGTCATGTAGGTGCGCAGTACTGTAATGATGATTTGCACAATAGTAGGGGTACTCACCTCAACAGTAGCAACTGTGTGTGTGTGTGTGTGTGTGTGTTACTGTGTCAGTGAATCTGTGAGTGCGTGGATGTGTTACTGTGTCACTGAATACATGTTTGTCAATACCTGAGTGTGTGGGTGCAGTTGTGCGTTGGCATCCTGTCATGGGAACGTGTATTACTGCTTCCCAATGAGACATCACACTTCCCACTGGCCTCTACCCTTGTAATCAGCTAGACTGCTCTCTTACCTCACCATTCCATGTAACTGCACCTGTGATGTCACCCAGTATGGATGTCACGTCTGTAGCCACAGTAGCTTAATACACAGCTATCATGCTCTTGGATCAGTAGATGTGTTTGGAACGTGGGACATTCTCACTGTTATGTGGCAGCGACACAGTGCATGCTGGTATATTCATACATACCTGTGAGTAGTCCACATTGACATATGGGACACTAACTGCAAACACGGACATCCACCGACACGTGCAATTAGACCTGAAGGAAGAAAGCAGAACATCATGACCAACATGCAGTTACTGTTGTTACACAAGACACGTATTGTTACCAGTACGAAATGCATTGTACACCTGTAGTACATGGTATGTTTGCTGCCTGTCAAAAGTACTCAACAATTGTAAACTACACTTATCTACCTAGTCTGTTCACCCTGTCTATCAGACCATATGAGCATGTCCCTGCACCGATGGTTTGGATGTTAGGGATGCAGCACAGGCATCATCATATGCACAGGGTGATAATGTTTGCCAGAGGCCTAGGCTGCACCATTGGATGACATCATGTGTGTGGGTTAGGGCCTTTGATCTAATTGGGCGTGTGTGGATGTTATACATGTGTGTGTTGTGGTGCCCTACATATGTTTCCAGTGTGTGTGTGTGTGTGTGTGTGTGTGTGTGTGTGTGTGTGTGTGCATGTATGCACACAGTTCTGGCATGTGTCTGGCCTACACTGGGGTATTATTGACAGCTGTGGACTGTACAGCCCAGGTTTTACAGTTCACGGTGTCCGGCCATGGACATCTGACCTGTGCCTGCCAGGGGTTGCATGGGCACTATCAGGCAGAGGTGCAGATTGGGTACTGTCTGATGACACTTGTCCACTGGAACCGTGTCCCTGTTGGGACCGTCCAGGGCCACATGCATGTGGCCTGCTGTGTCGTGGTGTGGACAGCACAGCATCAGCTGCACTGCTGCTGCTACTGCCACGATGGGAGCGGACATGTGAGGTAGCTCATTCACATAGACCTGAAACAGGTGATGTAGCAGGCCTATGTCCATGTGCCCGATGCCTCACTCCAACCAGATGTTCCAACACAGACAGCTCACGCTCGTGGATTGTCATGCCACGGTCAAGGACTCCAACCATGTCACCCAACCATCTATCCAAAGCTTCAGCAATCTGTTGTTGAGCATTTTCCATTGCCTGGATGTTGTTGTTTAAAGAATGGACAACAGCCCTCTGAAGCCTCTGATCATCTCTGTTGTGCCATTCAGCACATGTCCGTGCCTCCATTACAGCCTGAAACATGCATCTGGTGACACCAGCTGCTGCTCTCTGTCTTGCAGGAGCATGTTGGCCAGAGGTCCTCCTACGAGCAGCACTGGCCACGTTCCTGTGTGGGGCACAACCAGTCAGTTGGCTGACACCATGGTATGCAGGCACACCTTCAATAGCCCCCGCACTTTCCTGTTCCAAGCTACCACACGCCAACTGTCCTTCCTCTATGACCACTGGTGATGGGGTATGTGCAGGCATGGGATCTCTGTGCGGGGATGAGGGGGATATAAGTGGAATGGCAACCAATGGCACAGATTCAGCCCCTGAGAACACTGCCTGTGCCTCAATCATACGTTCATCATCACTGCTAGAGTCTGTCGGGACACTGACATCAGATGGGCCACAGGAGGGCAACGCACCTACATCACCTGTGAGGGGCAGACAAGAACTGTACATTACAATCTATACAATAGACACACACACCCAAAACACACCCACACACATCCACACCCACACACACCCACACACACACAGACACACACACACAGACACACACACACAGACACACACAGACACACAGACACACAGACACACAGACACACACACAGACACAGACACACACAGACAGACACACAGACAGACACACACACAGACAGTTACACACAGACACACACACAGACACACACAGACACACACACACACAGACACACATGCATGTGATATGACAGTAGGCATGCAACATGCATGTGATATGGCAGACGGCGTGCAGGATAGGCAATAATAGTGGTAGTTATCATACATCCCTGGGTTGCACACAACAGCAGCATGCATGTGTCATAGCAGAAGGCATGCAAATTACACAATCATAGTAGTAGTTAGCATACATCCCTGTGTTACACCATGTAGACCAGCACAGGTTAACAGTACACCTGCCTGATGTGTGGCATATGACCTTGACAATCACATGTAGTATGACGTGATCTGCTGATGTGTGCAATGACATGCATACATGTTTAACACAATGGTGTCCTGTCAAATATACAGTGGGGTAATGGTATCCCAATGCAGTGTTGTTTGTCCACCCTACAGATATACTGTACATTTAGCTGATGTGCATGGCTATTGCAGGGAATCATGAGGCGTCTCTATTGCTATACAGTGTGAGTTACAGACACAGTTCATAGCCATGACTGTGCTCAGATACAATACATATATACTGTGGAATGTGACCCACATCACTGAGGTGTATACACACTAAACCATGATGTGGAATGTGTGACACTGAAGGGTATATGGATGACACCCCTGCACATCTGCAACCATATTGCTGCTGCCTGGCAACTATGGCCAGACATGGTGAACACGTCGGTACACCATGTCCCACATGACATCTGTGTAGCACACACACACACACACACACACACACACACACACACACACACACACACACACACACACCCACGAGGAGCAAGTATGACATTGATGTCTGACACCAGCAAGGGGAATGTACTGTATCTGTGGGCTGATGTGGATACTGTACAGGTGACTGCTATCATGTCGTGACACCCTCAAGATGTTCAACACATCTTATGTGGTGGATTGATGTCATGCCTACACAAGATGTGCACAGGCCTGTAGGATGTCTAGTGTTCCACATCTGCAATATAACCATTACACAGAGGCCATAGTTGGACCATGTATAGCCATTGTATGACAGGGTGTACACACAAGCACATCACGTCTACTGTGTGTGCTGCTTCATGTCTCTGGCCAGCCTCCATAGCCATGTGTGTACATGTGTTGGCCAAATTATTGTGATGGGCATCTATTTCACATGTCTGTGTTGTCCCATATGACATACACCCATAGATGTCATATGCTCCACTGACGACAGGGTTATGCAGACAAAGGATGGTATGTTTGGTATGTGAGATATGTTTTTCAGGTTAGTTAGGCAGTGTTGCAGCCAGGCCACTAGATGTCATGGACATGTCAAGATAGCACATCACATTGTGTGACATTCATAGCAGGGCTATGATCCACACCAGTGAATCCTATGGGCTGGCCATACTCCAGCCCACTGTGTAGTACTGTTTATATTCCCCACATGTGTAGTTCTGATCTGTAGTACATGTCCCTACAGTGAACAGCACCTCCACCATTGTATGCACAGCTGTCCACACATCTGGCAATGACAGTTTGTGAGGATTCATGTCGGTGATTCACATAGTTAACAAGTGTTGCACATGGATACCCATTGTGATGCATTGCAGGTCCGACCTGTATATTGTGACAGAACCATATATTATGTGTACATGTGGTAAATGGCCACATGGCAGATAGATCTGTGCATTATGATGCCTGATAAATAATAACAGTCTCACCTGCAACGGGGTGCTGTCGCAGTGGAACACCAGAGGTACCTAAATAGGAGTAACACAGCAGTATGAACATTATCCACGCCTGTATGATAGCTACAGGGTGCAATGTGCATGTTAACACATACACCAGTACATTAGACTATACTATGGTGTATGCACATGTGTGCATACACAGAGTAGCATACTATAGTATGTGGCATGTGTGTATACATGCCTTGCATATGATGTCGCATTACATATTGTACAGTGACATATGCAACTATATGGAATATAGTTATTATAGATGCAGTAGTGACTTACCAGGCAACTCCATGCTCGGTGGTTGAGAGACACCCACCTCCACAATATCGGCTAACGCTTGTGGATGTTGTTCTGCAGGTGTCCCCAGGTTGGCCAGTAGCTCCTCGGTATATGTGAGTGGTGGCTGGGTTGGTGTTCCACCACCTGTTGCACCTTGTTCCCTGGCGATTGCATTCGCACACTGTTTTGCCTGTCTAATGAGGTCTGTACAGTGTCTGCGCACCTGCTGGTATGTGCAGTTGTGGACACCCACATCATTAACCCTCCTGCGAAGTTCCATCCACAGGGCATCCCGCTGCTGTGCATCCTGTGGCACATGGCTGAACAGGATATCATGATTGTCATGTAGATATGGGATGAGGGCCTCATCCTCCAAGTGGTTATAAGGGGGTAGCCTTGCATGTGGCATACCTGGAAGACATAACGATGGAGACAGGTCACAGTAACTCACAGAGACATACAGAGCTACAGCTGAACATACATGTGCATCACATTTATTATGATTAAATAGTTGTCTTTGCAAATCTACATGACACTGACACCACTGACATGTTTGTGTCACACACATGTGACACACAATGGTGAGTGGATATTATCACCATATATGTGTGTGTGTCAGCTGATTACATTGCTCATACTCCATGTGGATGCTGTCTTGATGTGGGCATGTCTGTTTGCCTGTACTGGTGTTCCTACCTATCAGCACATGGCTGGATGTGTCCACATTAATGCAGTCGACCTTGATGCTGTGTATATGTCACATATAAAGACTTACACTGCCTTAACGGACATGACCTGTGACCCTGCAGACTTGCTCACGGAAGGTTTTACATGTATGTGTTCTGTCATATACATGTACATAGCACTGTACAGCAATTCAACATCCTGCCATGTATCACCTGTGTTGCACATGTGATACACATGGGACACTGGCTAGCCAGATGGTATTTGCAGGGATGGATATCAACTATAGCATGTACAGTCAAAGTCAACTAGTAGGCTGGGCCATGTATGAATCTAGGATGAAAGGTTACCTGGCTGTAACTGACAGGCGGGTCTCTAGGGCCAGGTGGAGCAGTGCCACATATCTGATCCACAGGATTAATGATGCATTTACCATGCGGTCATCACACCATGTCTGAGAGGGGAGCAATGTGCAGCTTTGCTGGACAGGAATGCATAGTATGACAGGACTATGTAAAGTGTATGGGACAAAGATCTGTCCAGCATGTGGTGATCCTAGTACTAGGAAGGTGGATGTCCATGAAGTATGTGTTTGAGATCAGAATGTGTACGTGTAGCATGTCCAACATCACTGGGTTGGACATGGATTTAATCAGGGTATGCATCATGGAACATAGTGGAGATGGGGAATGGGAAGGCTGGTGTAGGCCATCTGAACATGGCCAATACCCCTTAAAGGAAATATGTGATCTGATATGGGTCACTTGAGTGTTGTGTATGGCTGGACAATGATCTCTATATTCATGGATGGCACCCTGTCATGATTAGGGTTGCCACATATGACTACCTGACAGGTGTGGTGATGTAGCTCTCACAGGAAAGACAACTGCCCAGCTGCATCCCTTACACAGTGTCCATTATGTTGACCGCTGCCTAGGTGGTAGTTCATGGGTACAGGGTTATTAACATAGGGGTGACAATGCAATATGCAGCTGTCAGATTGTGGCCATATGTCACACACACCTCACCCACAAAGCACCTTCTGTATGTTGTCCACAACACTCTGAGTCGGCTATTGCTCCTAGGTCATAGTCATTCGCATACTTCAATAGGCAGATGCCTTCTGTTTGTCTGTGTGGTATGGACTACAATGAGGGGGAATACAATTAATTAACCCTGTCTTACTGTAGCTAGCACTGGTGGATGTGCATGTATTATTCAGACACCTTCTGTAATGTTGGTTCTGCCAGCAGTCCCATTGCAAAACACTCCTGTGACATAGGAATGTACATCTAGTATAACGACTGTAGGTGGAACACAGTATGGGTGATGATGTCCTATGACTTGACAAGGTTATGATATGCAGTGTGAAATCAACCTTACTGTCATCTACATCTGTACTGCTGAAATCAAATAATTTGATCAAGGTTCATGGCCTTTCAGACCAGACTCAGCAGGGTAGTAGTGCAGTGCTTCCCATTATCAGTTGTGTCTCCCCCTTTGTGGGTTGTTATACCTGTTGGTGTGCACCATTCAGTGTGTACACAGCCTGACATGAAGCTATGTTTTACATGATGTGTATGTGGAGAGCAACTTGTTTTGTCATATGTGTATGATACAACCTGGGATGTGGACAGGTCCCATGCAGCCTGAGTGCAGTTTGCACCTGCATAGTTGTGGGTACAGGGGCTCTGTGGTGTACATGGATATATGATTGTGTACCTGTTGGGGGGGACAGTGTGTTTATGTTATCCAAGACCCTATCTGGATTGCTTATTCATGCTCAGCACTTGTTCAGAACTTGTAAGCACTATGTAAGCTACTAATTACTATAGCACTCAATCTTCCTCATTACCTAGAGGTAAACAGGTTTTGTACATACTTTTCTCACTTGCTTAGAGTAAAATAGCTCTTGTACTCACTTTCTTCACTTATCTAGGGGAAATTAGTTTTATATTCAAGCATGTCCAAGGGTCAGCTGCCAGTGTTCTCTCCTGTCTATCTGTTGAATCTGGGCATCTTGAGGCAATGTAGACATTGCCTCATGTACACAGGCAACCCTCTCCGCCTACCACCCAACACTACAACCTGTGAGAGATGCACTTATCTAGCCAAACTGGAGGTAAAGCTCTCTCCAACCAAGCCTTACCCCTGACAGTCATTTGGAGAAGGTAAAAATTCACACCACACCACACTCATCACATAGTCTCACTGAATCTACCCCACCATTAACTGAGAAAACTACTAGTGTACTAACTCATTAGCTCAACGCTTTCTGGAATTCATAAACACCAATGCCCTGGATCAACATATCCACACACCCACCAGGGGCAACAATATCCTGGACCTAGGCATTACCAACATGAGTGACCGGTGTTCCATACCTGAAGTCAACTCCTCGTTGGTCCGATCCGACCATAAGCTGAACACCCTTGATATCCACATCCCGCCCCAACCCCCCCTTAAGGGAACCACAGAATAATATGTCTACAAATCCAGCTTCATGCTTCCTAAGACAGACGTGTTGAACATCATAACACCCATGCAGATGGACAATACTGTTACAACTGCTGGATCCTACACAAATGCACTCTATAAGCACTTACATGAGTGCGTGGATCGTGCTATCCTAAACAGAACCAAGACGCTATACTCCTAATTAAGGAGGCCAATCTGCTGGTCCCCTACCATAAACAAACTGTACAACAGGAGGAAGACACTGTTGCAAAAGAGAGTACAATCCCATGCGTGAAGGAGCTCCCTGGTCAGCCTCAGTAAGAAGGTGAGATCCCTTATAAGATCCTCCAAAGCTAGCTACAAAAACAAAATCACCACTAATTCCAACAACAACCACAAAGCATTCTATAGCTATGTCAAATATCTCGATGTCAACACCCAGATCTGCTCTGAGTTACAGCACAAAGACACGAACATTACAGAACCAACTGACATTGCCAACATCCTTGCAGATAGGTTCAGTGCTGCCTTCCCCCCTCATCCCCTAAAGGGCCCATATCTATACAGGAAGAGTGCAGAGTCCCTGTACTCACAACTATGCAGGTAAAAGCTGCACACTCTAAAGCCAATATCACAGCATCCATGGGACCAAACAACATCCCAGGCTGCGTTTTACATGAATTTCAGAATGTACTGGCTCCCCACCTATGCACCATGTTCAATAATAGCCTTGCATCGAGCTTTGTGCCCCTGAATGGCACACAGCAACAGTTATCCCACTCCACAAAGGTGGTGCCACAATGGACCACAGGACCTATTGCCCTATAGGCCTGACTAGCCTGGTCTGCAAGGCTATGGACCACATCATCATGGATCTCAAACACAGAGACATTGGGTACCTCCAAACCTTTGACCCCTCCCAGTTTGGCTTTATTAACAGCAGACCATGCCTCCTAAACCTGGTGGACTTCTTAGAGACAGTTACCAAGGCATTAGATGAGGGTAAGGAGGTCCACACAGCCTACCTAGATCTCTCAAAGGCTTTAAACACCATTCCTCATTCAGGTATTATCGACAAACCCATCCACCTGAACATTAACCCCTATGTCATGTGATGGTTTGCAAAGTGGCCCATGGACAGAACCCACAAAGTGGGAGCTGCATACCCTAGGTCTGACTGTATACCAGTTACAAGTGGCGTCCCCCAGGGTTCAGTCCTAGGACCCCCTCATGTTCGGTATATCATTCTCTGACATACAGGCAAGCACAGGAGGGCTTTGGCTGAAAAGGTTTGCAGACGACTGCAAACCAGGGGCCATAATTGTTTCCCCAGCTGTTACAGACACCCTCTGGAAGGGTCACATTGAGATGGATACCTAGTGTCAATATCATGGTTTTCAGCTGAATGGCAAAAAGTGCATTACCCACAGACTACCACATAGGTGCTAGTCCCCTACATACAGAAAAGGTAATAAGGGATCTGGGAACCCCAGTAGATAGCAATCTCTCCTTTGATACCCATAATGACAAGGTGGTTAGAATATCCTTCTATGTGGCTCCCCTAATCTCTAATGGGTTCGCATCCAGAACAAAGGAGACCATTGTGCCTCTCTACTCATGACTTATTAGACCCATTAAAGGATTCAACACCCCATTTGGGATGTACCTTACAAGACAACTGCAACAGCTTGGAAGACCACAACGGTACCACACCAAGAGGATTAGTGACCTCAAACAGATGACCTGCACAGCCCAACCTAAGAAACTCCAGCTGTACTCGGTTGCATACCGCATACTCACAGGTGATCTCTGCTTGACATACAAGGCCCATGTCCAACCCAGTATTGCTGGATATGCTCCACCTAAACAGAAGCCCCTGAGAGCCACATGCTCTAGGGATATACACCTAACCACAATGATGACTAGGACATGCTGGACAGATAGATTCCTGACCCAGAGACTCCCCATGCTTTGGAACATGATTCCAATGTACATCAGGCAAGGCCCCTCACTAGCACTCTTCAAGGGAAAACTTGACGGGTGGATGGGAGACAGACATGTACCCTGGGGATCACTGCAGTGGCTCTGCTGGACAGAGGCACAGAGAACTAATGGCTCTGCCGTTCAGATACACAGGGAACTAACCTAAGGGGGTGGCAAAAGCCAACACACTCTAGCTAGGCTTATAAATACCCTTGGGCAGACAACCTAGTACCTACCTTTGCACTTATTACATGTCTTATGTGCATGGATAGTTAACTAGCTCTTCCATTTTACTTTGCTATCATGCTGATAAACTGTCGGGTGACTACAAGTCATATGTATCCTGTTATTGTGTATTGTAAATGCCAATAGACATAACTAATGTTTGCCTAACATAGCAGTAATGCTATGTAACTTGTAATACATATCTGCCTGCAATACTGTACATTACACAGTTATTGGCACAATATCCCACAATGCAAATCATAATTGCACAATGGGCCAACTTTCGACAGGCTATTCTCAGTAATACACCCATACATATGCCTACTGTTACAATATATCAACATATACTATCCCCTGTTATAGCACATACTTGTTGGACCAGTCCTGCCACTGACAGCGGCTGGTGAGGAATATTTATGTTCAAAGCCCTTATATAGCATCCTTTGTGGTATATGCAATGTTTGCCTTGTGACCTACAGCAGTACACACATAAATACTACAAGCTTTACTATGCTCAACAATACATCACTACAAGATAACTGTTTCCACTATATGGATTGCGTACACTTTATTATTTTATTTTATTTTATTATTTTACATTTGTTGACCGGGCTAGTCCAACTGGATACATGTCCATTTTCAGTGGAGGCCCGGGGAGAAAAGCTCCAAGGTCATGGTTAGATTAACAAATACACTGATGAAGTTTAAACAAGTAAATACTAGTAAATACAAATACAATGATAAAGCTAAAACAAGTAAATACAAGTAAATACACTGACGCTTAAAGGCCAAATAAGAGAAGCAAGAGTTATATAAATGATTTAAAGAGGTACAGATTAGAACAGCCAGACAAATAGGGCTAAATAGTGGATTCTTGGGTTTTTGGGTTAGGTGGAGGCTGAGAGAAGCCTAGGTGAGGCAGGGACAATAGCTCTTAGTCTGGACTGGAGCAAGGGCATAACCATTGGGATTTCAGGTATGCTCTAAGATGTATTTTAAATTGGTACTGAGAGGACATAAGTCTTAGGTTGTTTGGAAGGGCATTCCAGGATTTGCCAATGGAATTGGCATATAGTGCTTCACCACCAGCGTTGTTAGATTTAATGGTCAGTACTTGTAGACTTTTGGAAGACCTGAGGGATTTAAGGTTGAGTACGGGTAAGTATTTTGTTCAGTGAGGGGGTTTTGTCTGGATGGTTGATAATTTTAAAAGCCTCAGTTAGCTGGTTGAGTTTGAGAATATTGGGCAGTTCCAGCCATTCGAGAGACCTTAGATTTAGGCAGTGATGGGTGCGATAGGGCATTCCAGTTATGAATCTGGCTATGTGATTGTAGGTAGTAGAAAGTGTATTAAGCTCTTTCTTATTGAGGAAGGAGAATATCGGGGAGGCATAAAGGAGTGTGGAGAGGAGGTGGGTTCGGGCAATAGTTAGTTTGGTGTGCGGAGTTAAGAAGGCCTTTATTCTATACATTGACCCAAGTTTTTTGTTGACCGATTTAATGGTTAAATTTACATGCATATCAAATTTAAGTTTATGGTCTATGGTCACCCCTAGTAGTTTGGTATGGGATACGGGGTAGATAATGGTGCCATTATTGGAGGACACCTGGAAGGTTGGGTTATTGGTGTTGAGGGGTTCTATAGCTTGAGCAGTAGCTGGAGTGGGGAAAAATAGAAGTAATTTGGTTTTGGTTGGGTTGAGTAAGAGTTTAAGTTCCGAAAACCATTTTTCGACAGTGGAAAAGCAGTTTTGGGTAGTGGCTTGGAGTTTGGCGAGAGATACATTAGAGCAGATCAGGGTGGAGTCATCAGCATATTGAATGCAGGTGGCCTTGGGAATAATAGAGTGTAGATCATTTATGAAAATGGAAAAAAGAAGGGGACCAAGGATAGATCCTTGGGGGACACCAATATTAGTGGGGAGTAGGTCTGATAGGCTGTTTTGCCACTGAACCGCCTGTTTTCTGCTACAGAGATAGGCATTAAACCAACTTATGGTTAGTTTGCTAAGATGTAAGGTTTCCAGTGACTGAAGCAGTAGTTGGTGGTTGACCATATCAAAGGCTTTTGATAGGTCTAGAAAGAGCGCAGAGGATATTAATTTATTATTGCGATTGTGGTTGACTGAGTCAACAAAGGAGAGGAGAGCTGTGGTTGTGCTGTGATGGAGGCGAAAGCCATGTTGGGTGTTCGATAGGAGGTTATTTTGTGTGAGGTGGGTAATGAGTTGTTTGTGGACACAGCGTTCCATAATTTTGGCTAGGGGAGACAGTATGGCTATGGGTCTATAGTTAGAGGTTTCAGTGGAGGACCCTCCTTTATGGAGGGGGATGATATAAGAGATTTTCCAAATAGAGGGAATAGATGCTTCAGAAATGGTCCGTTGATCAAGATTGAGACAGGGTAGGCTATGGCCAGATGCTATTTGTAAGTATTTGGCAGGGAGCAGATCTGCCGCTAGGGTGGTTGGTTTAAGTTTTTTCAAAAGGGTGCGAATGTAGGAGGTGGAGATGGGTTGTAGGTTCAAGGCAGTTTGGGTTGTATCTATGGTTGGGGTTGCCACCGAGGGAGACGTGGCAAGCTTACTGGCAAGGGACTGGATGGTCTCAGTAAAAAGAATTAAAGGAGTTGGCTATTTCTGTTGGGTCTTTATCCATGAGTTTTTCAGGGGTGGGGGTAGTAGACTTACCTGGATGTAGTAGGTGGTTAAAACCAGCCCAGAATTTTTTAGGATTATACTGATGTTTGTCTTGGAGGTGACAGAAATATTGTTTTTTATCAGACTTAACGGCTACTTTGGTTGAATTTCTAAGCTGGAGGAACTTGATGCGATCTAGGGGGGTTTTTGTGGTTCTCCATTTATTCCAGGCCTGGTCTCTGATTCTAATTTTAGATTTAGCATCTTGTGTTAGCCAAGGTGCTATACGTTCCTTAGTTCTAGTAAGTCATTTAGGAGCATGAGAATTGAGTATCTTGAGGAAAGTGTCATTAAAGTATGAAACACTTTCATCTAAGGGTAGGGTTTTTAGGATGTGCCAGTTACAAGCCTTGAGATCAGCTAGAAATTGGTCAGGGACAAAATTCTTGCTGTTCCTTACTAATCTAGTTATGGGGGGATTCGTAGTTGAACATTTGTGTTTTATAATAAAGGTAGCAAGGTGGTCACTAAGGTCGTTGGGAAGGGTCCCTGTGGTATAGTTATTAGGATTCCTATTAGTAAGAATCCAGTCAATAATGCTCTCCTTTTGTTGGGCATGTCCAATTCTAGTGGGAGAAAGAATATTTTGGGAGAAACCATGTAAGTTAATGGGGAGAGGATTTGATTGAGCAGAGTAGAGAGACCAGTCAATATTAACATCTCCTAATATTATAGTTTCTTGGGGATAGTTATTAGCGAGCCAACTAAGGGTTTGTTCAAGGTTTTCAACATTTTTGCCTGGTGGTAGGTAGGTTACTATGAGATTAATACTTTTTTGTCTGTTTAGGGATAGCTTCAGGGCAATCAGTTCCAGGTTAGGAACTTTTGGGGGTTGGAGTAAATTCATTGTGATGCTCAAGGAGTTCTTGAACATTACAGCTATTCCGCCGCCCTTTCTAGTTGTACGATCAGCCCTGAGGATGTTATACCCAGGTGGGATAATTTCCTCATCCTTGGTGCTTGGTTTGAGCCAAGTTTCTGATAGACACATTATGTCAGGGGAGTGGGTATCAAGCATGGCATGTAAGCTATGGACTTTATTGTTAATGCTTCTAATATTGAGATGAAGCATAAGCACTTTAAATATTACAGAACAGGTACTAAATACACAGACATACTGAGTGTTCTACATACTTTATTAGTAACCCGAAGTGTCATTGACTGTTAATTCAATCCTTTTCAGTTTGTATTTCAATTTTCTTTGTAACGTTCTGCTGGTATATACAGATGGTTTAAATGTGTGATAAGCCATCCTTTTCTAGTTAAATATCGGTCACATGTGCTATCCTGACCACCAATTGGTGTTCCAAAGTAGTTAATTAGATGCACTTCAGCTGTGCAGCTACTCCATTAGCCAATAACATGGCAACAGTGGTGTATAATGGAGTACTCCACTTGGGCGTTGTCTGTTTGCATTACTTTTGAGGAAGACGGCCTGGATGTGCTGTTTGTGATGTGTTTCAACAGCTATATGGAGACAAACAGAGGTATATTAGCTTCATGACTCCCGTGGGTTGTGTGTGATGGGTAGAAGATGTTGTTCTACATGTGAGTACAGCTGTTATATTTCAGAACATTGGTACTTACGCAGGATGTGTTTGTACCTGATACTTATGCAGATGTTTCAGTCTGGCAAGGATGTTTGAACAGCTCAAGGCTGTATGGCTATGCATGAACTGTTAGGTGGTTTATAGTGTGCTCACCAGACATCCTTGGTTTGATGTACATGTGTATCATACTGTGCTGTTAATCAGTAATTGGTAACACTTCCCCGTGTACACACAACCCTCTGAAATGGGATTAGTGCAAGAAAATCATGTAACATCAGCAGCTGTTCCATTGAATAACAGCAACTATTTCACATAGGGCCATGTTAGTGTGTCTCTGACAAGGTATGTTAAGGCTTCTGCAGATGTCGTACAGTGAGTGAATGATTTGTGATGTTATTACAGTTTGTATTGTAATTTGTTTGGGTGTGGGGGTGATGTTGGTGGGTGTACATAGCAGATGCAGGTGTGTAGGAACTGCTTTTATACATAATCGATATGTGCATGAGGGTTCCTTCCCTATTTGAACACCTATCCTTTAGTGGACTAATACTATGGTAATTGCAGGCTGATTCATTAAGGCACTGTTAATTGGTTCCTGTATAGCATGCAGGTTCATAGGTTCATAGGGTCATACTAGGCTATCTGCCCTAGGGCATTTATAAGCCTAGCCAGAGTGTGTTTGGTTTTCGCCACCCATTTTAAATTAATTTTGCTATGCCCTTTTTTGAGGTTAGTATACTGTGCCTCTGTCTAACAGTGACACAAAAGTGATACCTGGGGTAAACCTACGATCTCCCATCCACTCATCAAGATTCCTCTTGAAGAGAGTCAATGAGGGACTCTGCCTAACATGGACTGGGATTTTATTCCAGAGTGATTTTCTGAGGTGCAGCATGTCCATTAATTCCGGGTTGGACATGGCTTTATACATCAGGCACAGATCGCCTCTGAGCAGGTGGTATGCCACTGAGTAGAGCTGGAGTTTCTTTAACCGGGCAGCATATGGCATCTGTTTGAGCCCTTTGATCCTCTTGGTGAGGTACTTTTGGGGTCTTTCCAGTTGCTGCAGGTGTCTGGTAAGGTACATCCCAAAAGGGGCATTGTACTCAATTATGGGCCTGATGAGGGATGAGTAAAGAGGCACAATGACTTCCCCTGATCTAGATGTGAATCCCTTCATGATTAGGTGGGCTATATAAAATGTTTTTCTAACCACTTTGGCCACGTGGTTGTCAAATGAGAGATTGCTATCAACTTGGGTCCCCAGGTCCCTAATTACTTCTTCTGTACTTAATGGATTACCACCTATGTGGTAATTTGTGGGCACTTTGTTTTTGCCAAAGGGGATGACTATACACTTTTTGGCGTTTAGCTTGAGGCCATGGCTCTGGCACCAGTTGTCTGTTTCCATGGGGCCCTTTTGGAGGATGCTTGTGTCGGCTGGAGAGTCAATTATGGTGCCCAGTTTGCAGTCATCTGCGAACTTGGTCAGCCACAGTCCTTCCGTGTTGGCCTGTACCTCCGAGAAATATATACCGAACAAGAGAGGTCCCAGGACTGAGCCTTGTGGGACGCCACTTGTAACTGGTTTGGAGTCTGACATGGCTCCAGCAATTCTAACCATGTGGGTTCTGTCCTTGAGCCAGTTTGCAACCCATCTAGTGACATAGGGGTTTATATTTAAGCTGGTGAGCTTATCTATAATGCCCTAGTGGGGTATTGTATTGAAGGCTTTTGCGAGGTCCAGGTAGGCTATGTGGACCACCTTCCCCTCGTCAATGGCCTTGGAGACTGTTTCAAAGAAATCAACCAGGTTTAAGAGGCAGGATCTGCCCTTAACAAAGCTGAACTGGGTAGGATCCAGTGTCTGTAGGTCCCCAATATCTTTATTTATGAAGTCCATGATGATCATTTCCATAGCTTTGCAGACCAAGCTAGTCAGGCTTATGGGGCGATAGTTTCCAGGATCCGTTTAGGCACCACCTTTGTGGAGAGGGACCACTGTTGCTGTATGCCACTCTTTGGGTACATATCCTGTAGTAAGGCTGAGATTGAACAGTAGTTTTATGTTTGGGTTTAGCTCTTTTTGGAGTTCATGTAGGATGCAGCTCGGGACACCGTCTGGTCCCATTGATGCTGTGTTTTTTGCTTTGGAGAGGGCGGCTCTTACCTGAGCATCAGAGATGTCAGGGGGGCAGCACTCTGCTGGGATAGATATTTGCCCTTTTGGTGGGGAGGGAGAAGTTTGCTGAACCTGTCAGATAGGATGTGGGCAATGTCTGTGGGTTCGTGTATTTTTGTCATTTTGGACTAATTCTGAGCATATCTGGGAATTCCCACCCAGGTTCCTAACATAACTAAAGAAAGCCTTGTGATTATCCTTAGTGTCCTGTGCAATTTTTCTCTCGAAGATGGCCTTAGACGATTTTATGAGTGCCCGTAGTTTTTTGCTAATACTGATCAGAGATGCCTTCCCTATTGGGGATTTTGCTCTATCATGTAGTAGCTTCCTCCTTCTATTGCATAGTTTGTTTATGGCTGGGGTCCACCAGACAGGACGTCTGCCTTTGGAGGATTGGGTCTTGGTTTTATTTTGGATTGCATGATCCATGCATTCCTGAAGGTGTTCATAGAATGCGTTTATAAAGGATTCTGCAGTCTGGGCCGTATTTTCCACAGGCCCGGGGGCTTTGAAGGATTCCACCTCGGTTTTGATGAGTGTGAAATTTGCTTTAGAGAAGTTTTTCACTGTGGTTTTCTGGGCAGGGGGTGGGGTCGGGATGTGAATATCCAGTGAGATTAGTTTATGGTCTGATCTTACCAGTGAGGGATACACTTCTGGTCTGGAGCATAGAGTCCCCATGTTGGTGATGATCAGGTCCAGGATGTTTTCCCCTCTTGTGGGAGTGGTAACAAGTTGTTCCATAGCATCTGAGTTTATAAATTCTAGGAACCTTTGGGCTAGGGTGTTGGAGCTAGAGTAATGCTCCCAGTCTATGTTTGGGTAGTTGAAGTCGCCCAATATAATGGTGTTTGGAGAGACCTTCATATTTTCCAGTGTTCTCAGGAAGGCTGAGTGGGGTTCCTGGGTTTGGGAGGGTGGTCTGTAGCAGGCTATAAACTGGAAGGCAGTTTTACCCACTGTTAGTTGCACATGGATAGTCTCTGATGCTTCGTGCTGTGCCACCAACCTGAAGGTGTGGGTATCTTTGACGACTATCGATACTCCCCCTCCTTTTGTGGTTCAGTCCAAGTTTTGGGGCCGAAAAGCATGGTATGAGGTATAACCTGGTAGTGCTGGGGTGCTCTCGGGAGCCTTGAACCAGGTTTCTGTTACTGCACAGATATCGATGTTCTCCATGCTAAGGAGAGTTTTGAGTGTGTGCATCTTGAAGTTTAGACTTCTGGCGTTGAGTAGCATTACTCTTAGTTTCTTATCCCTTGTGATACCTATGGATTTGGGTTTGTCTTTTGAGCCTTGCCTAAAAAAAGGCACTATGGGGGTAGCAAGAGCCTTTGCCAATATCCAAAAGCCCAGGGGTGACAGGTGCAAGCCGTCCCTAGTGAAGCATCATGGCTTGTCGAGCATGTCATCCCAGGCTGACAGGCACTGGATCCCCTTTGAATGACACCAATACTTAAGCCAATTGTTGAAATTGATCATCTTGTCTTCATATTGTGGCATCATTCTTGGTGAGGGTAAGTTGCTACTCAAGGTCAGGGTCATACCGGCCTGGGCTACATGCTCAGAGAGCTCCTCTATGTCTCTTTTCATGTAGTCCAGGGAGGTACGTCTCAGGTCATTCACACCAGCATGGACAACGACTGAGTCATATTTGTACTTGCCTTGGAGTGACCTGAGTGCTTGTGTTATGTGGCGGATCCTAGCACCCAACAGGCAGCTCACCGTGACCTTCTTCTTGTTCAGCCTGGTGAGCGGGACGTCAGTGTGCCTGACTATAGAGTCACCTATTTCAAGTGTATCAGGTGTGTTGTTTAGCCTTAAGGGCTGTGACTGTTCGGCACACTGGCTTTGTGAGCTATGTGTTGCACGTGTTTTGTTTTGGGGTAGCGGTTGCTTGGGTGTCTGCTTTGGAGGTCTCTGCTGCTTAGGCAGATTTTTATTTAGAGCCTCCAAGTATGTTTTTGTGTATTTATATGTTTGGTTTGCTGTCGTGGTAGGTCTATGTGAGACTGGAATTGTAGTGAGTGTGGTTTCCTTCTCCTCCTGACTGGTTTCACCAGTACTGAGTTGAGAGAGCTTAGCCTCCAGTTTGGCTATATGGTTGCATCTCTCACATGTGTTGGAATTTGTTGGGAGGAGGAGAGGGTTGTCTGTGTACATGAGGCAGTTGTAACATTGCCTCAAGATTCCCAGATTCACCAGCTGGACGGAGGGAGATTGACAACTGACCTTTGGACATGCTAGAATAGTATTGGGAATTCCTTTATAATTGAAAAAAAGGGCCAATGGGGAACAAGGTACTCAAGGGGAGTTTGTGAGGGTGTAGTGCTTTTAATTTTTTAGTGCTGACTTAGTGAGCAAGTGCCAGGTAACTTAAATGCAATGTGTTACAGGTAACTTAAATGCAGAAACGACAAACAGTAACTTTCTTTCAAGTGAAACAAGGAAATAAGTACAGTAAGCAATGCAGATATCACTAGGGATCCACAGAAGTGCTGAATAGCTGCGTTTTAGGTGGAATTAGCGTTTCAGGGAAATAACAAGCAAACAAACAACAAGAATACAAACAAAGCTAGATTCAGCAGGCCTGGATCTAGTCTATGCTACAGCAAACAAGGTGTACCAATTTCAGTAAGAAACAGTTAAAATATGCAGGCACTATAAGCCTTTAACCAGAAATTCCCAGCTCAGAAGGGCAGAGTCCAGCCTCTCCTCCCACAAGAGTGCAGACCACGAACCTTCTTAATGTAAAATAACTGGCCTGACGCCCAAGTGCTTAAACCAGAACTAATACACTTTTAGAATAACAGACACTGAGCCCTCAATCAGCAGTTCCCAACTTAGAAGGATGTAAGCTACCTGTCCTGCCACCACAGTGCAGGCCACAAACCTTCCTAATGTAAAACAACTGGTCTGAAGCCCAAGTGCTTAATCCAAAAGACTTAGAATGATAGCTACACTTTAATCAAGTTACTACCAAGCAGTAATAAATACAATTGAATACTTTAAATAATGCCTGGATTAGTGCTCAAGTTATACAAACAAAGCTAGATTCAGCAGGCCTGGATCTAGTCTATGCTACAGCAAACAAGGTGTACCAATTTCAGTAAGAAGCAGTTCAAATATGCAGGCACTATAAGCCTTTAACCAGAAATTCCCAGCTCAGAAGGGCAGAGTCCAGCCTCTCCTCCCACAAGAGTGCAGACCACAAACCCTCTTAATGTAAAATAACTGGCCTGAAGCCCAAGTGCTTAAACCAGAATTAATACACTTTTAGAATAACAGACACTGAGCCCTCAATCAGCAGTTCCCAACTTAGAAGGATGTAAGCTACCTGTTTTGCCACTACAGTGCAGACCACAAACCTTAATGTAAAACAACTGGTCTAAAGCCCAAGTGATTAAACTAAAAGGCTTAGAATGAGTTACACCAAGCAGTAATAAATACAACTGAGTACTTTTAAGATGACGCAAAAGCAAAATAAAGTAGGAAGAAACACAAATACAGTAAAAGCAGATAACATTTTTTTTTTTAAAGTGGAAAGAGAGAAAGGAAAGAGAGAAAGGAGTAGCAGAAACTAAGCTGATTGATGATGCATGTGATGTTAGTCGCTCGCAAAGTGGGACAGGTGGTAACCCTATCATTGGCTCATGTCCATAACACATATTTGTAATTGTGTATAGGCATATACTCTCCATATCCTTTGTTCATAAAGTGTGGTTGTGGCGGAATGTGTGATTGCTATGGTCCATGCTATACTCATAAATGAACACTTCAACTGCTGTATATAGGATACCTACGGAATCCCGAAACCACACAATTCTGATGCCCACAGTACGGGGCCCAGACTCCCACATTACCGACAGCGACAGTAACCCATGAAAGTAACACAAACATGGAACACACACACGCATACACAGACACACTGCTACCCACCACATCCAAACAAACCATCCTACACTACGTATGAGCAGGTAGGCAAGCCCCCCTACACCCCCATGTGGGTGTCTGCATCCCCCACACACACCCTACTTTAATATTCTACCTTCTAGATCGCACAAACAGACGCACAAAGCAAACCCACACTCACACATTACAGTCCCCCAGGAACACACACCACACTCAGAACTCACACTTACACACACTACAGCCCTCACATACACACTTACACACAGTAACCTACCCGAACCGCAACACCAGAAGCACTGACTAAATGTCCCTTAACATTGGGATTTTAAACCTCGCGCTTCTGGTGTTAGGGTACTGTGGTCAGTATGTCAAGAAGTCGGTATGTGGTAGGTATCCCATTTAAATGTACCTCCATGGTTATGTAGATGTTGTTAACCTATCTATATATCTACATATATATGTGTATCCCCATATATCGACATATATCTCTCTCTCTCCCTCTCTCTCTCTCTATATATATATATATATATATATATATATATATATATATATATATATATATATATATATATATATATATATATATATAGCATACACCTTTCATTGGGTACATGCCGGTTTGTCCTATTTCCATACATTCCTACCTTTTGTGTTTTAACCTGTCAGTATACAGAACTGCCATTGGTACATCTCAGGTAGCTTAGTGGTAGGTTATTGAGAAGATTGTGTACATGGTTGCATGTTCTAATCCTGGCAGTGGTAATTTTACCTCTCAGAGCAGGCACTGGTAGTGCAAGGGTGATTAATGCACATTTCAGCGGTTGTGTGTTCCAAATGTTTATTATTCTGTGGAATACTACCTATATATGCAAGCTGTGGTTAAGGTATACTATGTAACATGTAAATCATCTTAGAAGATTCCTGTCATGGGTACCCCCCATTATTTGGAACTACATCCCTGATTACAATATACGAAACCCCTCACTAACACTCCAGGGAATCCTTGCAGAGTGGGTGGGGAACAGTGGATACACCCCAGGGATCCCACAATTGGCTCTGCTCCACAGAGGAACAGTTAGTTAATCAATGGGGTGGCAACAGCAGACACTTTTTGGCTATGCTTATGAGTGGACTTGGACAGTTAGGCATGTACCTACCTATGTATTTATGAACCTATACATACAGTATGGACACATGCTGATAGCTTAATTTACTGTTCATGTATTGACTTACCTTGTGCCAATGGCAGTTGTGTGTACAATAGCTGAGGGATACCTATGTAGGATGCACACAGTAGACCACCTATACATGACAATTTACAGGTGGTCATGTGTGTGTGCCATCCATGTTTGCTGTGTGTGCAGGTGGAGAAGGGTGTCAGTCCATAAGTTCCTACACTGTCAGTGTGTGTGCTATATGTTCCCTCTTTGCCAAGGCATGAGCATACTGGGCACGCCTCCATCTGCCTACTGGGGTTGGCACAGGGTGTTTATGGTCTGAGCCCCTCTGTGCCTGTGGGGCCCTTGGCAATGGTGGTGGACTGTGAGGGCCTTCACCATTCTGTCTCTGCTGCAGCTGTTTCCGCAGGATCTTATTGTGTAGCATGGAACATACAATGAAGATGTGGGTACACATGCCTGGAGAGTACTGCAAGGCTCCACCAGATATGTCCAAGCAACGGAACCATGATTTCAGCATCCCAGACACGCGCTCTATGATGATTCTGGTTTCTGCGTGTGCCTCATTATGGCGTTCTTGCGTTCTTTCACACCTTATACTATTGTGCAATGGATGATGCTAGTGTAATTGGATGTGTATGTGCAATTCCATCTGCAGGGTATCTTAATTATGGGTTTTACAGCAGGTACTGGTATTGTGGGGCCTTTGGTGTTGACTTACACTTGGCTGCCATGATTCATCTATTGCCCTTTACTTCACTTTTCAACCCGATTCCCCTCCCATTGTCAGGCATGCATCCAGCTGCCTGCTTTCTTGTGTTGTACTTTCACAACCCAGGATTGCGTTGCGAAATGTGTTATGTAGCTGATCAACTGCAAGTTTGCTTTGTTCTGCTGTGACAGTTCTCTTTTCTTTGCAGTACGGCACCTCCCCTTTCCTGTTCTGCAGGTAGCTGCTGGCAGCCTTGTTAGCTGTTGTCAATGGCCCACTGTGAGTTCCTAGGTGTTAATTACTCATTTGTACTCCAATTAGCATGCTGCAGCATTTCCTTATTGTCTTCCCGTATCCTTCCTGTTTCAGCTGTGGTGCGTGCTGCGCACAGCCATTTACCATGTTTTGAGAGTGCTTTCATCCACATCCGCATGCACTTTTGGTTACCTTGTGTGCTCTCAGCTAAGCAAAGCTATGGCTACATCCACACACCTATCCTGCGGCTTTGCTTAGCAACAGGCAGCCAGGATTAGCATTGCTCCAATGTGCTTACAGATACGGTGGCGCACCCCTCTCTTGATGTCATGTTTACCTCCAGGCCACACCTTGGTGTTGTACCGCTACGCCGTGTGGTACATCCTTACACCGGCGGGGAGTTTGCGATTCAGTATTACTTGACTCATTTGCATGGCATTGACTACTAATTCCTAGTTACAGTGCAGAACACTGTCACAGACCCTTAGCAACCCTTGCGCCATTGTTGTGGTGTAGCATGCGTGCCATTGACTATTATGGGGAATTCATGAATTGTGTTACATTGCAGTTTTATGACATCTAAATATATTTTCATTGTGATCCCGTTTGCGCACCGATGCATTGCAGTTTTACTTTGCGTTAGTGTGGTCATGACATTAAATGTTATTTTTATGTGTTGTGCATGTTTTTTTATGCCATTGGCTATATATTTAGCCACTGGCATATATTAACATTATAATACGCAAATTTGGTCCACTTTCATGGCTCCAATTTTATGTTTGAAAAAATGTAAATATTTTTTTGGTTTACATTTCTTCATGCTTACGCTACACCTTCATCACTTCATGAAATGCTATATACCTTCATTTGCATGCTACACTGCTGCGCATGGGGTAATTAGCATACATGCACCGAGAGCTGCGCATCTCTGGCATTTCTCTGGTAGTGCACGTGGAAACAGCTCATACCTGAATCACTCAGCAGCCATATTTGGTGCTAGATCGCCGACGCTACTCCGGTGCCTGGCACAAGATTCATGAATCCCGGGGAGAGTATTTCCAAATAGTTGTCTAAGGCTATTATCATTTCCTATAATCACCACAACAAAACCATTCCAGGCAGGGTCAAAGCCCATTTTAAGCACCAAAAGAGAGAAAGAAACTACTGACCAAACTGCAGAAGTGTGCAAACCAAATACTCCACCATAAAACCACTGGTATGTTGATGCTGGAGAGAATGCTGGTAGCCCACAAAGTAAAGCAAAAAAGTTTATTGTAAGACAATAGAAAGCTGGTAAGCACTTTCGTCCTCAACAAAAGAACTTCATCATCAAGCTAGCTCTATAGCAATTCATTTTAATGAGTGTCATAATCGGAACCTGGAAGGGTTGCAAGCCACAGTATTAGATAGAGTGGAAATTAATAGTTTGATGACTAGTCATCAAGTGAAATATTTATTAAGAAAGAAAGAAACTATGTTAATTTTAAAGTCTGGTACTATGTGCCCTAGGGGCTTGAATAAGGAATGTACCTGGAAATGTTTGCTTTGAGCTAGAATGAACATTATGATTGTTTATTTTTTTTATTTAATTGTTTTATTGGATAATTACATTATGAAATGGGTATATAAGGGAGAGGTATATGAATGTATACTTTATTAAAGGCTGTAATAGCCGAGGTGCTAGGGACTTGAGACTTTTGTATTTTTTTTAATAAAAGTAATTTTGACTCGGACTTCATTGGTCTGCTGTGTGTGATCACAATAGCACCACATTTTTATGAGTTAATGGTTTATGGAAGTTAAGTCACAGGGGAGTTGTAGTCATGGCCTACAGTCTATGGAATCATGCTGACCACTCAGAGATACAACCCCCCCCAGCAAAAGACAACAGTGATACCCATGCCACAACAGAAGTATACAGAATATTATCAGACATAGCAAGTATATTCCCTGCATTCAGGAGTGAATAGTAGTGCGAAATGCATTGTTGCAAGTGATGCCAGCTGTCAGTCCATGCCCCAGTAATGTAATACTAAAAATACTTTGTATATACACATAAAGATCCTTTGTGTATGTGCATGCATTACACATGTAGTGCATTTACAAAGCGTCATAACTGGGGTTGGCATAAGGGTTAAGGTGTTTATCTTACAAACACAAGGAGCAGGGTTTGATAGTCAAATTTGATAATTGGCTAGATTTAAAATGGCCCGCAAGGACAGTTAGCTTATTACTAACCTATGAACCTATACATGCACAGTTATCGGTCAAGGAATGTAGATGCATGTCTGACTAGAGCAACTTAGTGTTCAAGTGAGCATCCAGTCACAAACCATATCTTGCACCCTATAAGTGCTACAGATATGCACATATAAATAAAATTAAAAAAATCAATACCAAGAAATGCATTATAGTACCTTTTGGGAAGTCGGTCACCCCAGGTAACTACGTCATCAATAAAACACAACTATAAGTTGATTCAATAGTCAGGAATCTGGTAACTCATGTAGACAGTAATCTGGCCTTCAAACAGCAGGTATCCAAGGTAGTAAGAAAATCCATTCCTTCTATGTTGCTCAACATTCACGGAGGTTCTCAATAATAATCTGCTCAAGCAACAGAGACCTCCAAAGCAGAAACGCAAGCAACCTCCATCCCCCCAACACAACCCAAATGACACATAGTCCGCAGACTCAGTGTGCCACTCAACCACAGCCCATAAGGCAAAACAACATACCCAACACACTAGTCATATCTGAATCTATAGCCAGGCTAAACAAGGCGAAGGTTACTGTCAACTGCCTGCCGGGTGCCAGGATCTGCCACATAACCCATGCACTCACATCACTCCACAACAAGTACAAATATGACTCTGTCATTGTCAATGTTGGTGAGAACAACCTGAGACATACCACCCTGGACTACATGAAAAGAGACATGGAATAGCTCTCCAATCTTGTAGCCCAGGCAGGTTTGACCCTAGCCCTGAGTAGCATCCTGCCATCGCCCAGAATGATACCTCAGTACAAGGACAAAATGATTGACTTCAACAATTGGCTAAGCTTCTGGTGTCATTCTAAGGGGATCCAGTATCTGTCTTCCTGGGATGACATGGTCGACAGACCACAATGCTTTGCCAGAGATGGCCTGCACCTGTCACCCCTGGGATTCTGGATACTGGCTAAGGCTCTTGCCGCCCCTATAGTGCCTTTTTAGGCAAGGTTCAAATGGCAAATTCACCACCATAACAGGAACAGGCAAGCAAAAACTGAGGGTAATGCTACTCAATGCTAGAAGTCTAAATCTCAAAATGCACTCCCTCATGGCACTCCTTAAAATGGAGAACATCGATATCTGTGCAGTGATTGAGACCTGGTTCAAGGCTCTAGACAGCATCCCTGCATTACCAGGCTATAACTCATACCACACATTTCGGTCATCTAACCTGGACTGGAACACCAAAGGTGGAGATGTGTCGATATTCATTTATGATAGCTACACCTCCAGGCTAGTTGCTCAGCATAATGCATCCGAGGTTATCCAAGTGCAACTAACTCTGGGCAAAACTGCAATCCAAATTGTAGCTTGCTACAGATCCCCCACCATGCCCCAGGATTCCCACTCCTGTTTTCTTGATATACTGGAAAATATTAGGGTTCAACCAGACACCCTAATAATGGGGGATTTCAAATATCCCACCATTAACTGGGAAAACTACTCATGTACCAACTCCTTCACTCAACGCTTTCTGGAATTCATAAACTCCAATGACCTGGATCAACTTATCCACACCCCCACCAGGGCAACAATATCCTAAACCTAGTCGTTACCAACATGAGTGACCAGTGTTCCACACCTGAAGTCAGCTCCTCGTTGGTCATATCTGACCATAAGCTAATCACTCTAGATATCCACATCTCACCCCCAGCCCCCATTAAGAAAACCACGGTAAAAAAATTCTCCAAAGCCAACTTCATGCTTCTTAAGACAGAAGTGGTGAACTTCATGACACCCATGCAATTGGACAATACATTTACAACTTTTGAATCCTACACAAATGCACTCTATAAACACTTACACAAGTGCATGGATCATACTATCCCAAACAGAACCAAGACGCTATCCTCCATAAAAAAGGAAGCCAATCTGGTGGTCCCTGCAATAAACAAACTCTACAACAGAAGGAACAAGCTGTTGCAAAAGAGAGCAAAATCCCATGAGTGGAGGAGCTCCCTGGTCAGCCTCAGTAAGAAGCTAAGATCCCTTATAAGATCCTTCAAAGCTAGCTATGAAAACAAAATCACCACTGATTCTAAGGACAACCACAAAGCATTCTATAGCTATGTCAAGAATCTCAATGGCAACACCCAGTCCTGCTCTGAGTTACAGCACAACAGCACAAAAATTACAGAACCAATTGATATTGCCAATATCCTGGCAGATAGATTCAGTGCTATCTTTACCCCCTCTCACCCTCTAAAGGGGCCATATCTATACAGGAAGAATGCAGAGTCCTTGTAATCACAACTATGCAGGTAAAAGCTGCACTCTCTAAAGCCAAAAACACAACATCCATGGGACTGGACAATATCCCAGGCTGCATCTTACACAAACTTCAGAATATACTGGCTCCCCACTTAAGCACCATGTTCAATTATAGCCTCACATCAGGCTTTGTGCCCACTGAATGGTGCACAGCAACAGTTATCCCACTTCACAAAGGGGGAGCCACCACTGATCCCGGGAACTATCGCCCTATTAGCCTGATGAGATTGGTCTGTAAGGCCATGGAATATATCATCCTGGAACTCATAAACAAAGACATTTGTAACCTCCAGACTCTGGACCCCACCCAATTTGGGTATGTGAAAGGCAGATCATGCCTCCTAAACCTGATCGACTTCTTTGAGGCAGACACCAATGCCGTAGATCAGAGTAAGGTGGTTCACACAGCCTATCTTGACCTCGCCAAGGCTTTTGACACCATCCCCAATTCTGGAATTATAGCTAACCTCACTAAACTAGGTATAAATCCCTACATTTCAAAATGGGTTGCCAACTGGCTCACTGACAGAACCCACACTGTAAAAGTTGCAGACTCCAAATCTGACTTCAAACCAGTGACAAGTGGAGTACCACAGGATTCAGTCCTGGGACCTCTCCTGTTTGGTATCTACTTCTCTAAAGTACAGGCTAACACAGAAGGCCTTTGGCTAATGATCTTTGCAGATGACTGAAAACAAGGAGCCATAGTCAAATCCCCAAATTATGTGGACATTCCACAGAAGGGACTCATTGAGACAGATGCCTGGTGTCAGAGCCATGGCCTCAAGCTCAATGCCAAAAAGTGCATTGTCATCCCCTTTGGTAAAAACTCTGTACCCATGAACTACCACATAGGCAGCAGTCTACTTAACACCGAATGTGTGATAAGAGACCTTGGGACCCAGGTGGACAGTAGTCTCTCCTTTGATAATCACATTGCCACAGTAGTAAGAAAATCCTTCTACGTGGCATACCTCATCACAAAAGGGTTCTCATCCAGGACAAAAGAGGTCATTGCTCCCCTCTACTCAACACTCATTAGACCCATTATAGAGTACAATGCCCCTTTTGGAATGTACCTCACAGGATATCTGCAGCAGCTGGAAAGGCCACAGAAGTACCTAACAAAGAGGATTACTGGCCTCAAACAGATGCCCTACACTGCCATCTCAAAAAACTCCAGCTTTACTTTGTAGCATATCGCTTACTCCGAGGTAATCTCTGCCTAACATATAAAGCTATGTCAAACCCAGAGCTGTTGGACATGCTACACCTATAGAAATTCCCAACCTCTCTGAGCTACACGCTCTAGGGACCTAAACCTTGTCACCACAACAAACAGGACATGCTGGAGGGATAGATTCCTGTTCTGAGGACTTCCCATACTCTGAAACAAGCTACCCATCTATCTCAAGCAAAGTTCCTCATTAGCACTCTTCAAGAAAAATCTTGATGAGTAGATGGGAAATAGGAAATACACCCTGGGGATCACTTCTGTGGCTCTGCTCGACAGGGGCACAGGAAAATAACTTTCTTGGGTGGCTTAAGCCAGGGAACCTTGTTGGCTAGGCTTACTTAGGCCCTTGGGCCAATAGCCTAGTACCTACCTATGAACCTATGAACTTATAAGTGAGGGCAGAGAGAGGTCATCGTGCCACTGTACTCAGCCCTAATCAGACCCACCATAGGGCATAATGCCCCCTTTGGTATGCATCTGACCAGACACATGCAACTGGAACTCACCTGGGAGGAGCGGTTATGATGGCTCCATCTTCTGTAGTGACCTGATACTTCAGGGGATTGGAATAAGCTGCTTCCTGAGAACAGGTCCCAGGGGGATGACACAGGTGGGTCCACCAAAGTCAGTGTGGCAGACCTTGCAAAGATATGTTAAGGAGCAGTTGCACATCCATACCAGGGTCATTGGAGTTCTCTCTACGGTGATACAGAGCCCATGTCACCGCCGAGAGGTAGGGTTGGGCCATATCCATAAAATGCCCTAGTGGCTGCCAGGATATGGCTCTTTAATTAGTTCTCACCCCACAGGAAACAATAGGCTGGGAACAGCTCTCACCCTATAAGGAGCAAATGGGCCAGCATATTACATGGAGTTGGTGAACCGCCAGCAGTGGGTTGGCAAAAAAGAATTACTGAAAAAATAATAGTTGGGAATACAGATAACAAATCAGGGTTAACTTTTAAATATTACTCTAATTAAACTAAGAAGTTAATAGAAAAATGTTTTTTCATCAACATGTATTTTCTGAAAAATAAAAACTATGAAACATTAATATCTTACATTACTGATTGATTTATCAGAAAAGCAAAAATGTTATGAGGGACAGAGCAAAATATGCGGCATGATCAGAGACATTCTGCAAAATCAGGGACAGCAGAGAACTACAGCTGTCATACTTTATTGTGTCACTACAAGGACAATTCTTCTTTCAGAAGTACTTCATAAGGATGCTGCATGTTGCTCTGCCCTTGGACCCCACCCCCCACCATTTGAGACTATGTAGTTCACACCATGCATGTGTTCT
The DNA here is from genome assembly GCF_019279795.1 of Protopterus annectens. NCBI lineage: Eukaryota > Metazoa > Chordata > Ceratodontiformes > Protopteridae > Protopterus > Protopterus annectens. The sequence goes on along the minus strand of NC_056732.1, from coordinate 1,469,051,596 downwards.
GGAACACGTCCTCAGGGCTTTAAGCAAATATAACTCTGTTGTCAAGCCAATAGCTGTGCCACAGCACTCCCTGTATTCCCTCCCACTGTCACAGTCCTGAATATCATCATGTTGTTGCCTCTCTCTTTCAAACCTTTATAGCCTGGTCCCTTGGACTATGTATTTTGTCCATTTTCTTCATGTATTTTCAGATTATCTGCTGCTCTATGTGACTGTATTGCAGTGCTCACTGTGTTATCACTCTGTGCACAACTGTATTACATAACTCATTATGCTGTCACTTTCATTCAGATGTGCCCATAAAGATGCTCATAATTACAACTGGGCTGCTGCTTTTGAGTGCTTGACTGCTGATTTGATACTAACTTAAAAGCCAGCAGCACAGAAGGAGTATCCTAAAATACAGATAAATTACTTTCAAAACTGGAATGACTAAAGCAAAATGGTTTAAATGAAATAAAAGGTGCAAGAACAATTACAAGCAAAAGAACATGTTTTAAGGAACTAAAAAGAAAAATATGGACTTACATCTATGCACAGCAAGGATACTAGAACTAAACTGCCCATTGAAGTGTGATCTCTCTCTTTGTCTCTGTCCAGTTATAGAGATGCATTTCAGGAGAGGCCAGAAGCAGTAGTGGTGATACTCAAAAGTTCCTGCTGAGGGCCTTGAAGAAGGAAATTTACATATGAGAGAGATGTCTGTTACTGTGTTACAAAGAGGAAAAGTTATGGTTATTGTACTTGCATTCTATACAACTGACCACAATGCTTTGCCAGAGATGGCCTGCACCTGTCACCCCTGGGATTCTGGATACTGGCTAAGGCTCTTGCCGCCCCTATAGTGCCTTTTTAGGCAAGGTTCAAATGGCAAATTCACCACCATAACAGGAACAGGCAAGCAAAAACTGAGGGTAATGCTACTCAATGCTAGAAGTCTAAATCTCAAAATGCACTCCCTCATGGCACTCCTTAAAATGGAGAACATCGATATCTGTGCAGTGATTGAGACCTGGTTCAAGGCTCTAGACAGCATCCCTGCATTACCAGGCTATAACTCATACCACACATTTCGGTCATCTAACCTGGACTGGAACACCAAAGGTGGAGATGTGTCGATATTCATTTATGATAGCTACACCTCCAGGCTAGTTGCTCAGCATAATGCATCCGAGGTTATCCAAGTGCAACTAACTCTGGGCAAAACTGCAATCCAAATTGTAGCTTGCTACAGATCCCCCACCATGCCCCAGGATTCCCACTCCTGTTTTCTTGATATACTGGAAAATATTAGGGTTCAAATAGACACCCTAATAATGGGGGATTTCAAATATCCCACCATTAACTGGGAAAACTACTCATGTACCAACTCCTTCACTCAACGCTTTCTGGAATTCATAAACTCCAATGACCTGGATCAACTTATCCACACCCCCACCAGGGCAACAATATCCTAAACCTAGTCGTTACCAACATGAGTGACCAGTGTTCCACACCTGAAGTCAGCTCCTCGTTGGTCATATCTGACCATAAGCTAATCACTCTAGATATCCACATCTCACCCCCAGCCCCCATTAAGAAAACCACGGTAAAAAAATTCTCCAAAGCCAACTTCATGCTTCTTAAGACAGAAGTGGTGAACTTCATGACACCCATGCAATTGGACAATACATTTACAACTTTTGAATCCTACACAAATGCACTCTATAAACACTTACACAAGTGCATGGATCATGCTATCCCAAACAGAACCAAGACGCTATCCTCCATAAAAAAGGAAGCCAATCTGGTGGTCCCTGCAATAAACAAACTCTACAACAGAAGGAACATGAAAACTGGACCATACTAGCTTAGAAAGGCAGGAAACAAGTATATATTTTTTTTTTTTTTTTCAGAAAATAAAGCAGATACAATAAAAAAGCACGTTAAATGCACAGAAAAGAGTACTTATTGTTATATATCACAGATCAGGGTTGTAGTCAATGCCCCTAGTAATAAAGTAGGAAGAAACACAAATACAGTAAAAGCAGATGAATAAAGTGCAATTTATATATATATATATATATATATATATATATATATATATATATATATATATATACAGATATTTATGTATATATATATATATATATATATCTATATATATATATATATATATATATATATATATATATATATATAACAATAGAAAATGAACAAACTGATTTAAACAAGTTACCCAATTAACCAGAAAAAAAGCTCAAAACTAAGCCCTGTTCCAGCAATCTTAGGAGTATGCATAATTCACCAAGCACACTCTTGGTTTCCACTTCCTGATTTGCAACTTAACTGCTGGCCACAGTGTGCTAAAGTTTCCACCATTCAGAAGCATCTAATGTTGCTCGAGGTTGATGTGACTCCCGAGCTATAGTGAGCTTTCCAGAGAAACAACAACTGAAGGGTGATCAACCATCATACTGAACTCAAGGAATTCCTAGCTGCACTTTTAGGCTACCAGTTTACATTTCTTTGCATTTTTAATTTTTTTTATTGAACATGATGCCAGATACTTTATGGAAAATGAATGGGCCAGACGTGGGACACCTGCGGTTGCATTTTGTAACATTATACCAAAAGAGTTTATGAGTTTACTTGGTACCTGATAATCCAGGGATAAAGTCTAATGATCAGTGCACTGATTGTGTCATAAGATCTGATGGCATATGGCCTAGGAAGCCTGGTGAAGACAACTGTCAGATGATCTCCACTCCATGTAGAGATGGGTAGAATTTGTCAGATGTGATATTGAATGTATGAACCTGGGAAACCCAAATAAGCAAAGAGAGTATTACTGAAATTCCTAGTAGAGACTTTCTTATAAGATAAGATGAACTGCTACCTCAGACAGACCTTAGCTGTATTTTAACTAAGGCTGGGTCATCAAGACAAAATGGACTGTGTTTAATACCTTAGATATTGAGGGAGTAGCAAGGATTTGTGGGTAGAAAGTGGTATTGCCTTTCACTGTCATGATCTTAGGACTTGTCAGTAGACTTCAGAGTCGAGGAAGCCTGCACGACTGAAGAAAGTGACCCTCTGGGAAATGTCACTTAGGTTTCTTCTGTTTCAGCTACAAGAGTTTTTGTAGGCCAAGAAGGTTATAGATACAGTAATAGCTAGATCCATCTTTTTAGCATGGAAAGAGTTTGAAGAAGCCATGGACCTCAAGTACTGGGTAACCTTACAGATGGTCTGGCAAACTGGTTTCTCTAGAATGGAAGGTGATACCTCACTCGGTTTGTGATATGCAAAGATGGTGCAATGCTGACCAGTAATGGGGAGATTGTCTTAAAGTGCAATGAACTTTTTAGGGAGCACCTCATCTAAGTGTAGTATTTCTGTCAGGAAGTAGTGTCTGAAATTTCAGCTGTGCCGGGATCTGTCAGTGATGCAGAATTCATTACAGTTATAAAAAGCCCCTGCAGATGTAACACTGCAGGAGTGCATGAGTCATGGCTGAAGAAGTTGAAGGCACTGGAGGGCGTTAGAGTATTTTGGCTAACACCTACCTTCATTGTTGCAATGAAGACGAGGAGAGGATGTCTGGCCCGGCAAACTACTACAGTAATGGCCTCTACCTTTAAGAAATGAAAGCATGGAGTGTCCTCATTCTATAGGTGAATCACACTACTTGTTGTTGTTTCTTTTGGCTTTTCCCGGTTAGGGGTCATCACAGCGGAACTCTGGTCCGCTAATGATTGGTAGTTGATTTTGACGTGCCGAGTTACCAGCCCGGATGCACAACCTTCAACGAAGGTATGCCCATTCACGCATGTCTCCACACAGAAGATGCTCTAGCTGAGAATCGAACCAGATAGTGTCTTACTGTGAGGCGACAACACTACTGCAGCACCACCACCGCGGGTGGAAAAGCATGAGCCAGAGTGCTGGAGAAGAGACTACTGCAGAAAGCTGAACCCTGAATTCAGAAGGAAAAATGAGGATAACATGCAAGACAGGACTAGCTCTGTAGCCTTACACAGATCTGTGTGTGTGTGTGTGTGTGTGTGTGTGTGTGTGTGTATGTGTGTGTGTGTGTGTAGTTAATATATTTTATTTTACATGAATTTTTCACTGTTATATTTTTAATGTATTAAGCTACAGGAAGCGGAGTATCTGTGAGCTGGAATGTGTGTTGATTCATGTAGCAGAACATGTGATTTGCAATTTTATTTAAACTTACTTGTGTTTATTAATCTGTTGAAGTCCATTGTGAGTGAAAGGACAAAAGTGTAAATACGGAAAAGATAAAACAAAACTCATGTCACACACACCTTATCATGCATTACTATGTATTCCCATAATTCTACACAATTAGTTGAGAATTAGTTTAATTCTTTCTCTCACACACACTCACTACATAAACCCAAACACTCAAACCTCAAACTGTTCATGCCTTTAGTAGAAAGAAGTGTCTAGTCTTATCAATACACAAGGAATTGCTTATAATAGTAGCATTATCTATTATTGATAGCTGCTTATAATATGTTCATGTCCTTTCATTGACAATGTTACTACTTCTTAAAGTAAGAGGCACGACTGAATGAATATGACCATGATGAAATTGACATACTTCAAAGCTGTCATAACAGCAACATTCTTAACCAAAATATAGTTCAATAGATGCCTGTTCCTTCCCCTACCCCCACCAAGGTACTTGGTGCTCTTGAAAGTATCCTCTGCAAAAGTGTTGAACAGTTTAGGAACTTCCCAATAGATTACCAATAACATGCAATCTTCAATGAAGATATTAGAATGTTCATTGGTAATGCTTTAGGAACATATAATTATTCTTTTCCTGTTTTATTTAATTTATAATTAAATTATACATATTGTTGACAGCAAAATTGATTAAAAGTGTTACATTCTAAAGATGCCCAGTGTAGCAGCAGGCCACAGCTATAAAAATTCCTCACTTTAAATTGTTCATGCTTACAAGAATTACAGATTAAACTACTGTTAAGTAAATTTGCAGGAAAAATAAAACAAAACTTTACAATGACCTCCAGAATGTCTACCTACACTTAGAATATTTTAATACATATTAAATGCATATTAAATATTGCATTAATAATAAAGATTTCATACTTACTATAGAACTTTGGTTATCTCTCTGACATTTCTTTGGAAAGGACAGCTACTGAATGGGATAAAATTACAATGGAGTTTAAAAACATGGCAGAAATAAGAAGGAGATATGGGAAAATGTAATGCAAAGTACTGAGAAGCGCTGACAAAGGATAATGTATTGCAGAAAAATGGAAATTTTACAGAGCAAGAGGAGGAACAACTGCAAAGTGCTAAAGGGAAAATAAGGGACTATTTAGATAAGAATGCGTTTAGAAAGGTTACGGTTAAGCAACTATTTCATGATAACAACTTCAGGGCACAAAAACATTTACCTCAAAGACATGGGCATAAAAAAGTAGAAAGGGTTGCTGCCAAACTCAGTGAGCCTATAACAACAAAAATAAATAGAGATACTATAGATATTTTTAATATTTTATAAAAATTTGTATAATGCAGAATGATGTGGAAACCAAGAAAACAAACCATTGGAAATATTTATGGAAAATTTAGTTGTGGTTATGAGGCTCATTAATTAATAGTGGAAATAATATAAAAAATAGTTATGTATAATGGATCAAAAGGAAAGTCTCCAGGAACAGATAGTATTCAGGTGGATGTTTGGAAGTTTGGAGGGAAAGACATGCTAAAGATCTGCAAGGTTTTGTTTAACAATATTTTATAAGGGAGAATACCAGCATCTTAAAAAAAAACTGTAGTGTCTGCATTACCCAAAGATGGTAAAGGCAGTTCAGACTCAGCTTTATATAAAACCATTTCAATTTTAAGCCATGACTTATAAAGTGTTTATGTCTATACTAGCTAAGAGAATATCAAAGGTGTTGTCAAAATTACTAAATATGGATCAGTGTAGTTTTGTGGAGTGGAGGCAAAAATTTGTCAACACCAATAGGTTCATAGGTTCATAGGTTCATAGGTTCATACTAGGCTATCTGCCCAAGGGCATTTATAAGCCTAGCCCATAGTTATGTGGCTTTCGCCACCCCTTTAGTTTGAATAAAAACTATGCCTATCATTTTGCTGTGCCTCTGTCAAGCAGTGACGCTGAAGTAATCCCTGGGGTATATCTGCAATCTCCCATCCATTGGTCAAGATTCCTCTTGAACAAGACCAGAGAGGTGCTCTGCCTCACATGTACCGGGATTTTGTTCCACAGCATAGGGAGTCTCTGGGTGATGAATCTGTCCCTCCAGCACGTTCTATTTATAACCGTGTCAAGGTTTAAGTCTCCGCCCTTGTGGTTCTGAGGGATCTAGATTTTTGAGGTGAAGCATATTCATCAAATCTGGGTTTGACATGGCCTTATATGTCAGGCACAGGTCACCTCTGAGCAAGCGGTATGAGACTGAATAGAGCTGGAGTTCTTTCAGTCGGGCAGCATAAGACATATTTTTGAGACCCTTTATCCTTTTGGTGAGGAACTTTTGGGGCCTTTCAAGCTGCAGCAGGTGTCTGGTCAGATACATTCGAACGGGCATTGTACTCAATCATAGGTCTAATAAGTGATGAGTACAGGGGACGATGACCTCCTTGATCTAGATGTGAATACCTTCATGATCAGGTGGGTGATATAGAAGGTTTTCCTAACTACTTTAGCAACATGAGTGTCAAGCGAAGGCTACTGTCAACCTGGGTCCCCAGATCTCTGATGACTTTTTCTGTGCTCAGTGGATTGCCACCTATATGGTAGCTAGGGGTAGCCTTGTTTTTCCCAAAGGGTATGACTATGCATTTTTTGGCGTTTAACTTCAGGTCATGGCTCTGGCACCAGTTATCCATTTCTGTGAGGCCCTTCTGGAGGATATCTGTGTCAGATGTGTTTTCGACTATGGCCCAGTTTGCAGTCATCTGCAAACTTTGTCAGCCATAACCCTCCTGTGTTTGCTTGTACTTCAGAAAAGTAGATGCCGAACAAGAGTGGACCCAGGACTGAGCCCTGTGGGACACCACTTGTGACAGGCTTTGAGTCTGACATGGCTCCAGCAACTCTGACCCTGTGGGTTCTGTCACTTAGCCAGTTTGCAACCCATCTTGTGATGTATGGGTTTACATTCAAGCTGATGAGTTTTTCGATGATACCTGAGTGGGGTATTGTGTCGAAGGCCTTTGCCAGGTCGAGGTAGGCTGTATGGACTGCCTTTCCTCATCAATGGCCTTGGTGACTGTCTCGAAAAAGTCAACCAAGTTTAAGAGGCAGGATCTGCCTTTGACAAAGCCAAACTGAGTTGGATCCAAAGTCTGCAAGTTCCCTATGTCTTTATTTATGAGTTCCATTATGATCCTCTCCATGGCTTTGCAGATAAGGCTTGTCAAGCTAATGGGGCAGTAATTTCCAGGGTCTGTGGAGGCACCGCCCTTATGAAGTGGGACCACAGTCGCCGGCGCCACTCCTTGGGTGCGTATCCTGAGGTGAGGCTAAGATTAAACAGCTGTCCTAACTGTGGGTTTAATTCCTCATTGAGTTCATGAAGCACACAGCCGGGGACACCATCCGGTCCCATGGATGCTGTGTTTTTGCCTTAGTGAGGGCAGTTCTCACCTGGGCGTTGGAGATGTTTGGGGGCTACAATCCTCTGGAATAGATATCTCTCCTTTGGGGAGGGGAGAAGTTTGCACTGAACCTGTCAGCCAGTATGTTGGCAATGTGTGTAGGTTCAGTAATTTTCACATCATTTTGAACTAATTCTGAGCATATCTGGGAGTTTCCTCCTAGGTTTCTAACATAGCTAAAGAAGGCCTTATGATTCTCTTTAGAGTCCTTGGCGATTTTTCTCTCAAAATTTGCCTTGGATGATTTTATGAGAGCTCTTAGTTTTTACTTATAATGATCAAAGGTGTCTTACCTTTCAAGGATTTTGCTCTATCTTGTAGTAGCTTCCTCCTTTTGTTGTAGAGCTTGTTTATGGCTGGGGTCCACCAGACTGGACGCTTGCCTTTGGTACAGAGAGTCTTAGTTTTGTTTGGGATTGCCTGATCCATGCAGTCCTGTAGGTGCTGGTAGAAGGCATTTGTAAGTGATTCAGCGGTTTGAGTAATGTTTACCACTGGCTCAGGGGCCTTAAAGGAGACCACACTAGTTTTTAGAAGTGTGAAATCGGCTTTTGAGAAGTTTTTCACTGTGGTCTTTTTGTTTCAGGTGGGGCGGGATGAGGACCTCCAGCGAGATTAGTTTATGATCTGATCTCACCAGTGAGGGTATACTTCGGTGTTGAACATTTTGATCCCATGTTCGTGATGATGAGATCAAGTATGTTTTCTCCTCTTGTGGGGATGGTGACTAGTTGTTCCATGGCATTTGAGTTTATGAACTCCAGGAATCTTTGGGTTAGAGTGTTCGGGCTTGAGTAGTGTTCCCAGTCTATATTAGGGTAGTTAAAGTCACCTAGTATGATGGTGTTTGGAGATACATTTATCCCCTCCAATGTTTTCAGGAAGGCCATGTGAGGTTCCTGAGTTTGAGAGGGTGGCCTGTAACATGCTACAAATTGCAGAGCAGTCTTGCCTATGGTTAATTGCACCTGGATGGTCTCCGATGCATCATGCGTTGCCACCAACCTTGAGGTGTGGGTGTCCTTTAGAACAATAATGATTGAGACAGAAGCAAAGTGTAGGAAAACACTGCTATTGTCAGTGGGTCTTGAAGCAGGGAAATCATTTGATATAGTCAGCTGAGATTTTATGACTTGGGCAATGGCAGCATTTGCCTTCTCTGATAAAATAATAATAGGGTTAATTAGGTGAATATATGAAGGATGAAAGGCAAGAATTAAGGTAGGAGAGCTCCTCTCAGACAAGCTATGTTTGAAGAGAGGAACCAGGCAGGGGCGTCCTTTTTCCTGTTGTAAATTTGCTTTATATTTCAAGCCATTAGCAAAGACAATAAGGGACCCACAACTTCAAGTGAATGACTGGTACGGTGATCAGGGAAAGGTAGCTTTATTTGCAAATGATGTTATATTGTACTTTATAAATCCAGAAAAGGATATGTCTGTGTTGTGGGACATTCTGAGGCAGTTTCAAGTCTTTTCAATAATTAAAATAAATGAAAAAAACAAAGGTTATAATGGTTAACTCTGTACTCACACCTGAAATTGTACCGCAATCCCCATGTTTGTTGAGCATTATAAAATGAAGTATTAAGGTGTACAAATCAAAACAGATTCTATTATGGTAGCTAAGGATATGTGGGATGTGACTAAACAAAAGATAATATAAACAGTTCAAAGCTGGAAGCTCTTGATTATGTATAGTAAGGTAAGAAATTAAAAATGTTTCTAATCCCTCTAGTTTTATATACAATTTTGACATATTTTTATCAACCAGAGGAGAAGTTGTGGACCATACTAATAAGGAGTTGAAAAAAATGTATTTGGGAGGGGAAGATGCCAAAAGTTAACTGGGATAACGTGATTCTTCCTGTCACAAAAGGAAATATTGCCAGACTAGCTGTCTAGAATTTTGTAAATAATTATATGTCATTTGTGAATATTAATATGATTTATATAGAAGTGTGACACAGGGAGATACTGCCAGCACAGCTGTCTGGAAATTTGTAAGTGGTTATGTGTCATTTGTGAATGTCAACATGATTCATATGCTTGTGTTACAAATGTATTAGAAATGTATGTTACATGTATATTAAACTGCTGGTACAGAAGTATGTGTGAAAAGGGTTTGTACAGTACTGAGCTTAAATATCTATCCACAGTGTACCCTACTGGAAAAGAAAAGAAAAGTGTATACACTATTGTATCTGTGCAAATGTGGAAACTAGAACATAGAGGGTTAATTTGCAAAACTTCACAAAAATACTTGAAATTAAATTGTTTTATAACTGCACCATAAAAGTTAGTTTTAATGCAACAAGAAGACAGGATGTCAAAATCTAGGGGGCCTTCTGCATTTTGTTGTAAGTTGTTGTTTTATGTCTCCCAGCAGCTGCAAAGATTTAAGAAGGTTTCTTGTTTATGTGCTTTTACAGGGAGGTGCTAAATACTGGTAGCTTCTAACAATGGGTGTTTAGCTTGGGAGCTAATGTCAGATGATACAAAGTGATGCCATGCTGCCAGCTACCCCAGCAGTAATATTTGATATTAATTTAAGAAGTCTCTGAGAGAGACACTGTGCATTTTGTATTTGTCTTTGACCTGACAGCATCAGCTGGAAACATCCACTCACCACATCTGCATTTGCCTTGCTGTAAGTATAAGTTAACTAGGGTACAGTAATTTCTCTTAGATTCAGTTAGGAATATAGTGAAGTATAGCTTAGATGTTTTCTGTATTTATTTGAGACTGTCCTGCAATGTTGTTTTAAATATGTCATGTGATTTTGAACTCTGATATCACTGCACATACATATTTAGTATTGTCTTATTCTTTTATTTTTTATTATTAAATATATTTAAATCTTTCAATTTTGGCTGATCTCTCTAGAAATATTTAAGCTCTTAGTGTACTTGCATATGTATTTGGTGACACTGTGCAGGCCACTCCTAATAGCCTTGCTCTTGGTCAAACTACCATTTGGATTAAAAGTAACCTTACACAGTAAGATTGGACACCCTTTGCTAAGGGCCTTAAAGTGGCTGATAAGTAGTGACTGGTGGCAGTAAAAACTACATTATAGTCTGGGCAGAAGGGGGCATAGCTAGTAAACCTGTGCCAGCCTTTCCCAGGTGTGTGTGTGTGTGTGTGTGTGTGTGTGTGTGTGTGTGTGTGTGTGTGTGTGTGTGTGTATAAATCAAACCTCAATGCGTATGTGTGTGTGTCAGCATCTTGGGCAGGGACACAAAGGACTGGTTGGCTGGAGAGGGTGTTGGAGGTCTTGGTTTGGCCACTCAGCTGAGATCTCAACCCTATAGCTGCGCCAATGGGGAGTCTTATTGGGGATCTGGAGAAAGAGGGAGATACCATCCCCAGACTGACTGTGGTCTATGTGTGCTCTTAAGAGAAATTGCAGTTTACTGCATGTGTGCTTGTCATCCTCCCAGTGTGTATATCCCCCACCATCGCCAGTGGTGATGATTGAGGCTCCTCCTTGATTACTGGGCCAGTGCTGGGGCATCATGTATTAATTGGTGGGCAGTAATGGGATACCTGCATCACATATTAATTGGCTTGCAGTGGTGGGATATCCACGTATTAGGAATCACTGGCGTGGATACTGAATTCCTGTAGCATATACACAGTGGTCACTGAAGATATTTGTGTTCTGTCAGTCACACAGTGAACATTTAGAGTTTCATATCACAATTGTTTTATTTTTTTGTTTGCTTATTTAGTCAGGGAGAGCAGGCAAGGATGCCAGCAGAGGAGTATGGCAAGCTGACAAGAAGCCAGCTGGCTGAGATGTGCCAGACTAAAGGACGGTGCATGCCAACCTGACTAAAGCAAAAATGATTGCAGCCTTGAGCACAACTGCATCATGGACCAGCAAACAAGATGAAAATCATACTGGACTTGGAGATGTAAATCTCTCAGAAAATGGACAGTTCAGCCTTTCCACAGAGGACTTAAAAATCTTATCTGGAGTTAAAAATCTGTCTGTAGTTAAAGAGACTTGAATTGGAGGCCAAACAGAACTAGAATCAGCAGAGAGACTGTGGCATTTCAATGCTGAAGAAAATGAGAAACAGATGGCACTAAAATCAGTGGATAGACTGAGACATCTGGAAGCTGAGGAGAATGAGAGGCAGAGACAACATGAGAAGGAGCTACAGGAATAGTGCTATCTGCAGAAATGTATTTGGCTACTAGCCAAATACTTTTCTGCAAAAATCAAAATCGCGGCATGACAAATAAAAGCATGTATTATAATCTTTAGGCATGCCAATGGCCAAATATACGGCCATTGCTATGGAAAAGTGTTTCAATATTATAAAAATAAAAGTTTATTTTTATTTGGATGATCTCGGCCATTTAAGTATAGGGCAGCAGCATGCAAATGGGACCATATCAAAAAAAAAAAAAAAAGTTGAAAAGACAATTTTACGTGAAATCTGCATTCTGCCATTATAGTCTATGGCATGCAGAATCAAAACAATACCAGAGAACATTGGTTGCTAAAGGGAAAGGCTCTGGTGTAGTGCAGTAACTAGAGATTAAGACAGTGGGGTATGCTAACGAGGGAAATTTACTGAATCACAAAAATATTCTAAGTGCCAAACTGCACCTAACTGTGTAGGTGATATAAGGCAGTGGTGTAAGCAGGAAGAGCAGCAGACATGAAAAGTGTGTGTGTCATGCTTGTTGTAAGCACATTGGAGCTCCACGGCTCCCATATAAACTTAACTAAGCAGAGCTAAGCAAGGGCGTGTGTCTGAGGCTGTATTGACTTATTCCATGAAATGAAGAGCATGTTCACGTCCAGGGAAGGCCATTTCTCAGTGTTTACATTAGCTAAACGGGTTTGCACGGCAAGCACCAGGTATAAAACAAACAAAAAAAACTGGAAATAGCAGGACTGTTCACATTTGGGCACTGGGTTTGCAATGGCGCACCTCAGGGCTTAAAAGGGGCAGAAATGGGAAGGGAAAAAAGAAAAAAAAAGGAAAATAGCAGACTAACAGTAATCAATTACAAATAGCATAGCTAGCAGGTGGAATGCATCATAGTCAGCCAATCATACAAGCAGCATCTTCACACAACAGTATAGGTTCATAGGTTCTTAGGTAGGTACTAGGCTATCTGCCCGAGGGCATTTATAAGACTAGCCAGAGTGTGTCAGCTTTCACCGCCCCATTGATTAATTAACTAAGCCTCTGTCAAGAAGACCCAATGAAGTGATCCGAGGGGTGTATTTTCTGTTACCCATCCACTCGTCAAGGTTTCTCTTGAAGAGTGTTAGTGAGGGTCTCTGCCTAATGTAGTTAGGAATTTTCTTCCAAAGCATGGGGGAGTCTCTGTGACAGGAATCTATCCCTCCAGCATGTTCTATTTATTGTTGTGGCAAGGTTTAGCTCACTAGATCGAGTGGCTCGCAGTGACTTGGATTTCTTTAGGTGGAGCATGTCCATCAATTCTTAGTTGGACATGGCTTTGTAAGTCAGGCAGAGATCACCTCTGAGTAAGCGATATGCCACTGAGTACAGCCAGAGTTTTTCCAGTCGGGCTGCATAGGACATATGTTTGAGGCCAGTAATCCTCTTGGTGGGGTACTTTTGTGGTCTGTCCAGTTGTTGGAAGTGTCTTGTGAGGTACATCCTAAATGGGGCATTTTACTCTATGATGGGTCTGATGAGTGATGAGTAGAGGGGCACTATAACCTCTTTATTTCTAGATGTGAACCCTTTAGTAATTAGATGGGCTACATAAAAGGATTTTCTAACTACTTTTGCAATATGATTGTCAAAGGAGAGATTACTATCTACCTGGGTCCCAAGATCTCTTATTACCTCTTCTGTCTTAAGGGGGCTGCCACCTATGTGGTAATTCATGGGTGTTTTGTTTTTCCCAAACAGGATGACTATGCATTTTTTGGCATTTAGCTTGAGACCATGACTTTGCCACCAGGTGTCAGTCTCAGTAAGGCCCTTTTGGAGAATGTCAGTGTCAGCCGGAGAGTCAGTTATGGCTCCCAGTTTGCAGTCATTGGCGAACTTGGCTAACCATAGTTCTCCTGTGTTTGCCTGTACTTTTGAGAAGTATATGCCAAACAGTAGGGATCCCAGGACCTTGCCTTGTGGGACACCACTTGTGACTGGTTTAGATTCGGACCTGGAATCCGCTATTCTTACCGTGTGAGTTCTGTCTGTAAGCCAGTTGGCAACCCATCTCGTGACATAGGGGTTTATGTTCAGGCTGGTGAGTTTTTCTATAATTCCTGAGTGGGGAATGGTGTCAAAAGCCCTGGTAAGGTCAAGGTAGGCTGTGTGAACCACCTTCCCCTCATCTATGGCCTTGGTGACTGTCTCGAAGAAGTCAACCAGGTTTAGTAGGCATGATCTGCCTTTAACAAAGCTGAACTGGGTCAGGTCAAGTGTTTGGAGGTTCTCAATGTCTTTGTTAATGAGTTCCATGATGATGCACTCCATAGCCTTGCAGACCAGGCTAGTCAGGCTTATGGGGTGATAGTTAGCAGGGTTAGTTGTGGCCCCTCCTTTGTGGAGTGAAATAGCCGTTGCTGTGTGCCATTCTCTAGGTATGTAGCCTGCAGAGAGGCAAAGGTTGAACAGTGTGTTTAGGTGAGGGTTAGTTTGTTCTGTAGTTCATGCAAGACGCAGCCTGGGACACCATCTGGCCCCATTGACGCCATACTTTTGGCTTTTGAAAGGGCTGTTTTCACCTGTGCGTCTATGATTTCCAGGACACTACACTTTTCCGGTATTGTTGTGGGCCCTTTTGGGGGTGAGAGGGGGATGAAGTTTGCACTGAATCTATTTGCTAGGGTGTTGGCAATATCAGTAGGTTCAGTATATTTTGTGCTATTTTGCACTAGCTCAGAGCATATCTGTGAGTTGCCACTTAGATTCTTGACATAGCTAAAGAAGGCTTTGTGGTTATCTTTTGAATCCTTGGCTATTTTTCTTTCGAAGTTAGCCTTGGATGGTTTTTATGAGGGACCTTAGTTTCTTACTATAAACTGGGGAAACACTTTACAGTCTGTTTTTTCACACAAACTCTGCACCATTGGTGTACACATGTGGGGGAATTTTAACCAAAAAAAAATGTTAGGGCCTGCCATTGCTTTGATCCATCAGTATGTGCTAGAAGTGGTTAAGAGGATAATGCTGACAACCGCCACAGACCAAGGAGGAGGAGGAGAGTGTTCAAACCCAGGGTAACTTACCATGGGCTACATGATCTAGAGAAAGTAGACCACTACATGGTAGACAGAGACATACTTCAGCAAATCATCAAGCTATGCCGGCCTCAACTCAGACCCAGAGCCAACAGAGTGGAACCCATCCCAGTGGATACCAAGGTATGTGTAGCCTTAAGACTGCTAGCTACAGGTACTTTCCAAAGACCTACTGGGGACATCATGGGATCTCACAGGCATCTGCATCCAGGGTACTCCACTAGTTCCTGGATGCCATCCTACCACATGCCGGTGAGTACATTTACTTCCCCAACACCCATGAGAAGAGGACCAGCAATATGCGTCTTTTCCACTGTGTAACAGAATACCCAGAGGTACTGGGTGTGATAGCCTGCACACACATCCACATCAAAGCACCACCTGGTGAACAGGGTAGGGTCTACATAAACCACAGGCTTCCCCTCCATCAATTGTCAGGTCATGTACAATGCCCAGGGCATTATCATGAATGTGTGTGCTGGCAGCCCTGGAAACAATCATGACTCCCACATGTGGCATTCCTCACAGCTGTACCAGGCATTTGCCAGTGAGGACATCCCATATGGCTATCTGGTGGAGGATGCTGGCTATGCACTGGAGCCGTGGATAATGATACCCATCAGAAATGCACACACACCCACTCAAGAATGCCATAATGAGGCACACGCCGAAAACCAGGATCATTATAGAGTATGCGTTTTGGATGCTCAAGTCATGGTTCCACTGCCTTGACATATCTGGTGGAGCCTTGCAGTACTCTCCAGCCACATGTGCACACAAGTTCATAGTATTTGCCATGCTACACAATCTGATCCTGCAGAACCAGCTGCAGCAGAAACAGCACAAGGAAGGGCCACACAGCCCCCCACCATTGCCAAGGTCCCTACAGGCACAGAGGGACTCAGAGGAGGAAGCCCCTGAGCCTGCTCCTGTTGGCAGAAGGAGGCATGCCCAGTATGCCCAGGCCTTGATAAAGAGGCAACGCATAGCATGCACACTGACACTGTAGGGACCCAGGGACTGACACCTCTCTCTGACTTGCACACACAGTAAAATAGATGCCACACACATTACATTACCTGTAACTTACCATGTATAGGCAGTGTACTGTGTGCATCCAACATAAGCAGTCCTCAAGCACTGTCCTCATAACTGCCGCAGGCACAAGGTAAGTCAGTTTTCTTAACAATAAATGAATGGATTAGTATGTTTTGGTACCATATCTATGGTAATGCTGCATGCATGCAATGGAATGGGGTGGCCTGCTGGGAATACAGCAGACAATTGACAGCTATGTGGGAGACCAGGAAATGTCTACACAATACTGGCTTTGCCACACCATGCAGTATCATTTAAGGTGACAAATCCCACTGCAGTATATGTGGGGGGGGCCAACAAAGGGAAGGTCATAGGTCACGTGCATGGATGTCACTGTGAGGATCCGACACTCACTCCCAGACTCACACAGCAAGTCAGCCATAGAAAACCATAAAGGAATGTCTGGCAAAGATGCCCAAATGGCGACAATGATGGAATACCCCCCTACAGACTTACACAGTGATATCACAGCAGGCCTTGAAATTGCAGTAAGACTCTTGGAAGGGTAAAAAGTCTGAAACTCAAATGTATGGCATTACAATCTAGCCTGTGGTCTCTAGTGATATGTCTCGATTCTCCAAGACAGGGCACAATACTATGCTAAATGGAACCAAAATGTAATGTCAATATCAGCACAGACTGTGCAAATGTGTACTGTTGACAGGTGTGCCCCCACACCCATATTCACATAGAAATGCAGTAACATGTAAGTTGTAGGGTAATAGCAGCAGAGCACACATTGCCAGGGCTGTCCCAATCAACATGAAAACTTGTTGCATATCCACAATATGCATGGGTGAATGAGATGGCTTGAGTTACCACAGCTACTTTACTATCACCAGCTGGGTACAGCCTACAATATTCTCAAATACCCTGAAATAACCCTCAATATCCAATCTACTTACTGTCTACACTGCAAACCGGTACCTTATATCTAGTGAAAAATCTCTCCACTCCATCACCAAGGCCAATAATAATGCAAAGAAAGCACTCTACTCCCATACCATTGCCAGAAAATGGATCTCTCTACCCCATTCTGTGTCCACTGCCCCCTGCATTTCTATATTCAAAAACTCCCTCAAATCACATCTCCTTAGTACCTGGTTATGTCCCTGCATCATATAACCTTACCCATACTCCTATTAACTCTCCAAATTGCTCTCTGATCACCTACTTGATCTCTGATCACCTGCATGTTTGTTCATTTGAAAAGCTGAACTTTTAACTGTAGAATTTACTTAATATATTTTCTTCTCTTACCAATGTATAACTGACATTGTCATTTTACTTATTTTCTATGCCATCATTTATTTGGAGTGTTTTTAGTTATTTCTAGTTATATTACTATGTTCACCGTATATGTTGTAACCTGTTTACTACATCTTATCTGTGTATTATACTTGCTGTAATGTTTTTGTACAACTAGATGATGGAGCTTTTCTCCCCGGGCCTCTGCTGAAAATGGACCTGGTCCAGTCGGAATTTCTCGGTTAACAAATGTAAATAAATAAATAAATAAATAAATATGTGTGGGGAATACTAGTCAGGATGTGGCCAGCAACTTCTCATGGCTGTTGTGTCCTACTGGCCTCCTAGGTACAGTACTGTGGTAGACAGGGCCATGTTCCATGAAATATAGTGCCAACTATTTTACATGTCAGCTACACATATGGTAGGAATCGTACACACTGTCCAGATGTCAATATCATTACTGCCGGGAAGCTGGACAGGTTATTTACATGGGGCCACACATATGAACAGTACACAGGTTGGAGTAACCTACATAGTGCCTACCATACCTCACAACTGTACAAACCTTTACAGAATATACACATGTTTGTATCATATCTGTGGTATCTTTATTCTGAAATAGTGGTTGTCTGGCAAATCACTGGCAAACCACGAAAGTCTAAAGTCAGAAAATATCGATGTACTGTAGTGTATCAGATTTACCCAATAGAAAAATGCATGCAAATGCAAAATCTGTCATTGTATCATCCTTCTAGGTTTGTAAGGCCAATAGTTACAATGGTTTATATACTTAGGCCTTTGTCACTCAATTACTCATGGCTTTGTCCAGGTGCTTGACTCACATACATAGAGAGGTATGGTGCCTAGTAGCACAGCAGTACGTTCTGTCACTTACCATTGTCACTCCACAGAGGTCCACTGCCTGGCAGCCTGGGAACATATGAGTGACAGAATACACTGCCTTGCTACAGATGGCCTGCAGCAGTCTCACATGGCATGCAGACCTCTGGCAAAGGCCCATGCCTCACCCATAGTACCTTTGTAGGGAATTTCATGGGGTCCATACTACCAAAATAACACAGTAAACAAAATGCAAATGTAAGGCCATGCCGCTAAATGCTAGTAGCATTCCTCTCAACCTCGTAGAGGAAGAAATCTGGACAAAGCTACACATAATGGTGGGATAAAGGCCCAACTATAGAGACGCATTTGAAATTGTGCTCTCACAATGTTAGACAGCTGATAGACTAACAGAGGGGGTGTGTAATAGCATGGATGTCATGAAAGGTGTGAAGTCTAAAACTCTAATGTTCTGTCAGTATTCCCTGACTGCAACTCTGAGTGATTTACAACAAATGTGCTAGAAAACTACAATGTTAAGGGAAACCAACCAGATATATGAGGCATGCATCTGGATAATCTGTGAGAATCTGTACAGCTGACAGATATGGCCACACCAGGATATGATCTGTCAGGTAAGAAGAATACTGCACAACCAGGAGATCCCCAGCCAGCATATCACCAAGGTGCTGGATCTGTTACACAGCTTCATCAGTCAATCAGCTATAGCCACACCTCCCAAATGGCTGGATTGTGCCTTTACCTCATAATATAGGTCTGTGCATCATCCATCTGGTATGTCTCTGGTAAATAAATGTGATGATCCACTTATATCTGTCAGTAGGTGATGACACAATACAGTACAGTGTCAAACATTGCATATGTCAGAAAATATCTGCTAAAACTAACCCTGTCACTCAAGCAACTCATACATTGATAACAGCAGTAATTACAGTACACCCCAATATTTGGCCCATTGTTTCCGCATGCTGGCAACCTATCTCCAGATATCTTGCACAAGTTGGTTGCAAGGTATAGCTGTAACACACAACACCCCAGACTGGAGTACAACTATCCCTGGAATGGATTCCCACACTTACTATAGAAGGTCATACTGAGCATGCTCCTACACTTAGAGAAGAGAAGCCCATGTCTGAAACCACATTGGACTGTATATATATATATATATATATATATATATATATATATATATATATATATCTATATATATATATATATCTGTATTGTGCAAATGTCTTTGCATGCACACAGCTATGTAAACCTGTCTCCACACACACCCATCAGACAGGATCAACCCACAGCCAGCTGTAGATGGCATATATGTGGTATATCTACATCTGTTGTGTGTGATACACACACACACACACACACACACACACACACACACACACACACACACACACACACACACACACACACACAAACATAACATATTACAATATTTCAAGCACACACAAACATAGACATGGGGAAGAGAGGGACAGACAGAGTGATAAAGTGAGACATACAGGGAGACACACACAGACAGTGAGGCATACATAGGGATACCCTGAATGGTATAGAGCAATGTCCTGTTGCAGACAGATGCATACCAGTTGTAAACAATGGCATGTGCCAGCAATAAGATGAGATTCATTGTCTGATGGTACTGAGGTGGAGAGTTGGAATATCACATCACCTACCTTTGTGTATGTGTGCATGTCTGTAGTTCTAAGTATTATGATGCCTTACTCACCCAGTACACTTCCCATTGCCCTGCTTTACAACATCTGCCAGTGTCATTCACCTTAGAAGTACCTTTGGACTGGCTTCAGTCCTGTAAGCTCAATAACGCATGTGATAACTCTGTAACAGTATCAGACAAATAACTGGATAGATAGGGTTTCTAATCACAGTCCTGACATATGTAACAGTGGTTGTTTGTGTAGGGGGTGATGTGTGTGTGTAGGAATAAGTGTTTTAGTCCATTCCCACCCAGTACACCTCCCATTGCCCTACTTCACAAGATCTGCTGATGTCATTCATTGTAAAAGTACTGTTGGACTGGCCTCTGCCCTATAATCTCTGTGGCGTGTGAGATAACTGCATACCACTATAGTACAGGCTCCATGGCCATTCGCCTAGTCTACACCTATGAAGCTATGAACCTATGGTTATCAGTACTGGCAAATGTGTGTGTGCATTAGCATATATAAAAGTGTTTGTGGGTATGTAAACATGTGGCTGAAAGCAGTTTGATGCCCTTCTCACCAAGTACACCTACCGTTGTCATACCTTACAAGAGCTGGTGATTTACTCATCTTCACCCTGTAAGCTCCATGGTGTGTGCAGTAATTGCATAACACATTAGTACCAATAACTACATAGGTAGTGGTTCTATTCTGGGTCCTGACAAATGTGTGTGTTTGTAAGTGTGTATATTAATAGGATACAGCATTTTGAGGCCTCACTCTCCCAGTACACTACCCACTGCCATACTTTACAAGGGCTGCTGGTGTTGTTCACCTTAGAAGATCTGTGGGACACTCTCCACGCTATAAGCTCTGTGACACATGCAATAAATGCATAAGACTGTATTAGCAATAACTAGATAGGTAGGGGCTCGAATTTCAGTCCTAGCAAATGTGTGTGTGTGTGTGTGTGTGTGTGTGTGTGTGTGTGTGTGTGTGTGTGTGTGTGTATGAACCATATCTTATGTATGTGTCTGAATGAGAACTATATCAATTGTGGGGGTGAGTTTTACATTTTTAGGCTGTGGTACTCCCAGTACACATCCCAAGGTCCACTTTACAAAGCCAGCTGTCTTCATCAGCCATAGCGGTATCTGTTGACACTCGTCAGCCCAATAAGCCCTATGCCATGTGCAGGAACTGTGTGACAGTATGGACTGACTAACAAGATAGGAAGGGCTGCTAATCTCAGTCCTGGCAAATGTGTGAATGAGTGTATTTGTGTGTGTAAGTGTATATAACTGTAGGTTCGAGTATTTTGGTCCATTTTCACCCAGTAAATCAAGCATTGCCATACTTTATAAGGCCTGGTGATGTTGTTCACCTTGAAATTACCTTGGGACTGGCTTCACTCTGTAAGCTTTGTGGTGCATGCAATAAATGCATAATACTGTATTAGCAGTAACTAGATAGGTAGGGGTTCTAATCTCAGTCCTGGCAAATGTGCGTGTATTTAAGTAAGAACTATATCCACTGGGTGGCTGTGGTTTACAATTTTAGGCCATGGTACTCCCAGTACATTTCCCAAGGTCCACTTTACAAAGGCTGCTGTTCACATCCACAGGGTGCACCCCTGCACCCCCCACACCCCCTGCTACTTATATATATATCTACTCCAAGATTGCACTTAACTACACTAAGTGCAATCTTGGAGTTGATATATTTAAGTAGCAGGGGGTGTGCGGGGCGCAGCCACCCACATGAGGGGTGC
The DNA here is from genome assembly GCF_019279795.1 of Protopterus annectens. Lineage (NCBI taxonomy): Eukaryota > Metazoa > Chordata > Ceratodontiformes > Protopteridae > Protopterus > Protopterus annectens. The sequence continues at coordinate 1,469,030,017 of NC_056732.1, read as the reverse complement.
AGGGGGGCTTGCCTCCCTGCATACACTTGGTAGAAAGTGCTATGATTTATGTTGTTTAAACTCAGTATATGTATGATATGTGTTTTCAGTGTTTTGAGTTTTCAAGATTTTGAAGTTTCAGTGTTTTGAGTTTCAGTGTTTTGATATTTCAGTGTTATGAAGTGAATATATATATATATATATATATATATATATATATATATATATATATATATATGTATATGGGGCTCAGGCATTTGCTCGAATGAACAAACGTCCAAAACCCAAACAGCCAGGCATGCTCACGCAAAAGTGCTTTTCACTGAAGAAGCACTTTCACGTAATTATGCCTGTTGCCGAGGCCGTACTATGGTGTGGATAAGGGAAAATTCCCTTTTCTCCACTGTAGTGCAGTCTCGGAGGGAGAATATTAAAGTAGGGGGTGTTGTTCGGTTGTTATGGAATGTGCAAACATCCTACAGCTATATATATATATATATATATATATACATATATATATATGTGTGTGTGTGTGTGTAGATAAAATATATATTATATATATATATATATATATATATATATATATATATATATATATATATATATATATATATATACATATATATATATGTGTATATGTATATATATATTTTTTTAAATACATTTTCCATATATATGTAACTCGATACATATATATCTGTATATGCGTATATAAAAAACATGAGTAATTCCACAGATTTTTTTCCCTACTGTTGAATGACTCTACTACATGATATGTTTGAAAAAGCATTCAAAAGTCTTGCAGCTCAAATGGTGTAGTCATTCATTGCTCTGAATATAGTGTACAGAGTCCTGGGTTTAAGACTTGGCAGGGCTGATTATTTTGTTGCTAGACAGAACAGTGGCCGATGGGAGACAGAGTGGTTAAAGCAGTTTTAAGCATCTTTAAGTGGGTTTGCGTGGTTTGTGCGATGCTAAGCGATGCCAACATATGGTTAACCGTAGAGATGCTTAATCTGTTTTGGCTTCACTTAGCATCACAAAAACTCGCTTACTCCGGCCTACTCCCACTTACACCCATGCTAATTCCTTTAAAAGAAAAGAAGGTACTTGCATATTATTGCAACCACACTTTCTCACTAGGCCGTTATTTGCGTATTCGCAACAAAGCTTTTTCGCCAGCATATTAGTAGTATTATTGAGAAAGTTGTTGATTTGCACTTGATTTAACTGTACTAACTAGGATTGTTTGACATATATTGTCTCTACCACAATATTTAATTAAATGAGATCACAACCACGCTTTCTTGCCAGCCCATTATTTTATTATGCAAATGCAGTTGTTATAAAATATATAGAAAAATAATGAGGGGACAAAGGCTGAAAAATAGGGGCATTTTGTAAATAATGCTTTTATAAATTTAGACAGTTGTTAGAATAATAGGTTTTGCATTACCACACATTTGGTGAAGGATATGAAGCCTGAAACTCAAATATCTGTCATTATTGACTGACTTCTATCTCCAGAGATTCACCAGAAAACCACACATTTCATGAGGAGTGGACCAAAAATATGAGCCAACAATCTGAAGAGTTGAGACCTATGCTGAGTTTCCTATCAGATGCCCTTTAGCCACCTCTGTGCAATAACAGTGCTAGACTCTGACCCTGAAGCAGTTAATCTTCTGAGCTGAAAAATTTGCAATTGTACATGATCAGTTGCAAAGTGACATGAACCTTGTAACACTTGAAAGTTACTCATCACACAAAACACATTTAGTTTACAAAACTTAGGACTTTTCTGGGATGATGTGGGCAGACAGATGAGAACAGGAGATAACGCACACGAAAACAATGGACGATTTTTATTATAATCATACAGACAGTATCTTCACTTTACTGCAACCAGCACTCAACGTGGTTGGGAGAATATGTGGTTGCGATAACACGTAAGTAACAAAAAGAAAAAGGGGTTATAGGAAACTGCTGAGAAAGGGGCACGCAGAGGGAAAAACAATATGACAGGTAGCTAGGGATGTACAAGATGGGTGTAGGGAAGGTTCATAGCTGTCCATTTTCTTAGACAGCAACAGCTGTGCATTTGTATGGAATTTGGAGGTGAATTTGGACACTCAAATCACAGAGAGAGGGGTGAGGACAACAGAAATGTGTTGTCAAGCCAATTGGACTGGATTATGTGTCCAGTGGACATCTGCAAAAATGGACAGCTATGTATGGGGCAATAATATTTTGGGGGACAGCTGCCCTTTTTTTCTTCATTAAGGTGAGAATGGGATGTTGGAGAAGGATTGTTGGTACATCTGAGGAGGTAGGTTGGGTAGGGAGACAGACAAGACAGACAGGACAGCAGAAAAGGGTGGTGTATGCCACATGTGGGGGGTAAACATCTTGGACAGGGAGGGTGTTTGGGAATCAGATGCCCATGAGCCCCCATATGGATATGGTGGGACAGACATCTCCACCTGTGGCCAGTCATAACTGCAGCTTCTCAGCCCCAATGGGGCTATTGTCCTGCACCTCACATACATATGTCTCAAACTGTAGAGGCCCCCAGACCAATCCTTGGGGTACACCGTTGTGAATGAATGTACTATTAGAAGTGGGTTCTACTACTTTGACTGAGTGGCTACTATCATTGGGCCAGTAAGCTGCTCATCTGATAACCTACAGTTTGGTGCCTAGCTGTGTAGGTTTATGTATTCTGTCCACATAGGTATTAGTGTGAGAGGATTGGGCTAGGTGATGGTAGGCATTGTTCACCATCTTCCCCTCCTCCCTGTGTTTGTTGAACACTGCAGAGAGATCAATCAGGTTTCACAGGCCTGATCTCCCTTTGACAATACCATGGTGTGTGAGCCCAGCCATTTTGATGTTGCCGATGTCCCTGTCCATAATGTCCTCAATATCGCCTCCCATGTCCTTGCACAGCAGGCTATTTGGGCTGATGTGCATCATATGGGCTGGGTTGATGGATTGGTCCACCTTTGTGTATAGGGATGAGAGTGGCTGTCCTCTGTGCAGGTGGGATGACACCTGTGCTCAGGCTGTGGTTGACTATAGTGCAGAATGGATCTGACAGCCCATGCCTGTGTTCATTTGGGATGCAGCCAGAGATGGTATCATGACTATGGTGACCTCTGTGTGTTGCCTTTGAGAAGGCATTATGGATCTGCTTCCTGATGATGAGGGGAGGGGGGGGGCAGGTGCTGTACATGCACATGTGTACCACTGCGGGAACAGGGGGGTTGTGTTTACACTTCACCTGTCTGCAGCCGGTTGCCTGTATCTATGCCATATCTGCATGTGGTGTTATTGACCACCACTACAGAGCAGATTTATATATTTCCTGTGGAATTGCAGACACATGTGTGGAAGGCCTAGTGATTGGCCTTGGTAGATGTACCTGATTTACACTCAAAGACAGCCTTAGTATACATCACCTGTGGCATTATTTGCTTGTACAGACCAAGGTGACATTGCTTCCGATGAGACACCTGTTCCTTCTTGGCCCATCCTGCAATTATTTCCACCTATTATGGTATTTCTGTATTGCTGCAGTCCACCACAGGCATTTGCCCTACATTGAGGGGGATGATGTTGTCCTGTCAAGTACTGCTGAGTCCATACAGCTATGCGGGTGCTCACATAGTATTGTGGTTCGGGCCTAAACACTGCTGCTAGTTCCAACAAATGGGATGTTGGCTGTACAACTACCTCTACCTACTCTGAGGGGATTTATAGTCATGTGTGTACAGTTTATCCTGTATGACACTGTAAATGGGGAGTGAGCAGGGGAAATGGTGACCTGAACAGTGATGGCTATTTGTCAGATATTACCAAGGAGGATGTCATTTTTAATTTCTCCAAGTCATTTGGGTTTTTAATACCGTGACAGTAATGGACCCCATTCCTCAGTCAAAGTATGATTAAAGTTCATGAAATTAGTATTATTTCACTCTTTGATGTCAGGCAAAAGTGCTCTTCTCAACACCCACAATGTGCCCAATAATGACTCCTTCTGCAATTCGTAAGGTGCTACTTGAATTGGTAACATATCTAAAAATGATTGTAAATTCTTTTTTATAAGACTCATTGCTTCTACTACTATTGGAACTGTCTGGGTATCTTTCTTCCACATGACTCTCATTTCTGCCTGCAGATCCAGGTATTTTATGACTTTGTGTCTCTCTGTAAGCAAGATACTGTAGTCGCTTGGTGTGGCAATTTCAATGATCAATGCTACTTTTCTCTTCTTTTCTTGGACCACTATATCCAGTTTTCTAGCATCTATCTTTTGGACTGCTGGCATTGGATGATCCCATGTGATATAAACATCATCATTTTCTATGATTCTTTGTGGCTCATGTTTCCAGTGTATTTCAGCCACTTCAATACCATAATGTTTGCACAATCTCCAGTGTAACAGTCTCGCCACATTATTATGCCTTTCAGTATACAGTCCCTCTGCCATTAGTGCATTGCAACCAGCAACAAGGTGTGTGATTGTTTCCAATTCGGTTTTACAAAACCTACATATGTCTGTTTCTCCCACTTTGCAAACCAGTGTGTACATAGCCCGCTATCTTGGACTGCCAATATTAACCTTTCATTTCTTGATGTGAATTCACCTCTCCTTAACCATTCCTGCGTTCGTTCTTGATCAACATGAGGCTCTTCCAGAAATTTTCTATACTTGCAACTATATGTTTTTTCCACTTTTATTGCCTTATCATCTGGTCCTTCACCTTATATTCTTTCTTTTGTTTCTTAGCACATTCAGTTGCTACCTGGTTTTATCTACTTCTGGTTTGATTTTCATTCCTGCTTGACATTGATATGCTTCTGCTAAATTAAGCAGAGATGTCATCTTAGATTTATTCTCCTCATGTTTCAAAACTTTCACTACATTAGGATCTTGTGAGGTCAGTAGATATGTGTGGAGTCCCACAATTGCAGATCTAAACATGTAATCAATTTCAAGGAGGCCCATCCCACCTTCGGAATGGGAAATATATAATATTGGTATACACTGATTTTTATAAATCATTTAGTGAGCATGAAGCATCCTTCTTGTTTTAATATCCAATCTATCCAACACTTTTTGGGGCCAGTCAATCACTCCAAAACTATAAGTTAGGACAGGAAGAACAAATTGGTTTATAGCTTGGATCTTGTTCCTAGATCTTAATGCTGTTTTCAGGATTAATTTAAGTCTTCTAAAGTACTCCTTACTGAGTTTTATTCGCATTTGTTCATATTTATGGCTGATCCTTCATCAGTTCCCAAGTATTTATACACTCCCTCTTGCTCAAGTTCTTTTATATCACATTCTTGTCCCAAACTGATGTTTTACTGGTGCTGCAGTTTTCCTTTTTTAAAGGTTGCTTTTGCACATTTATCAAGACCAAATGACATTCCAATATCATCTGAAAAAGTTTGACAGCCTGCAGCTGTGCTTTCAGTTCCTCATCTGATGAGCTATACAGTTTTGAATCATTGACAAAGAGAAGATGAGAAGCCATTAGGCTTTGTTGTTTTCTAGGAGCCAGATTGTAGCCATGGCCTAAGCTGTTAATTAAACAGCTTAAGGGATTAATGGCAAGGCAGAATAGCAACAGTGACAAAGAATCATCCTGGATATCCCCCTTTGAATTTTTATCCCCGGGATAATAATCTGTCCTTTATCATGGCTTAATTGCAATGTAGTCTGCCACTGTTTCATGGTTACTATAATGTAGTCAATCAGTGTAGGGTGTATCTTATTCATTTTTAAGCACTCTTTTATCGATGAGTGTGGGATACTATCAAATGCTTTTTGGTAGTCAGTTCATGCCATACTTAGATTATTCCCCCTCTTACAGTTCTCCACTATAACTTTGTTTAACAACAAATGATCCTTTGTTCCATATGACTTTCTTTTATTGCCCTTTTGTTCTACTGCCATAATTGAGTTATCTTCTAAATGACTATAAACTCTGTCAGCGTCAATTCCCGTGTATAGTTTATACGTCGTTGGAAGACAAGTCATTGGTCTATAATTTTTAGGGTAGCTTGCAGGTTCACTCAAGTAAGAGCACTGTTTTTCCTGTTGTTAACCAGTGTGGTGTGTGTTCAGGGTGTGCATATAAATAGTTCTTACTCATGGCTAAATCCTCATGTAAAGAAGTTAATACTTAAAGCCAAAAGTTAGGTACTGCATCTGCGCTTGCGGTTTTTCAGTTAGAGGGTTTTCTCAACTTTGTTTCAATCTCTCTGGCTGTTATTTCATCTCATTTCATATCCTGTACCTTTAAACTTCTTATTCTTTTTTTTACTTCTTCTATCCATTTAGCATCTTTGTTATGTTCCACGGGATCTTCATAGATACTTCTTCAAACTGTATCTACTTCCTCTTTCTTTGGCGGTCTTTCAATTCCTTTTACCTTATTTCCAAATTCTCTATAAAACTTTTTTGGGTCATCAATAAATTGTTTATTTTGTGCTTTTCCTTATATTTATCTTCGTATCTTCTAAGTCTTTCCGCCTGTCTTGATATTTTTGTTATCTCCAATAGTGCATAATAGAGCCTGGTCTTTTCTAATACTGCGCATTGCTTTTATCACATCTATTTTTATTAGTATTTTTGTTGATCTATTCCCTCTTCTATAATCTTCTAACAATGACACCTTGTCTAAGCTGCTTTATAGTTTTCTCTATTCAATATTTCCATGATGGTATTCGCTTTCGCCCCCTCTTTTCCCTTGCTACCTTGTGTTCCTGTGGTAGAACTTTATCAGTTATTAATTTAGCAGCACAGTAATATATTCTGTTTACTTCTGTTATATTGCATGGATCTCTATAGGCAGTCCTAATTACTGTGTTCATTTGTTTTATCAAGCTTCTGACTTTTGGGGTTTTATTAACCTTCTGCAGTCTATTTCTCTCATTGATCTTGATATATCTGTCTTTGTCTATTAAATCAAGCAACTCTTCTTTTAACTCATTTTCTTCCATACTGAGTGTACATCCCTTGTTTTCTGTTTCCTGTGGGCATTCTATAGAGAGTTCTATAGCATCTTCCTGTGGCACATTCTCTTCAATTTCATCCTGTGTCATCTGTTATTCTGTCATATGGGACCTCACTGTTCTATCACACCTCAACATTGACTGCATCAGAGTTTCCACAGTTTCCTGTTCCTTTTCTTGCTGTCTAGTTTCAAATGAACGTTTATACTGGTTTACTGTGGAAGGTTCCAAAATATTTTGATATGGCCCCTAACCAACTGCTTCCTGTTCCACTGGTTTCCCCTTAATTTGGATATCCATTGCCCTATCCTGTTCTGGTGCTTTCTGTGTTTGATTTACTACACTGAAGCCTTCTCTTTGCAGCTGTTCCATAACCTCAATTTCTATTTCATTGACTTCTTCATTACTAATCTCTTTTTATATTTTTCCTCTCTGTATGAGTGCTACAGTGGCTACTCGTGCTGGTTAGGACCAGGTGCATGAGATTTCCACCTGCCGTAGGAGTGCTGACTGGCTGATCCACTGCATTGCCATTGACAAAGCCAAGGAATTTATGTGCGTTCATGTTCCAGTGGCATAGGTCAGGAACACTATGGTTGGGTATTTGAAGTCACCCAGGAGCAAGGTAGATGATTGAATCCTGACAGATTCCAGCAGGTCCCAATAGGTGTGGTGGGTGTCCATAGTCATGTTTAGAGGCCTGTAGCTAGCTATGAATTGAGTAGGTGTTTTGTCATCTAACTGCACTCGGGATGTCACCCATGTGGCATACTTTTTGTCCAGCCTGGAGGTGTGTATGTGTATGCTAATGTTCAACATTCCACCTCCTCTGACTTTACAAGCCTCCATTTGCCATCTACACATATGATGGGATAAGTGACCTGGCAAGGTTGGTGTGCTCTCCACAGCTGGAAGGCAGGTGTCAGTGACTGCACAAATGTCATGAGTGTCATGGTAAGACACCTAACTCCTGTTAGAGCAAGACATCTGCACAAAGGCACACATCAGTGGTGGGCAAATGCCAGTAAACAGTGTCACTTTATGAATCCATCTGAAACACACTTAGTTGCCAGCAAAGACAGTGTCACATTCACAGGTGTACTCTGCAGAATATGACATCTGACAATGAAATGTATGCTAATTTGTTATGACTTCAGTCTTTAATGGGTTGCCAGTGATGTGCCAGACAATACTCAACTGTCTGAGGCATTGACTACAAATATGAGGCAGACATGTGGTCAGTCTGCAAAACTTTGAACAGTTGTTAGGTATGGGCTCAGTATATCACATACAGTTCAACACACACATCTGCATCTGTTGTGTAGTATGCACATACCCTATGTACATCTCTTACATAGGTTCATAGGTAGGTACTAGGCTATCTGCCCTAGGGCATTTATAAGCCTAGCCAAAATGTGTTGGCTTTCGCCTCCCTTTTAGACTAGATTCCTGAGCCTCTGTCCAGCAGGGCCATAGAAGTGATCCCAGGAGAAAATTTACGATTTCCCATCCACTCATCAAGATTTCTCTTGAAGAGGGTCAGCGAGGGGCTCTGCCTAACATGGACTGGGATTCTATTCCAGAGCACAGGAAGCCTTTGGGATATGAATCTATCCCTCCAGCATGTCCTATTTATTGTTGTGCTAAGGTTTAAATCCCTGGAGCATGTAGCTCTAATGGATCTGGTTTTCTTGAGGTGGAGCATGTTCAACAATTCCAAGTTAGACATGGCCTTGTATGTCAGGCAGCGATCACCTCTGAGTAGGTGGTAAGCAACTGAATAGAGCTAGAGTTTCTTTAGTCGAGCTGCATAGGGCATCTGTTTGAGGCCCACGATCCTCTTGGTGAGGTATTTTTGAGGTCTCTCCAGCTGTTGCAGCTATCAGGTAAGGTACATCCCAAATGGGGCATTGTACTCAATTATGGGCCTGATGAGCAATGAGTAGAGGGGCACAATGACCTCTCTTGATCTAGATGAGAACCCTTTCGTGATTAGGTGGGCTATATAGAAGGTTTTTCTAACCACTTTGGCAATGTGATTGTCAAAGGAGAGGTTACTATCTACTTGGGTCCCCAGATCCCTGATTACTTCTTTCATAATTAGTGGATTACCTCCTATATGGTAGTTTGTGGGCACTTTGCTTTCCACAATGGGGATGACTATGCATTTTTTTGCATTTAGCTTGAGGCCATGGTTCTGACACCAGGTATCACTCTCCGTAAGGCCCTTCTGGAGGATGCTTGTGTCAGCCGGAGAGTCGATTATGGCTCCCAATTTGCAATCATCTGCAAACTTAGTCAGCCACAGTCCTCCCGTGTTTGCCTGTACCTCAGAGAAGTATATACTGAACAAGAGGGGACCCAGGGCTGATCCCTATGGGATGCCACTTGTAACTGGTTTAGAGTCGGACATGGCACCCGTGACTCTGACCATGTGAGTTCTATCCCTGAGCCAGTTTGCAACCCATCTTGTGACATATGGGTTGATAGTTAAGCTGGTAAGCTTATTTATGATACCAGAGTGGGGTATTGTGTCAAAGGCCTTTGCGAGGTCTAGGTAGGCTGTGTGGACTACCTTTCCCTCATCTAAGGCTTTGGTAACTGTTTCAAAGAAGTCAACTAGGTTTAAGAGGCAAGATCTGCCCTTAACAAAGCCGAATTGGGTAGGGTCCAATGTTTGGAGGTTCCCAATGTCTTTGTTTATGAGATCCATGATGATGCGCTTCATAGCCTTGCAGACCAGGCTAGTCAGGCTTATAGGGCGATAATTCCTGGGATCCGTTGTGGCGCGACCTTTGTGGAGCGGGATCACTGTTGCTGTATGCCATTCTTTGGGTACATAACCTGTGGTAAGGCTGAGTTGGAACATCAAATTCATGTGAGGGTTTAGTTCATTTTGGAGCTCGTGTAAGACGCAGCCCAGGATACCATCTGGTCCCATTGATGCTGTGTTTTTTACTTTGGAGAGGGCTTCTTGCACCTATGTGTCTGTGATGTCTGTGGGACTGCATTCTTCTGGGCTAGACACAGGCCCTTTTGGGGGGGGAAGGGGGGGAGAAGTTTGCACTGAACCTGTCCGCCAGGATGTTGGCAATGTCTGTGGGTTCAGTGTATTTTGTGCCATTTTGCACCAGCTCAGAGCAGATCTGAGAGCTGCCACTCATATTTTTGATGTAGCTAAAATAAGCCTTGTGATTATCTTTAGAGTCTTTGGCGATTTTTCTTTCGAAGCTGGCCTTTGATGATTTTATGGGGGATTGAAGTTTCTTGCTAGTACTTATCAAGGATGCCTTCCCTTTTTGTGATTTTGCCTTGTCATGTAATAGTTTCCTCCTTCTGTTGTATAGCTTATAAATAAGCTATAAATGGCCAGGGTCCACCAGACTGGTCTCCTGTTCTTGAAGGAGTGAGTCTTGGTTTTACTTGGGATGGCATGATCCATGCATTCCTGTAGGTGCTCATAGAGTGCATTTGTAAAGGATTCTGCAGTTTGGGTAGCATTTTCCATTAGCCCGGGGGCTTTGAAACTTTTCACCTCGGTCTTGAGAAGTGTGATGTTTGCTTTTGAGAAATTTTTCACAGTGATTTCCTTGGCTGGGCATGGGGTCGGGATGTGGATGTCCATTGTGATACGTTTATGGTCTGATCTTACCAACGAGGGATTTACCTCTGGTGTGGAACATTGAGCCCCCATGTTGGTGATGACCAAGTACAATATGTGGTCCCCTTTTGTGGGGGTGGTGACCAGTTGTTCCATGGTGTTTAAGTTTATAAACTCCAGGAACCAATGGGAAAATGAGTTAGGACTTCAGTAGTTTTCCCAGTCAATGTTTGGGTAGTTGAAATCCCCCAATATCATGGTGTTTGGTGAGACCTTCATATTCTCCAATGTTCTCAGGAATGCCGAGTGGGGATCCTGAGACAGGGTGGGTGATCTGTAGCAGGCTATGAACTGAAAAGCAGTTTTACCTACTGCTAGTTGCACATGGATGGTCTCTGCTGCCTCGTGCAGTGCCACTAACCCGGAGGTGTGGGTATCCTTGATGAAAATGGATACTCCCCCACCTTTAGTATTCCGGTCTGAGTTCTGGGGCTGAAAAGAATGGTATGAGTTGAATCCTGGTAGTGCTGGGGTTCTCTCTGGAACCTTGAACCAGGTTTCTGTTACTGCACAGATATCGATTTTCTCCATACTGAGGAGTGTCTCGAGTGCGTGCATCTTGAGGTTTAGACTTCTGGCATTGAGTAGCATTACCCTTAGTTTTTTGTTTCTGGTATTGTCTATGGAGGTGGGTTTGTCTCTTCAGCCTTGCCTAAAAAAGGCACTATGGGGGTGGCAAGAGCCTTAGCCAGTATTCAAAAGTCTAAGGGTGACAGGTGCAAGTCATCCCTGGTGAAGCAACGTGGCTTGTCTAGCATGTCATGCCAGGCTGACAGACACTGGATCCCTTTTGAATGACACCAATAGCTTAGCCAATTGTTAAAATTGATCATTTTGTCTTTATACTGCGGCATCATTCCTGGTGAGGGCAATATGCTACTCAGGGCCAAAGTCATACCGTCCTGCGCTACATGATCAGAGAGCTCCTCTATGTCTCTTTTCATGTAGTCCAGGGAGGTATGTCTCAGGTCATTCACACCAACATGGACAATGACAGAGTCATATTTGTACCTGCTGTGGAGTGACCTGAGTGCCTGTGTTATGTGGCGGATCTTTGTTCCCGACAAGCAGCTTACAGTGACCCTCTCCTTGTTCAGTCTGGTGAGTGGGACGTCAGCGTGCCCGACAATAGAGTCTCCAATTACTAGTGTATTAGGTGTGCTATTTAGCCTTCGGGGCTGTGACTGTGTGGCACACTGACTTCGTGAAGTATGTGATATGTGTAAGTTGTTGTGGGGTAGCAGTTACTTGGATGTCTGCTTTGCAGGTCTCTGCTGCTTTGGCAGATTTTTATTTAGAGCCTCCGAGTATGTTTTTGTAAGTTTATGTGTCTTGTTTACTGGTGCATTTGGTCTATGTGAGACTGGTTGTGTGGTGCTAGCGGTTTCCTTCTCCTCCTGACTGTGCCAATCTTGGGTTGAGAGAGCTTGGCCTCCAGTTTGGCTGTATAGTTGCATCTCTCACAAATATTTGAGTTTGTTGGAAGAAGGAGTGGGTTGTCTGTGTACATAAGGCAATTTTAACATTGCCTCAAGATTCCCAGATTCACCAGCTGGACTGGAGAGTATACCTGCAATTGAGTTTTGGACATGCCTGGATAGTTTAAAGAACTGGTTTATTGACTGACCGGAATGGACAATTAGGGAACCTTGTACTTCTGGATAGTATAAGGGGGTGTAGTGCTAAAGTTTGTTAGTGCTTACTGAGAAATTTGAGCAAGTGCTGGGCTGTAGAATGAAGGTTGTGTGCTTACTTTGAGAGTTTGACTAGTTCTAAGGGAAAAATTGAAGAGCAGACTTTGTGGAGCCAGGAATTGTTAAAAACCACTTAAACAGCGTTGTGCGATGTGGAAAATCACACAAAACTACGCTAAAGTGGGTTTTAAGGCAGGGAGTTTGAAAGAGATAGGAAATGGCCCAAAATGGCCAATAAACAACTAGTTACTGGGCAGAGACCACTCCTCCAGTGACAGATAAGCTGCTCAGAGCTCCTCACTCTCACTGGTGAACAAAGAAGCTTCCTCCTATCCAAGTAAGGATATGGGCAACACGGGAACTATGACACAGCCTAGAATTCAGCAATACCTGAAAACTGGACTATTCCAGCTCAGAAAAGGTGGGAAACAAGGATTTTTTTCTTTTTTTCACTTAAACCACAGAAATTAGGCACAGGAATACAGTAAATGCTTTAGACTGGCTAGCGCACTTGAGTGTGTAGCCTACAGCAATTAAACAAGGCACAAACAACTTTTAAAGTGCAAAACACAGAAAAAATGCAGACAAATGCAGAAAAATAAACTTTGCAGAACTCAGATAGTTAGAAACTCACTTCTCACTAAACAGTCGCTGGTAGGAAAGCAGAAAAAAATACTTATAATCTGTTAAAGTCCCTCTTTCACTCACTGCTGCTTGTAGAACTCTGCAGGACAGCAACAGGAGCTGTGCTGAGTCTGTTACAAGTGCAAAACCATGCTAAAGTGGGTTTTAAGGCAGGGAGTTTGAAAGAGATAGGAAATGGCCCAAAACAGCCAATAAGCAACTAGTTACTGGGCTGAGACCACCCCTCCAGGGACAGATAGGCTGCTCAGAGCTCCCCCACTCTCACTGGTGAACAAAGATGCTTCCTCCTATCCAAGTAAGGATATGGGCAACACAGGAACTATGACACAGCCTAGAATTCAGCAATACCTGAAAACTGGACTATTCTAGTTCAGAAAAGGCGGGAAACAAGGATATCTTTTTTTTTTTTGTTTTTTCACTTAAACCACAGAAATTAGGCACAGGAATACAGTAAATGCTTTAGATCGGCTAGCGCACTTGAGTGTGTAGCCTACAACAATTAAACAAAGCACAAACAACTTTTAAGACAATCATATGTATCAGAGTAGCATTCACAGGTGACATATGAGTAAACAATTATAACATCCCAGGTAGCTGGCCTACCAGTAACACAGTCAGTATTGGACAACAGTGACTCCAGTAGTAGTCATACATGAGCTGACCTATGCTAGGAATACTCAGGGGTCAGAGATGTGCTCCATGTCAATGCAGGCAAGGCAAGCAGTAATGGCCATAGGTGCTGGACAGCAGTATGTGAGTCCCATGGGTCTTGTGGCGGCCTACTGTTTAATGTCGCATTTGACATCATTGCATCCCCCTTCTGCATTCCATTACATGATTGACATACCTGTTATAGTGTTCAGGAGTTCCCTCACAACAACGCAAATGGTTAGGTTTGTGTAATCACAGTCTGTCTTTCTGTAGATGGGTTGAGACCTGTGCTGCATAGGCAGCAGCTTGTCTTTTGTAGGTACTGCTCATGAGCAGGTGATGGCCTGTGCAGCAATTGGTGTCTCTCACTTGCTACTTTCATCCAGAACAGCTGTGTTGTCTTTCCATTTGCCAATGCCATAGCAACACAGTGCTGTAATTACAGCCTTCCTGTGTGCCTTGCCCCTTTTCCTTCCCTTTGTGGAGGACATTATGGAGGTGTGGGGGCTACAGTTTCACAGACATTAGGTGGGAATACCTCCCAGGAGAGGACATGTGGAGACAGCCCAGCAACATGGGGAACAGAGCTCCATAATTGGGTACAGATTGTAACTCAGTAGTGCTGTTATACACATAGAGGGTTGCTAATTTAACAGGGTTCCTCTGGACATGCATTTTCTGTGCAACTTTACTTCTGACAGTGATATGTCTCTGACATACCTCTAAACTGTCCTGATGTCCACACACTGCCCAGGGGTTCACCTGTTATGTTTGGTCTGTTCCTCAGACATCTGTTTTTGTGGAAGCAGTGGGATACTGTGAGGATTGTGGTCAGAGTAACTGTTGACATCCATTGGTGTTTCAGACATCATATCCCTCAGGGATATTATGTTACAACAAAGCTTGTGACACTGTCAGCTGTTTCAGTTTGTAACACCATTACGCGAGATATGTCCCTCTTTCTAACCCCCTGTCCCCCAAGTATGTCATGCTTTGTCCAGATGTCTTGTAGTAAGAGGGTCAGGGGTATGTGATATCATTATTTATTGACTGCACTCATGGTCTCATCCCATTAACTTAGCAGACTCCTGGAAGTGGTATGCGGCAGTGGCCATGAACATGGTCTCACACCTTGGACACTCTGTGCAAATCTGTACATATGAGAGTTATGTATGTCTGGCCATTGTGAAACAACTGACAAGATTGTGTAGCAGTGCTGTGTGTAGATGCTTGTTTAGCTAGGTAGTGAGAGTAGCAGATGTAAGTGTCACATATCCTTTTTCTATCTGAATTTGCATGCTGCTACGGCTGCTGGTGGTCTATCAGGTGTGTATGTTTGTTGGGGCAGACTTAGAAAGGACCAGTAACACCTCAGGATTCCCAGTGCACTGTGAGCTGGGCCAGTATCTGTCAGTGCATTGTGTGACTGGGAATCAACATATGTTCATTCAGTCATTCTACTCTAGAGTTCATTTGGGGTACAGGTATGTTGCTGTGACTGTGGTGCAAATGGTTGTGGGTGGACATTTATGTACCACTATCTGCTTTTCTCTGTGGTTGCATCCCTGTAGTGCACGATATATTTGGATATACATGGGTAATTGACCAGAGCTAATTTGGGTTAGTGTCTTGTTGGTCTTACTGTGGTTCAGAAGTTACTGGATGACATGGTTGGTGCCTGTCATAGGTTTTCCATTCTGTTACATGACACTGTCCTGGTGAGTGGCTCATATGTTTTGTCTGTACAGTTGTGAGTTTCTGAGAATTCACTGGGATGATGTGAGCATTGACATTAGTAAATTTTGACATTCATTTGTGTTTCAGACCTGGAATCTGTCTGGCATTGCATGTAAAAGCACACCATGCCACTCTAGCAGACTTCTATGCATATAGGTTCATAGGTTCATAGATTAGTACTAGGCTAACTACCCTTGTGGGTCATTTCAAGCCTAGCCAATTACCCCATGTGAGAATCAAGCCCTGCACCTTGTGTCTGTAAGGTAAACACCCTAACCATTATGCCATTCTCCCACCACCCATATTTCAAGTATGTCACTATTGTTTGCCCGTTATCCCCCCCCCCCCCGTTTATCAGGCTTTTAGCAGATATGTTGCATTAAGAGGCTGGTTATCTGTCTATATATCTCTGTATAAAAAAATATATATATATATATATATATATATATATATATATATATATATATATATATATGTATGTATATATATAGGTGGAAATATATATATATGAGTCTATATTATAACAATGAATTATCTAATGATCAAACGTTGTTATATCAAACTCTAAAGTTTGAATTCACAAGACATCGAACAGTGATTTTTCGCTCTTCCCCCCCAAAAAAAAGACATTAAAACATTACATAAAGTGGGAGGCTTTGCCCCCACACCCCCCAATCTGAGGAGCTGTGCCCCACACCCCCCTACTTAAATATACCAAATCTGAGATCGCACTACAGTGCCGAAAATGGCAAAGTGACGAAACGGCCAAGCGACTTCTTTCCAGGGAAAGAATTTGCTTATATGCCGCTTCATCATTTTGCCTTTTCGACATTTCAAGTTCAACCAAGACTCATTCGACAAAATGGATCTTCGGTTATCTGATAGGAACCCATCTACTTTGATATATATATATATATATATATATATATATATATATATATATATATATATATATATATATAGATATATGAATATAACAGTACTACAGATATATAATTCCCCCTTATGTTGAATGATTGTTATGCATGATATGTTTGTAAAAACATTGCAACTTCCTACAGCTCAGATGGTGCAGAGGTATGTTGCTGTGGTGGTTGTGCACAGGGTCCTAGGTTCCAGACTAGGCAATGATTACTTTGTTTCATTAATGTTAAATGTCCAGAATGAGTGATATGTTTGTAAAATCATTATAGATTACCACAGCTTAGATGGTGTAGTAGTACTTGCTGCAGTTGTAGTGCACAGTGTCCTGGGTTTGAGACTTGGCAGTGCTGATTATTGTGTTGCTGGGCAGAACAAGGGTTTATGGAGACAGTAAGGCAGTTGTAAGTGGTTTTGCACATTGCTAAGAGACGGTGAAATAAACCCACTTAACACTGCTTATATAACTGTCTTTCAGCCTTTCTGGTTAGGGGTCGCCACAGCAGAACTCCAGTCCGCTAATGATTGGCAGTGAATTTCTATGGTGTTATGTTGCCAGCCTGGCACCCAACCTTCTAAGAAGGCACAGCCTTCACGTGCTTGTACCTACCTGCATGTCTTTAAATTCACTAGACTGTGGGAAGGACATGTAGACTCCACACAGAAGGTGCTCCAGCCAAGAATCAAACCAGGGAGCCTCTTGCTGTAAGGCAACAATGCTAACCATTGCACCACCATGGCTTATACTTAGCACTGCTTATACCCAAGCTCATTTTCTTTAAAGAGAAGAAAAAAGGGTGATAGGAAAGTGGTGAAATGGGGCCAGGCAGAAGGTAAAACATTATGAAATGCAGCTAGGGATGTGCAGGACAGGTTGTAGGAAAGGACCATAGCTCTACATTTCTTCGGCAGCAACAGCTGTACATTACATGTATAGAATTTGGAATTTACAGCCTCACACCCCACAGGGAGGGGTATTGGCAACAGACATTTGCAGAGTAATCAGTGGGTTGATTGATTAGTTTCATTGTACTTAGGGGTGAAACATAGAGCTATGTATGGGGCAATTTTTTTTGTGGGACTGATGCCCTTTTTTTAAGTTGAGAGTGGGATGATGGGGAAGGGCTGTAGGTATATTTGGGGAGGTAGGTTGGGTGGGTTAGGTTGCATTTGCAGACAGACAAGACAAACAAGACAGCAGACAGGGGGGAATATGACACATGCGAGGGTAAACACTTTTGACGGGGGAGGGTGGTTGGGAATCCAAAGCCCATGAGCCCCCAAATGGATACAGTGGGACTGAGGTCCCCACTCATGGGCAGCCACCACTGCTCCTTCATGGCCCCAAAGGTGGCTGTGTTGGGGGCTGGACAGGAGGGGTGGCCTACCCCTTGAGGTACACCAGGCGGCCCTCAATCTGGAGCAGCTGCCCACCCAACTCTGATTGGATGGTGCTGTGCACTAAAACCCTGGACCTATCTGGGGGTGACAGGCTCCTGCCTGCGCACTCTCCCAAGGAGTGAACGGGCCTCATCCCCTGAGGTGGTTCCGCCCAAAGATGTTGTAAGACCAGTGGATGAGAAAGGCCCGTGTTGGGTCGTATATGTGCTGGGGCTTGGTGCCACGGCAAGATGAGGTGGGACAGGTGGATCCACCCGGATCTGCCTTCACAAATGTGTTACGGTGTTGAGGTTTTAAAAAATATATTGGTTAGTCATGAACAAAAATACACAAATGAACCAAGAAAAACTGATAACCTTCAAAAAAGAGCAATACGGCGCACAGATGGACACTAAAATACACACTTTATTGAGCACTTTTGTTGGCTGTTAACCAAAGACTTCTTCAGAATAAAATACACTCCATTCAAGACAGTTTAAATATTAAAACATCATATCATGTGACTTCACTAATAGAATAATTTATTAATTGCTAAAAACTTTTAAAACAGCAACAGCTCAAAGAAAGGGAGGGATAGCAAACAGAACATTAAAAAACTCAACCTGAATATCCGGATTTTAAAAAACATTAATGCAAAGGAATTCAGTACAGAAAAAAGAATATATGTAGTTAATTAGTTTTCATTGCTAATCTGTTTAAAAACTCCAAAAGCATAGAATAGCAGTTAAAAATAAATGACAGACATATCTAGACAAACCCCAAGAGATGTTGATAACTACATCTTGCCCTACATTACCCTTTACATATGAAATTCTACTTTCAATTTTAAGTAACTTGTAATGGAGACAGTTTCATTGAGCCCTGAGGGATAAGTGGCATTGCATCTAAGTTCCCACATTAAATCCCTGCATTCAAGATATAACTCTTTAGGGCCCCCTATCCCCTTATTACAAACTTGTTCTAGGGCACTAAATTTAAAATGATGATCGGAAAACTCCATGATGTGCTTACAAAGTGTGTTTTTGACATTATTCCTTCTTATGTCATACAAATGTTGATAAATACATTTGTTGAAACTATTGATAGTCTTCCCTATGTAAAAATGCTGACACTGTTGACAAATCGCTTTATAAATCAAACATTTGCTAGAACAATTGAGCTTTTGTTTCATGAATATCCTGCCATACACCTGTATATAACTAGACTCATTCTCTAAAATGTAGGGGCATTGCATACAATGGCCACATTTTCCCATCCTGCCTTTCATCCCTCGCGATGTATTAGCTTCAAGAAGATTTTTAAAGGACATGTCTCTTTTGTACACAATCAATGGCTTGTCCCCTAATTTACTTTTATAATGTTGGTCGGTGTCAAACAAAACCCAATTATGGTTGATAATCTCTTTTATTCTCCCATAAAGTGGATTGAATGTTAGTACCATAGCATTCTGGTACGGTTTTTCTATTTTAACCTCAGTAGCTCCCTCTACTACGTTTCTAACATCATTAACTACCTACCCTAATAATGGGAAGAAATACCCTTCGAATCTCTTTTTAGTGACTTCATAAAATATAGGTTCTATAAACTGTGTTGGATAACCACATTTTGGTAACGTCTCTTGATACGTTAATTTCTTTTAAAAACTGTTTATTGTCATTAAACTGATGGTTAACTACAAGAGTTGGCAACTTCGATCGGGAACCTCACAACACTTATCGAAGTGTCACACACACGCCTGCATTGTGAAATTGCTGTATGACACTTTACAATAGAAAACAGTGTCTGTGGACACTGAAATTATGAATGGCAACTGAATGTAATGCAGTGGGTGTGTTGCAGGTACTGTCACACCCCCCCTGCATTGTGAAAGTGACGTATGGTACTTTACAATAGAAAACAGTGTCCACGGACACTGAAATTATGAATGGCAACTGAATGTAATGCAGGGTATGTGTGACAGGTACTATCACATACCCCCTGCATTGTGAAAGTGCCATACAGCACTTTACCATAAAGAAATTGTCCTTGGACACTTCATACCTCTAAACCTCTTACAGCAAGAAAGTAGAGAAAACCAATATAAAAAATGGCCAAAAAGGCCAAAAATAGGGACAGTTTTTAAATACTTCTTTTAGAAACATAGAAAGTTGATAGAATGGCAGGTCTTGTATTAGCATTAATTTTCTGAAGAGTATGACATGTGAAACTCAATTTTCTAACTACAGTCTTTAATGATTTGACACTGATTTGCCAGGGAAACTCAATCCCATGACAAATGGACCAATAATATGATGCACAAATCTGGACATCATGTGAAAATCTATACAGTTGAGAGTATTAGGAATATGAATTCATGTCATGTAGGGGGTGTGTCACAGTATGTGTAACACACCCCCTGCATTGTAAAAGTGCTTTACAGCACTAAAACAAGAAAGAAATTGTCCCCAGACACTTATTTAATAATGTGAAGGATAACAGTTTAATTTTAAATTAATGTTTATTTTTTTTCTTTTTTCTTTTTAAAGTTTAAGCATAGCTGAGTGGGTTTGTGTGGAGCAGCGCCTTGCTCAGCAGTGCTTAAACTTATCAAGAAGCTATATAGAAATGTATAGCTGAATTTTGCACAGGTGTGTTAGTTGAGTGGTTAGAGTCATGGCTTCCTGTGTAGTAGGTGCATGGTTTGAGTACCAAGACAGACCCTTTAGCTTTTACATGAGAAAAACAGTTTTATATTATTTTTTATTTTATTGAATGATGTAGTAATTAATATTTGTTAACCAGGGTAGTGTAGCTGGCCCAAATTCCCAGCATCAGTGGAGATATGAGGTAAAAACCACCATTTAGACACAAGTATCCCACACAGTACAGTCACACCCCAAGGTAATGTAATGAAAGCACATAAGGGGAGGTCATGTAAATTATACAATGACTGGTCACTGATATTCTAAAATGAGCATGCTGATTGGTCATCCCAATCAGTGTGCCTGTTGTAAATCCTAGCATATACCAGTGGAAAAAGGTCCAGTTGCTTGCTTTATATTGTAATTTATTTATTTATTTATTTTTAACAAAAAAAACAGTAATCTGGACTCCAGACATAGCAGAGAGACACGACAGAGAAAATACTAGGAAAAGCAGGTAAGTTATTCAAAACTAAAGACACATACCTGATTTTCCTTGTATTTCCTCTAGTCTGTCTCTCTCATACCCCTAAACTGTCCAAAACTTGTTTTTATATAGAAAAAAAAAGAAAACAAAAGCAGACCAATGGAGAACTACTTTTCGCTGTTGCTTCTTTTGCAAAGTACTGATGTAATGGGTATGCATGGGAACGCAAATCCCATACGCATGCACAGTACATCAGAAAAAGCACCAGGATACTGGAAAAATGCAGGACAGCAAGGTCCTGTTATACAAAGACATTATTTAAGAAAAGTAAATATTAATAATGTAATTGTATAATAGCAATAACTGACCCCATGATTATGGCATATTAATATTTACCCATGGTTGGCTTTATTTAATCACTTGGACTTCACCCTCATGATTAAACCAAACCAACCATGAGTAAATCTTAATATACCACACCAACATTGTCGGTTACTGCTTAAGTAAAATATATATACTTAATAATGTATCAGTAATGAGTAATAACCATTCACTTCTGACTTATTTTTAAATGAAAATGTTTGTTTGCCCTTAGCTCAGTTTTGCTAAGCACTGCTAAGCCAAGCTATGCAATCATTAAACAGGACCTGTCTGAGCAATACTTAGCAGTGCTCAGCTCTGCTTTGCTGGTTTGAGCATTGCTAAGAAGTCCTATTCTAAGCAGTATTCAGCTCATCTAAGCTGATTTGCACACTGTAAAGCACTGCTCAGCATTTGCCACCTTAAGCACTGCTCAACTCAGCTTAGCAGGTTTACCCACTGCTCAGCTTGGCTCAGCATTTGTGAAAACAATCCAATGACTGCAAAGGGCAGGAATATGGCCTTATTTAAAATGCATAGTTGAGAATACTGAAAGAAAAGTGATGAGGTTAAAACTACCAACATAAAAATTGCAACAAAACCCAAATAAAAGATCATGCTGCTAAATGCTGGGAGTCTAAACATGAAACTGCACTAATTGCAAGCATTGTTAACCATGGAAAATGCTGTCATCTGCGCAGTCACAGAAACCTGGTTCAACGCTAAGGAGAGCACCCCTTCCATACCTGGTTACTCATCCTATCATACATTCAGACCCCAAACTGTGGGTGGTAAAGCCAAAGGAGGTGGAGTTTCAATATATATTAAAGACATACACACCTCCAGGCTGGTCAAACTGCATGACACACTGGAGACACTTCATGTGCAGTTAACCATTGACAAGACCCCTATACAAATCATAGCTAGTTACAGGCCCCCATATCTGACTCAAGATGCCCAAACTGCCTATCTAGACCTCTTTGAATCTATCACGATTCGATCCTTTACCCTGATCCTGGGTGACTTTAACTACCCAAATATGGACTGGAAGAACTACTCATGCCAGAACACAAATGCCCAGAGATTCCTTGATTTTGTCAATGCAAATGCTTTGGAACAGCTAGTCGATACCCCCCAAGAGGTAATAATATCTTGGACTTGGTATTAACCAACATGAGTAACCACTACAGCATCCCTGCAGTATCATCCTCCCTTGTAAGATCAGACCATAAAGCAGTCATGTTCGTAGTCACCATCTCCAGAGACCCTCCTGTAGCTAGGGTCAAACAGAGAAACTTTTCCAAAGCTGATTACAGCACCCTGAGGGATGGTATAAACAGTTTCATAGCACCCTCCTCCTCTCTAGGAACTGGCACCAGTATCCAAAACTGACCAAATTACTATACGAACATTTATACAGATGCATGGAATCAGGAGTACCTGGCAGGACTAAATCATCCTCCGCAAGGAAGAGTAAACCTGTCTGGTGGGCATCTGCAATAAATACACTCTATAACAAAAGAAAAAAATTGCTGTCCAGGACCAGGAAGGAGCAGGTGCCCAATTGGAAGCAATCTCTCTTTAGCCTAAACAAGCAAATAAGAGCACTAGTGAAATCCTCCTAAGCAAACTTTGAGTCCAGATTGGCCATATCTACTAGAGACAATCATAAGGCCTTCTTCATATATGTCTGTAATCTCAAAGGTAGCACCCAGATCTATTCAGAACTGGTGGTCACATATACAAATTCAGTAGATATAGCAAACCTACTGGCGGACAGACTCAGCACAAATTTCACCCCTCTGTTCCCCCCCATCAGTAAATCAGACCATTCCCAGTACCTGCCTCCTTCCTCTTATATCTAGGGATCAGGTCATCACTGATATCTCAAAGAACAGCCTCCATGGGACCCGATAACATCCCTGGCTGCATCCTACATGAAATCAGGCAGGAACTTGCAGCACCATTAGGCACCCTATTCAACCAATGCCTGAGTATCGGCTTTGTCCCAGCTGAGTAGAGGACAGCTACTGTCATCCCTTTACACAAAGGTGGAACGTCCACCGATCCAGAAAATTATAGACCCATCTGCCTAACTAGCCGGATCTGTAAGGCCATGGAACGGATTGTCATGGACCTCATTAACAAGGACATTGGCAACCTCTAAACACTTGATCCCACACAGTTTGGCTTCATCAAGGGGAGGTCATGTCTGTTAAATTTGGTCGACATTTTTTGAGACAGTCACCAAAGCCATGGATGAGGGGAAGACAATGCACACCGGCTACCTTGACCTGGCAAAAGCCTTCGACACTATTCCCCACTCGGGCATAATAGATAAACTCTCTCAACTAGGCATCAATCCATATGTTACCAGATGGGTAGCTAACTGGTTCACTGATAGAACCCACCTAGTCAAAATAGGGAAAGCCACGCAGCATCAACCTGGTCTGTGACATCAATAGGACTTGGTGGGACAGATTTGTGTCCCAGAGACTCACCCATCTATGGAATAGACTCCCTGTCCACATCAAGCAGAGTACCTCTTTACCCCTTTTTAAGCACAACCTGGATAACTGTATGGGAAATAGAAAATACATCCCTGGGATTCCACTTGTGCCCCTGCTGGACAGGGCATTGGATGCTTATTTGTCTATACATGGGCTAAACTCTTGACTAGGCTTATAAGGGCCTCAGGGCCAATAGCCTAGTAAGTTTCTATGATCGTTTGATCCTATGAACCTGTTAGAGTTTGATCTCTGTAGGAAGTATGGCAGGTGCAGAAGAGTGAATGAGCTTTAGGGCGCAGTGCTGGGGCATCCTTGAGTCCAGGGTTATGACTAGATTCCTTGTGAAGAATCATGACAACAGACTGCTGCAGGGCCAATACCAGGGCTCAGAATACAAGTCTGAGGCCTGGGACCATCTGGCATGTGAGCTCTCCAGTACCACTGGTATCCCCCAAACTGATGAGCAGGTCCATCATCATTATATTGACCTGAGGCAGAGGAAAGGAGTGCTGTTGTTGCAATGGATCCAAGATGCTCGGGCCCAGAATGTCCCAGAAGTTTGTAAGTATATCTACTGGTAATATATCAAATTATAGTATGAATATCTGATAGACAGGTATGCATAATGATGTGTTTTCTCTGGGTCTATATTAGAACATCGAAGTTTCACAACTTTGAATGTCCTAATATCGACCCCTATTCAGTGAATGCTGAAAATAGCGAAGCTGCAGAACACCAAATTTCTTCCTAGGGAAGGAATTCGGTTGGCCGTTCCTGTGGCTTCACTATTTTTTTCAGCACTGTGGTGGAAAGTTACGGGTCGGGATCAGGTAAGTGTGCGATTGTGTGGACGTGTGGGTTATGGCGCAGGGGTAGGTGAGTTAAGGTTAGGGCACGGGTCAGGTAAGTGTGCGATTGTGTGGATGTGAGGGTTAGGGCGAGGTAGGTGAGTTAGGGCGTGGGTGAGGTGAGTGTGCGATGGTGACGCACCTTCGGTTTAGGGTTTGGGTTAAGGTAAGTGGATAGCTAGTGGTGTATGTATTGTTTAGTGTAGGGTTAGATGTAGAATTTTAGGAGTATGTGTGTGGATTGCTGTTTGTTTGGTGTGCTTGTGTTGTATGCATGTGTGTCAGAACAGCAATTTTTTTCCCTGGGAAAAAATTTGCTGTTCTGTATGTACGATAGTGTTAGCATTCATTGAATAGGGGTTGATATTAGAACATTCAATGTTTTAAAAAGTCGATGTTCTAATATAGACCCATTTTCTCCCCACAGCTCTAGAGGAGAGAGCTCATAACATGGAGGGCCACTCAGGATGACTAGTACGAGACTGTAATAGGTGGAGACTGTAAATATATGATGTGCAAATGTGTATTGTTCGAATATGCAACCCAGCAGCCTGCTATGGTCTGTACAGATCACACATAATCACATCCACTAGGGGTTAAATGTGTACACCTGCATGCAAAGTATTAACACACTTCACTATCTATCACACATGACACTGTGACACTCCACTTATATTACAAGGTCAGAATGTATGACCAAGCGAGTTGTAGGCAGGAATCAGTCAAGCAACAGACAGCAGTGCCCCACTAGCTCAGTGTAATGAGAAATACATATATCTCTTTTTACACTTTGCACACACAGACCACGGTTTGGATCCAGGGACTGGTACGAAGATATGTTCATAGTGAGACACAAGTAATCCTTAGTTTTTGTAGATATCATCAGGTAGTAACAGATATTTTCTCCACACGGCTCACGAGTAAATAAATGATTGTATTAGCTGTATGAAGGATATACTAATAAACTGAGTAGAAATGTTTGAGTGCCCAGCCCCCTGCCTACAAATGACAATAGGATAGCTATATACACTATGCACTCTTCCCGATACATGTCTCTCAAGTGTCACACTGTCACGGCTACTGATCACTGTTGCCAATAACCTTGCACACAGATATAAATCCAGTAGAAGTATGCCATTAGCACTCTCACACATAAGTGCAGGGTACACCTTGTTAGTCATATATGTAACCTTGACATGTACAAGTCCCCTCTACTCATGTACCTACAGTTGTCACAGCTTGCCCCATAGCATTCCAGATCAACATATTAACAGGTATGTATGTGCTGCAGTAGCTATAGGCCTCAGGTAGATGTAAAGTGAGGGCAGACCTGTAGAGTATTGAGCAGTACTGTTGTGAAAAATATAAGCATATACAGTTGGTAATGGACTGTTTTTCTCTCCCCCCACCACTTATCTGCTTAAATAATTATTATTCATATACTACTGGTAAGTTGTTCTCAAAACCTAATGTTGGGACATTTGTCCTATTATTGTTGATATATTTAAATGGTTCAGTACTAACATACCTTGTTGAAATTCCATTTTTGGTGGCCTGTTGCTATAAATGTTACTGGCATGCTGTTACAATAATGACTGTTATCCCATGTATGCATGAGTGCTGTTTGCCATACAATTTCCCCAATTCTATTGTTCTGGGTTAATTGGAACAACCATGCATGCTGTTGTAACTAATGTTGAAATATTTTGTTCATGACTAACTAATACACCTTGAAAAATCTCAACACCATAGCACGTTTGGGTAGGCAAATCCCAGTGGATCCACCTGTCCTACCTCATCTGGCCATGGCACTGGGTCCCAGCACATCTGGGACCCAGCCTCGAACTGCCTCCTCTGCTGGTCCTGCACCACCCTTGGATGGAACCGCATCAGGGGATGGGGCTTGCCCCCCCCGGGTGCAGGCGCAGGGAGGAGCCTGTCACCCAACACCAGTTCTGAGGTATGGGGAATAGGGTCATCCAGAAGGACTTGGATGTATGCCTGTGCCAGATCGAGGGCAGACTGGTGCACCTTGAGGGGCAGGCTGACCCTGTTGTCCAGCCCCCAGCACAGCCACCTCCAGGGCTGTGAAGGGGCAGTGGTGACTGCCCATGGGTGAAGACATTAGTATCACTGTTTCCATCTGGGGGCATGTGGCCCTCCAATTCCCAACCACCCTCTCTGTCCAAGGTGTTTACCCCCTTCATGTGTCATACACTGCCCCTGTCTACTGTATTGTCTGTCTGCAAAAGCAACCTCTCCTACCCAACTTACCTCCACAAATGTACCTACAACCCTTCTGCAACATCCCACTCTCACCTTAAAAAAAGGGGGGGCATTGTCCCCACAAAACTAATCTTGTCCCATACATAGCTCTCCATTTCACCCCCACTTACACTGCCATGAATCAATCATCCCATCAATTAATCAACAAACTTATGTTCCCCACACCCCTCCCTGTGGTGTGAGATGCTCCTAATTCCAAATTGTCCACATCATTCACAGCTGTTGCTGCCCAAGAAATGGAGAGCTGTGGTCCTTTCCTACACCCGCCCTGCATATTTTTCCCTGCTTGCCCCCATTTCTCCACTTTCCTATCACCCCTTTTTTATTTTCTTTTTTTGGAATTAGAGTGGGTTTAAGTGGGAGTAAGCACCACTAAGCAAAGCTAAGGGAAGCTAAGCATCTCTTGGCACCACTTAGAGTCATGCAAAACCATGCAAACCCACTTAAACCTGCTTAGAATTGATTTAATCACTCTATCTTATTCGGCCACTGTTCTGTCCAGCAACAAAATGCTTTTATAAATATATCATGCATTACCATCATTTAACATTAGGGAAAAAAAGTCATCACTGGAAGGTCTTGAACCCCGGACCCTATGCACTAGCATCAGAGCAATACACCACTATGCCAAATCAGCTGCAGGAGTTAGCAATGCTTTTGTTAGTATATCATGCATCACAGTCATTTAACATTATTGAAAAAACAAAGCTGCCATGTTTTGAACACAGAACCTTTTAAACCACAGTCATAACAACACAATACTATACCAAACTGGCTATGGGGACCTGCCGATGCATTTGTAAATATATCATACACTACAGGGATGTAACTTTAGTGAAAAAATACATCAGTGACAAATTTCAAACCCAGACCCATCTGAACTACAGTCAGAGCAGCATACCAGTAAGTCAACTGACCTGTGGAGGACAGCAGCTGATTTTACAAACATATTCTGATTGCCAGTCACACACTACTCCTATATATACTGCCCCAAACCAGAGTGTACTTGGGACTCTGACGTAGACACAGAACCAGTCCACAGACAAATAATTGCAGCTGGATGTACGAGAGGCCTACAATATCTGGTATTGCTGACAAATGCACAGACTGTTTCTGAATATCCACAGTTGTGCCCCCTATTCATTTCAGCGTCCTCATAAAACCTACTCTGCATACATGCATACTTGCAAGGCAGTGCAGATTGGGGTTACAAATGCATGACAGACAGCTCAGTGTCACACATTATACCCATCAGAACAAACATGTCCACCCTAATCCTGTGTCACACACTGTATGTATTGCACATATGTCTTACAAATACACCTGCCATAGGAATGACTTGGTAGCTCCCTCTTTTACAGTTCTAGCATCTGTCACATCTAGACACCCACAGTCCTGGTCCACAGCCTGGTGTGTGGCATGACAACTACATGCATGTCAATACAACATAGGAATAATGGAGCCCTACAATGTCCAGCAAAACTGGTTGCTCCTACTGCAGTCACTACAACCCGCAGTAGCACATTAAAGTCCTGCAGGGTGGGCACATTTCACAATTATGAATATGTGTAGTAAATGTTTCCTAACACTCTCTGGATGGAACTATTATGTAACATATGCACCACAGGCACATGCCTCACTTGGACTGTTGTGGGTACCCTCAACCAGGCTGTGCTGTGACACAACAGCTGACACCGCACCCTCACTGACAGTAACAGCTTGCTCTCCCCCAATATCTTCACAATCCCTAATCTGAGTCCTGGCCCGAATGCAGCAGCTGTGGCCTGCTGCACATGCAGCAGTATGTCCAACTACCTGATACATACGTAACCTTGCTCCCAAACACCTAGAGCAGGGCATCCAACCAACAGCCAAACATAAAGGGTTGGGGGGATGTTGAGGTTTTAAGGGACATGTCTCAGTCTGGGTCTAGGACTATTCACTGAAAGCACATTTCACTGAAACACATTTGACTGTGCACAATTCATTGAAAGCTCAAGTCACTGAAAATACAATTCACTGAAACACATTTCACTGAAAGTTATATATGGCCTTTTCCCCACTGTAGTGCAACCCTGGAGTTAGTATATATTAATATATAGTTAGTTATAGTAAGGGGGTGTGGGGGGCACCTCCCCCCACATTGGGGGTGTGGGGGGGCATAGCCCCCCACCTGTTTTAAATATTTTGAACTATATACATGGATACTTGCAATTCCAATAAATTACTCTTTTCTAAACATAATATATATCCAAACTATGTGGGAGGGGCTATACCCCCAACACCCCCCAATGTGGGGGGGTGCCCATCACACCCCCCTTACTACATATACTAACTCCAGGGTCACACTACAGTGAGGAAAAGGTCAAATATAACTTTCAGTGAAATGTGTTTCAGTGAATTGTGTTTTCAGTGAATTGAGCTTTCAGTGATTTGTGCACAGTCATTTGACTTTCAGTGAAATGTGCTTTCAGTGAATAGTCCTAGACCCCTCAGTCTGCCCCTACAAACATACACTGCTGATAGACCAGAATCAATTGTAGCAGCATGCACAATCAGAAAGAAAAGGCTCTATGACACTCATTCCTGTCTCCTTAATCACCCCAACACAGTACACTGCTACAGAATCTGAAAGTCTGTTAACAATGGCCAGACATACATACCTCTCAACTGCACAGATTCCACAGAATGTCCAAGTTGTTGCCTCATATTTTTGACCTGTTCCACATAACATTTGTGCTTTTCTGGCAAATCACTGAAATGATATGAGGAATGATGTCACTAAATGATGATGTACATTTGAGTTACAGACTTTAAATCCCTCGGAAATGTATGTCAAAACAAACCCTGTTACTTTAGCAAATGTCTAAGTTTATAAGAGCAAAATTTAAACTCTGTCCCTAGTTATGGCCCTTTGTCCCCCCCCCCCCCCCATTTTGTCATGCTTTGTCCAGATTTCTTATGCTAAGAAGTTGAGAGGTATGCAGACATAACATGCAAAACTGTGGACATAACACATCAATCCAAACAGTGGACAGTATTTCCACCTACCCTCTGTGATGCTGTAGCTCCCACACCTCGATAATGTCCTCCTCACAGGCCAGGAAAAGGGGCAAGGCCCACATGAAATCCTTAATTATAGCACTGTGATGCCATGACATTGGCTAATGGAAAGGCAACACAGCTGTTCTGGATGCAATTAGCAAGTGGGGGACACAGAGTGGTGCATAGGCCATCACCTGTTCATGAGCATTACCTGCAAAAGGTGAACTGCTGCCTATGCTAAACAGGTCATGAAGACAGACTGCAATTCATTAAAACACTACTTGTGGATTTCATCTGACAAAGGAGTGCAGCACTATGCCAGGTATGTCATACAATTAAGCATATAATGGAATGCAGATGGGGGAATGCAGTCATGGGAAATAGGATTTTAGACAGTAGGTCTCAACAACACTTTCTCGACTGACATGTTGCTGTTAGTCTGCTATCCAGCACCTACGGCCATTCCTGATGGCTCTGTCTGCAGTGACATAGATCACAGCTCTGGCCTCTGAATCACCCCAGCAAGGGTCAGCTCACATATGACTATTACTGGATTGTCTGTTGTATAACACTGACTGTGACACTGCCAGCCCAGCTACCTGGAATGTTGTAAATATTCATATGTCATTTGTGAATATCACTACGATACATATGCTCATCTTACAAATGTAAGAGACCTATATATGTTATGTGGATATTAACTGGTGAAGAACTGTGTGTGTTGAACTGTATGTTATGTACTGAGCTCATACCTCTCAAATGTCCAGAGGTGTGCAGACTGATCACATGTTTGCCTCATATATTTAGTCATGTACTCATACATTTGTGTTTTGTCTGGCAAATCCTTGGCAGGTCATTAAAGACTGAGGTCATAAAATAATAGCACACATTTGAATATCAGATGACATATCCTTCAGAAAATTCATGCAAATGCAAAACCTGGTATTCCATCAACTGTCTAAGTGTGTAACAGCAATATTTATAAAGTGTCACTATTTTCTATCCCCCCCTTTACCTCTGCCTTTGTCCAGATGTCTTGCTGTAAGAGGTTGAAAGGTATGACTGTGCTTCAGGAGTGTAATGACAGTATACTGTAGTGGCAAAGAACAGAAATGTATATAAAGTATTACCTGTGCAAATGTATGCATTAATAGTAGATGATAGAAGCCTCGAACATACACACATAAGTTGCAAAACTTCAAGTAAATAAGCTGGACTTGTTTTACAAATGTGTTATCTCAGTATCAGTGCATCAAGCAGACATAAATGTCTACAGCTTGAGGTTTTGTATTGTCTTGAAATGTAAATAATTACTAGGTTGAAAATGTAAAAGTGTTTAACTGTGTTATGACTTTCAGTTCTACACAAACATCAGACAGATATGTACTTCTGACGCAGAGATGTTAAAAATGTATGTTAGTTGCTGTTAGCCTGAGAAGTGAAGGCAGGTGATGCACACTGATGTAATCTGAACTAACTCAGCATTAATGTTGATTATTACTTTCAGACCTCTCTCAGAGAAAGACATTTGCATGTTGTATGCTTCTGTGTATCTGACAACATCCACTCATCTGCAGTTGTCTTGCTAAAGTAAGGAAATGGGGAAATGTAAAATCGTTTACATATAGATGGAAATATAGTATATCTGTCTGATGTTTATGTGGTTGGCAGTGCTCTGAGTATCAGGCATTTCTGCATTTAATGTTGATTTGAAGCCCTTTATTTAAGGTTTGATCACTTCTATTTTGTATCTTACTCTAGGATTACAGTTGTTTTGTTTTATGTTTTCTGTTCTGTTGGAGTTTTAAGAGTTCCCCCTCCCACTCGCCCAGTCCTTGTTGTGTTCTTAAATTTGGTAGTTTTTGAGTTGCCTGCCCCTATTATAAATCTCATTTTGGACACTCCTCCCAATCCCATCCCATCATCTTATTCTACTGAGTAGAGAGAGATCATTTTGGAAGGCCCCCCCCTCTTGGTTTCCCAAACTTAAATTATCATGTTTCATCCCTTCCCACTTAACGTAAAAAAAAATTATACTGTATTTATATTGCTTCCTACTTTATTGGTTTATTTTGCTTTTGCTGCCTGTTCTTAAAAATACTTAATTGCACTTATTCTACTGCATTTATTACTGCTTGTTAGTAGCCTGATTAAATTGTAACTGATATTCTAAGCCTTTTGGTTTAAGCACTTGGGCTTCAGGCCAGTTATTTTACATTAAGAAAGTTCGTGGTCCACACTCTTGTGGGAGGAGAGTGTAGATTCTGCCCTTCTGAGTTGGGAATTGTTGGTTAAAGGCTTATTGTGTCTGCTTATTTGCACTGTTTCTTTCTGAAATTGGTGCACCTTGTTTGCTGTACTATAGACTAGATTCAGACCTGCTGAATCTAGCTTTGTATGTATAAATTGAGCACTAAACTAGGCCATCTTTTTTGGAGAGGGTTCCCTTGCACCCTAGTGGCAGGAGTGTGCAGTTAGAACATGTCTGATTGAAGACTGCTGGAACAGGGCTCAGTTCTGAGCTTTTTTATTGGTTAATTGGTTAATTTGTTTAAATCAGTTTGCTCTTGTTTGCCACTGTTATATTTAAGTGTGTATCTGTTCTCCTGTGTTAAATTGACCTAAACAGAGTTGAAATATCTTTAGCATAGTCTGGTTACACGTTTTGCTGCATTCTGATCTGCTTGAGTGATTTCTGTGTTTCCTGCTATGCCATCTTGTCTTGGGCAGGGCCTGCACTTAATGGGAGTAAGTGAACTGGTTGGAACTGGTCTGGCATAGGGTGTTGAGCTAAGAGCTCAGGAACAAGGGTTGGTTGGTCACTTCCAGTTCCTCTATTTTACCTTTGTTTTGTGGTATTTAAAACCAGAATTTGTATGAGTTTGTGCTTATTTGCCTGTTGCACATCGCCCTTGTGCTGCTTTAACCCTTTGGAGGTATCTCAGTTGCATTTTTTCCCTTACCAGCACTCCTGTGTGAGTGATGCCATTGCCTGCAGCTACTGTATTAATTTTATCCAGCTATAATCCCACCTATAGTTACTCTCCTCAGATATTAACCACTCTACTATCCCTGACCTCTGTTCCACAGATTCTGAAAACCATGGATGGATAATGTGAGACAGTGTAGCAACTGTCTTATGCACACAGACAACCCTCTACTACTACAACCTAAGAGCACAATATGTGGGAGATGCAATCACATTAAGAACCTAGGATCCTTGCTGTCTCAGTCAAAAGCCAGTACATGATTGACAGACCATGATGCTTTGCCACAGATGCCCTTCATCTGTCTCCCCTGGGTTTTAGGGTTCTGGCAAAGGCTCCTTCCTTCCCCATAGTGCCTTTTTTAGCCAACGTCATGACCACAATATTACCAACATGAATAATTCATATAAATAAATTAAAGGTTATGCTGTTGAATGCTAGGAGTTTTAGCATGAAACTGCACTCATTGCAAGCATTCCTTGCCCTGGAGGATGCTGACATTTGGCAGTCACTGAAACCTGGTTAAAAGCTGTGGACAGCACCCCATCTTTACCAGGTTACTCATCCTACCATACCTTCAGACACCAAATGGAGGGCTACAAAGCCAAAGGAGATGGAGTTTCAATATTTATCAAAGACATACACACCTCCAGGTTGGTCAAATGGTATGACACACAGGAGACACTGCAAGTGCAGTTAATTGTTGACAAAACAAATATTCAAATCATAGCTAGCTACAGACCCCCAACCATGACTCAGGACACCCACTCCACTTATATGCACTTACTTCAATTGATCAAGATTCAACCCTCTATCCTAATCCTGAGTCACCTCAACTACCCAACCATAGAGTGCAAGACCTTTTCTAGCCCAAACATGAATGGCCAGAGAGATTCCATGACTTTGTCAATGGTGATACATTGGATCAGCTGGTTGACACCCCTACAAGAGGTGGAAATATCCTGTACCTGATCCTAACCAACATGAGTAGCCACTGCAGCCCTTCTAAAGTGTCATCCTCCTTGGTAAGATCCAACCATAAAGCGATCACTTTTGAAGCCACCATCTCCCCTGACCCCCCCCCCCCCTGTCAGGGTCACATGAAAAAAACATGTCTGAAGCTGACTACAATCTCCTCAGAGCAGGTATAAGGAGCTGCACAGCCACCGTCCCTTCAGTTGGAACTAGCACTAATGCCCAAGCCTACACCAGGAAAATATATGAGCACCTACATAGTTGTATGGACTCAGCAATACCTGACAGGACCAAATCATCTTCCTCAAGGGAGAGTAAACATGTCTGGTGGATAGCAGCAATAAACAAAGTCTATAACAGAAGGAGGAAATTGCTGTCCAGGGCCAAGAAGGAGCAGGTGCCAAGTTTGAAGCAATCTCTCCTTTGTCTGAACAAGCAAATAAGGTCACTGGTGAAATCCTCTAAGGCTAACTTCAAGTCCAAATTGGGCATATCCACCAAGAACAATCACAAGGCCTTCTTCACATATGTCTCAATCTCAAAGAAAACACCAAAATCCGCTCTAAACTGTTGGTCAATACCACATACACAAATGCTATAGATATAGCCAACCTGCTGGCAGACAGGTTCAGTGAAAACTTCACCCCTCTGTCCCCCCATCATATACCAGGACATCCCCAGCACCTGCCCCCTTCCCCTTATCACCATGGAGCAGGTTTGCAATGCCCTCTCAAAGGCAAAAAATAAAGTCTCCATGGGACCCGATAACATCCCTGCCTGTATACTACATGAACTCAGGCATGAGCTCTCAGCTCCATTAAACACCCTATTCAACCATGACCTGAGCACCGGCTTCATCCCAGCTGCATGGAGGACAACTGCTGTCATCCCTCTACACAAAGGTGGAGCATCCACTGACCCAAGCAATTATAGGCCCATCTGCCTAACTAGCCTGATCTGCAAGGCCATGGAATGTGTTATCATGGACTTTATAAACAAGGACATTGGCAATCTCCAAATGCTGCAACCCTTACAGTTTGGTTTTGTCAAAGGGAGATCATGCCTGTTAAATGTGTCTGACTTCTTCAAAACAGTCACCAAAGCCATGGATGAGGGGAAGACAGTGCACAGTGCCTAAATAGACCTAGCCAAAGCCTTTGACACTATTCCACACTCAGGCATAATACATAAACCTTCCCAGCTAGGTATCAGCCCGTATGTTACCAGATGAGTAGCTAACTGGCTAACTGATAGAACCCACTCAATCAAAGTAGGGGAAGCCACCACTAGTAGTAGACCCGTAATGAGTGGTGTACATCAAGGATCAGTTTTAGGGCCTTTACTGTTTGGCATATACTTGTCTGAGGTGCAAGCCAAATGAGTGGTCTGTGGCTAACCAAGTTTGCAGATGACTACAAGCTGGGTGCTGTCTTAAATTCCCCTGGTGATGTGAACATCTTCCAAGAGGGCCTTACCCAAACTAATGACTGGTGCCAGAAGCATGGCCTCAAAATGAATGCCAAGAAATGCATTATTATCCCCTTTGGGGAAATTGTCATCCCCACTACTTATGATATTAATAACAATGTACTAAGCATGCATTTAGTTGTGAGTGACATGGGCACCCAGGTTGATAGCAACCTGACTTTTGACCACCACATTGCCTGCATTGTACAGAAGGCTGTCTACATGGCCCACCTCATAAATCAGGGCATTTCATCCAGGAACAAGGAGGTCACAACATCCCTGTACTCCTCCCCATCAGATCCATTATCAAGTACAATGCTCCCTTCCGCATGTACCTTGCCATGCACATGCAGCAGTTGTAGAGACCACAGAGGTTCCTGACCAGGACAATCCAGGGTATCAAACACCTATCCTATACAGATAGGCTAAAAGCTCTGTCCCTCTACTCAGTATCATACAGTATGGACTAAATGGAGATGCCATAGAAACAACCCAGACTTTCTTCACTACCACCAGCTTAGAAATCTGGCTAAGAAATCAATAATCTCTGACAAGAAAAATTCTACTGTGAACTTCAGGAAACTCATCTTAACAATTCTGGTTATCAGTAAATAGACTCCTTTCCCCAGGAACAGCCAAAACTCCTTCCCCACTAAATGCTGACCCAGAGACCCCTCTCCAAACTGCAAATGCTTTCAACTCTTTTTTTTTCTGAAACTATTCAGTCACTAGCTAAACAAATGAACACCAACAACTACTACAATCCTAATAACATAGCTAACTCCTCCTACAACTTCTCTCTAAATCCTATATCTACTTCTTTCATCTACAGACTCATTCACAAACTAAAACCTTGTACCTCTTCTGCTGACAAGCTCCCTTCTCTTTACCTTCAGAAGGCAGCCAAAGAAATTGCATACCCTATATCCATACTCATAAACAGAACTATCCAAGAGGGGACCATCCCATACATCTGGAAAGTCTCTTATATTATCCCACTACATAAAGGTGGTAACTCCATTGACTATTCCAACTTTAGACCAATTGCTCTTCTCTCACCCCTAGCAAAAATCATGGAGAAATGTATTCATCAGCAACTTGTGCACTATCTCTCTCTTCACAACATAATAGCAAACTGTCAGCAGACCTCATCACAGTACCACCACTGCCCTTCTTTCCTTTGTAGATACTATCAACAAGAATCGCAACAATAATATTCTCTCTTCCGCTCTTTTCATTGATCTCTCTAAAGCTTTCGACATGGTCAACCACTCTCTCTTAATTAACATTCTTGAATCTCTCTCTTGTGATAACCTCGCCATTAACTGGTTTAGATCTTATCTTAGCAACAGACAACAAGCAGTACTACGGGAAAACCACATCTCTTCACTCTTGCCCATTTCCATCGGAGTTCCTCAGGGCTCCATTCTTGGTCCACTTCTCTTCTCCCTCTTCATTAATGATCTTCAGTCTGCAATCCCTCAAGCAACCTGCATGCAATATGCAGACGACTCGACCCTTATTTGTTCTGCACCATCCACTACAGAACTGATCTCACTGACCCAAAATATCTTTAATACTGTAGAAACATGGTTTTCTAGACGGTTTCTCCTACTAAATGCCAAAAAAACTAAACTCCTCCTTTTCTCCCCCCCTCTCGGTCCCCCCCTTTAAACTTTACCATCTCCTCAAACAATGGAACTATCATCTCACCTGATCCAACAACAAAACTGTTAGGAATAACCATCGACAATAATCTCTCCTTCGATCAGCACATTAACAACAACATCAAGTTAGTTAACAGAAAAATAGGATCCCTATATCGAATTAAACCTTTTCTAACCCCAGCAACTAGAACCAAGATTGCCCAATCTCATCTTTTATCAACCCTCCTATATGCCTCCCCCATTTATACCAACCTCAAGAAAGTTAATCTTAACAAACTTGCAACTTGCTATAACAACATTGCTTCAACCGCCACTGGTAACCCCTTTAGAACCCACCATTGTATTAACTTAAAACTATTAGGCTGGCTTGAATTCCAAAACTACCTTATAATTCCTCAACTCTCTATTGCCCATAAAATATTACACCTACCTGACAACACCCCAATACTCTCTCAACTTTTAATCCCTTACAACAATCTTAACTCGCTTTGCTCCTCTTGTAAACTCATGGCCAGATCTATAAAGTCCAACAACTCAGCTGGTGATTCTCTTTTCACTAACACAGTAGGTAGAAGTTGGAATCCCTTACCTAGTGACATAACTCTGACTACATCTTTGCCACTTTTCAAACAGAAAATTAAACTGTACTTCCAAAATCACTGGCTTTGTTCCTGCTGTACACCTGACTAACTCTCTTCTCTCACTCTGTTACTCCTCCACTCATTTCCTCTCTACTTTATTCCAGTTCTGATTCTACTATTTTAGAGATTTAAGTATCTACATATTCTGTACAATTGTTGCAATTTAAGAACTGTACATTTTTTAAAAATGCTTTCATATTGTGAGAATCTTTCATTCATTTTGTTCTTTAATCCTTATTTACTTGTATCTTATAGTAATCAATTTTTATGTAATATACCAGTATATAATGGAGCTTTTCTCCTCGGGCCTCTGCTGAAAATGGACATGTATCCAGCCAGACTAGCCCGGTCAACAAATGTAAAATAAATAAAATCCAGACTGCTCAGAGGTGACCTGTGTCTGGCACACAAGGCCATGTCCAACACAGCCTTGATGGAGTTGCTGCATATCCGTAAGACAAATTAAACTCATGCAATCCACATGCAAATCCTTAACCTGGTCTGTGACATGAATAGAACTTGTTTGCAGGATAGATTTATGTCCCAAAGACTTGGCCATCTGTGGAATAGAGTCTCTCTCCATGTCATGTAGAGTACCTCTCTAGCCCTCTTTAAGAGGAACCTGGACGACTGGATGGGAAACAGAACATACACCCCTGGGATCCCACCTGTGTCCCTGCTGGACAGGGAAACAGGTGCTGACTTTGAATGAACATGGGCAAAAGTCTTGGCTAGGCCTATAAGGGCCTCCAGGCCAATAGTCTGGTATCATCCAATGAAGCTATGAACCTATTACCATAGATGTTTGCTGTAATTATTTCAGACTGTCCTGCAATGTTGTCTGAAATTATTCTCTGTGAGTCTGAACTCTGTAGTTACTGCAATGCTTAAATATTGTCTTGTTCCTTTATTAGTTATTATTAAACATAGGTAAACCTTGTAATTGTGTCTGGTCTGTATAGAAGTTAGTTCATAGAGTACTTGCATATGTCTTCGGTGACACTGTATAGCCCACTCCAAGAGGCTCAGTCTTGGTCACACTTACCATTTGCTTAATAAACACACCACCCCATAGGATTCATCACCCTTTGGTAAGGGCCTTACAGTAGCTGATAAAGAACTGGATTGTAACAGTCGGAACTATCTTTAAGTGTGGAAAAAAAGGGGCCATAGCTGCTAAACCTGTGCCAGCCTTTCACAGGAGTGTGTGTGTATGTGTGTGTGTGTGTGTGTGTGTGTGTGTGTGTGTGTGTGTGTGTGTGTGTGTGTGT
This sequence comes from Protopterus annectens, assembly GCF_019279795.1. NCBI lineage: Eukaryota > Metazoa > Chordata > Ceratodontiformes > Protopteridae > Protopterus > Protopterus annectens. Next base: position 1,468,991,137 of record NC_056732.1, on the reverse strand, counting down.
GTGTGCGTGTGTGTGTGTGTGTGTGTGTGTATGTGTGTGCGTGTGTGTGTGTGTGTGTGTGTGTGTGTGTGTGTGTGTGTGTGTGTGTGTGTGTGTGTGTATGTGTGTGTAATTCATAAATCAAATCTCAAAATGTGTGTGTCAGCTACTTGGGCAGGGACACAAAGCACTGCTTGGACAGAGAGGGTGATAGATTTTTGGCTTGCGCACTCTGCTGAGATGTTAACCATATAGCTGTGCCAGTGGGAAGTCTTATTGGGGATCTGGACAGTGAGGGAAAAAACAGCCCAAGACTGACTGTGATCTCTGTGTGCTCTGAAGGGTAATTTTAATTTACTGTGTGTGTACTTGTCATCCTCCCATTGTATACGTCCCTCACTGGTGGTAGTGGTGAGGATTGAAGCTCTTTGATTACTGGGCAAGTGCAGGGGCATCACACTGACAGTATGTACTGGTGGATACAGCTGGCATATCACATCATGTGCCATCCTTGAGCCCCTCTCAGTCTACCAGTGTCATACAGGATTATTTCACAGATTGACCAGGTCCCCCTGACCATTCCTGACATATTCTGGCTAGGTCTGTGTGTACTCCACACCTGTATCTGATTGCCTGACACCTATGGCTAATGCACCTAGTGAGTTCCTGCAAAAGGACAGCAGGTTACAGGTACTAGTAATGGGGGGATGCTGGCTCTGACTCAGCAGCAATGCATACATACTGAGCATCCAACGTAAGGGAATGGATACAGTACCAGATATTCATGTACCATTACTGTTTCCCCAGGGGTCTAGCATGTCACAGACACATTCTCCAAACTGTGTGGACAACTGTCATGCATTGCCCAACTGGTACATGGGAATACACATTTGTCTGGTGGGGGGGTCTACATCTATCAGGCGCATGTACCCATTCTGCAAACATCTAGGTACTGCAGATGTCAGACACCTATGAGGGGGTCACCCTACACCACATATGCACTGCTCTCTATTATTGCATACCCCAGATGTTCCTGGAATGTCCACATGCACCTGTAATAGCACTCACCTATTTTTCAGATGTAGGCTGGATGACATGGTACTGTAGCGCTGCCCATAGGGGACACCCAGCAGTCAAGGGCAGTGATGTCTGTGGACACATAACAACACAGTCTGTCACAGTGGTCAGGTCATTTCTAGTAGTCCTGGTGCCATCCCAGGTTACTAGGCTATGGGCCCTGAGCAGCCATATGGCTAAGTCACATGTCAGCCCATGTGTATGCCAGGCAGCAGCTGATGTCCTCATCAAACAGGGACACAGGTGGTATCTCAAGGGTGTATGTGCTGTTAACCATCCATCTGACCAGGTTATGCCTGCAAAGGTTTAGGCAGCAATCTTGCCTGATGTGGACAGGATGCCCATTCCTCCACAGAGTGACTGTGTGTGACACACATGTGAGCTGCCAATAAGGCCAGTCCAGGTTACTCACCAGGGTGTATGTGTGTGTGTGTGTGTGTGTGTGTGTGTGTGTGTGTGTGTGTGTGTGTGTGTGTATGTGTATGTGTGTTAACACAGTGGAGCATGACTTGCACTTGTGCAGCAGTCCCAGTAATGTGGAGTCAATGATTGCCTTGCATGCCACAGTGAGATCACTCCTGAGGAGTGTGTATGACACTACGTATAGGGTTGGTCTTGTAGCCTATAGGTGTATGGTAGATGTTTGATGGCCTGGTATTCCATGGTGGGTAACCTCTGTGATGTCTCCAGCTGCTGCATTTGCTGTATAATGTGAATGATGAATGGAAGATTACACAGATTAATGGTCCTCATTGGGGGGAACATGAAACATAAGGATCAGGGGGGCAATCCATGCTGTAATGCCAGTATGTTGACAATACCCATACACATACTGTACTGATAAATGGCAGGGGTATGATGTGGGTGTTAGTGGTGGATAGTGCTAGCAAAAGTGGATGTGCAGGGTCTGTACATAATGGTGGCCAATGTATGTGGTCCTGTGATGTGTTCCCCTGTTCATGTCTTTCAGGTGGGATGTACCATAGACACAACCTGCCTTTCTCAGGCACAGAGACTGCAGCAATCATCAATGCCCTCAAACTCCATCACAGGGTACTGTTGGGAAGGAACTGGCAAAACCTGCAGGAATGCACTGTCCTCTGTGCGGAACTGGTAGTGACAGTCAGCAATGTGGGATACTTGGACAGGACCTACGAACAGGTCTAACACCATGTCACAGACCTGGTACACAATGCACAGCAATGGACTGCAGCTGTGACCAGGGACCATGCTAGCATAGATGGAAGGCCTGCTACTCAAGCACCACTCACAGCCATTGAGGAGTTCCTCGCAAACCTTGGTGCAGCCACCACCTCCCAGGAACCCATCACTACATATGTTGTGGAGGTGAGTGGCACAGATTCAACAGCCGAGGAGCAAGCAGGTAAGGTCCCAGTGGGCATCACATCACTACTGTAGCATTCATAGTGGCAGCCTTTGCATACGTGGATGCATATGTCAAGTCAAACTGCATTTGCAGGTGGGGTTTTGTTATGCACACAAGTGCACACCTATTGTGAATGTCAACAATTTGGGTAGTGTCACAACTTGTATGATGTGACTGATGAATGGAAGATTATGCACATATTATCCTGTACCAATGCCCCATGTGTGTGCTGACAATACCTCTCCCCCACAACTACGCAGGTCCCTCTGGTGTGGCTGGGGAACAGCAACCTGAAGCTGGTGAGTGTGGAACTCACTTGCTGTGGCTCACCAATGCTGTAGGCATGTTGAGGGCAGCCAGTTTTCCATGCACACAACTGTTATGCTTAGCCATATTGCAATATGTGCATGTTCATGTGTGGTGAGGTTGACTGAAGTACGCCACATTGGTCATCTTGGGAGCCTGTTCACAGGTGCTGTAACATATTGGCACATACTGTTGTATAGCTGTTGCTACTGTGCTATACAGGGGTACATTAATATTGTGTACATGGGTGCACTGTGTGTTAGGTGAAGGTCCATCACATACTGCCACTTCTCACATATCTCACAGGTGTATAGTAGTAGCAACATTAACTGGACATAGCTGCACTGCATGTTGTTGAGGGCCTGTCCAGAGTGTATCTGTTGTGGTCTGAATGTGTGTCATGCATGTCATCATTCAGAAAGTGTGGTCTGTATAATGTCTTTGTGCCACCTCACCTGTGTGTGTGTGTATGTGTATGTGTGTGTGTGTGTGTGTGTGTGTGTGTGTGTGTGTGTGTGTGTGTGTGTGTGTGTGTGTGTGTGTGTGTGTGTGTGTGTGTGTCAGAAAACATTATAGTGCAGGTAGTAATTTACATATGTTGTCTTCCCTTCACAGGTGAACATGTGCGTTGGCATATCTCCCCCCCTCACAAACTGATGTCAATGTCTTATCAGACTCTGATGATGATGGTGGTCATAGTGAGGTACAGGTGGGGTTGTTGGGGGTTAAATCTGTACCATTGGTTGACATCCCACTTCCATCAACAATGTCCCCACACATGGTCAGTATGCCCACACATTCCCAGTCCCCAGCAGCCACAGATATTGGACAGTTGGAGGGTGGTAGCATACAACAGGCTAGTGTGGCAACTATGGCATCTGTGAGTGTAGACACTAACCATAGCCAGTGAGCTGGTGAGGTCCCACACAGGCAAATTCACAGGGGTGCTTGAAGGAGGACTGCTGCCTATCCAGCCCCTGTCAGAGGTGTCACAGCAGGTGTTACCTGATGTATGTTTTGGTCCATCATGGAGGCACAGGCATGTTGTGAATGGTGCACCAGATGGATGCTCAGGGTCACAGATGCAACACTCTGCCATGTGTGATGACCTCCACAGCATTGGTGATGACGTATGTCATTTTGGTGATGTTATGGATAGATGGTAGGGTGAGACATTGTCAGTGCTCAACCGTGCAATGTCTGTGCTTGAACATGTGGTGGGAGTATGGTATCAGACACATGGATACAGGTCAGCAGCTACATCAGTTGAGAGCCCACGTGGCCATGCACATTCACACTGCCTTAGTGGCAGTACCACCAGCACTACCGAAGGGTGGATTCTGTCAACACCATAGCAGGCCAAAGGCACATGGTCCTGGCCATTCTCCCGAGGGACATGGATCAAGCAGGCAACAGTCACTGCCAGGAAGTAGTACAACATCTGACCTTGGGCCTGGTGGTGCCACTGACACTCCTGGCAGAACTATTTCCCGTTTCCATGGCCGGAGATGGTGAACTGTACAACCTGCCATGTACGGTCCATGGCAGTCCAACATACCTACGTGTAGGGCTAGCACACGGCTTGACTCTGTGTATACACACACTCACACATCACTATCACATGCAGGTCACCACCAGACACACACAGCTCCTCTCCATGGCCCAGCTGAACACCACCCCTCCACACACACACACACACACACACACACACACACACACACACACACACACACACACACACACACACACACACACACACACACACACATGATGTCAACTGTATGGCCCAGCCTAGGCCTTTGACAACCTTACACCACACCCTGTGCATATGATGATACCTATGTCACATCCCTGTTATCCATACCATCGATACAGGGACATACTAATATGTGTCTGATGCATAGGGTGATTATATGCCAGTGTGTAGTGTAGTAATGTTATGCTGTGTTAGGTATTGTCTGCTGGCAATTGTCATGGGTACACATCAAAGTGTATGTACCTTTCTGCCATGATGCATTATTGCTGTTAGTACTACTGACTGACTATTGTCTCACATTCCTTATTCTGTTTCTGTTCCAGGTGTCTGTGTGTATGTATGTACAGCCTGGAGAGCTGCTGACATTACCAAAGCTGAGTACAGCAGAGTGGAAACACAGTGACCTTTTTATCACCACGGTACAGCTGTATATGTACATGTTTACCGACAGTAGGTGCATATGCATGCAGCAGTGTGTGAGGGACAATGTGGGGCAGACAGTGTAACCTTGCATGCATACCCCTTGACACAGTCAGCTAGCCTTCATACAAGTCACCTGGGTGTTCTGTAGGACCGCAGGTTCATAGATACAGAAGAGGTTACCGGAGTACCTGCCCTGGGTCCCTCACAAGCCAAGCCATTACATTATCCCCAACAGTATCATCAAGCAGCACCTGATCCTGATGCCCCTGCCATTGCTGGACACAGACTGAGCCATAGGGACAGATGTTTTTTTCCCATCCACTCAACCTAGAAGCAGTTAATGAGGGTACGCATGGTACTGTGTTTGAAATGTTTGGGGGCAGTGTAGTCCTGACACAGGACAGCCTCTGGTAGTCAAGCCTGACTCTCCAGCATGTGTTTCTGCTATCTCATATGTGAGTTAGGCCTCTCGTGTTGGGAATGCACACAGAGTTATACACTCGTACATGGGGCAGCTGTTGAAAGGCTGAGCACTACATTGCCATCTAGGGATGCCACAGACACCTGTGGACAACCTGACTGGTGACCAGTGGGACAGTACTGATTACAGGCTGTCTGCATGGAACAAGTATTGAGAGCTGTGGCTGATCTTTGTGGGTGTTAACTTAGACTTTACAGTTTCTGCAGAAGTCTGCAGAGGTGCATATCAGACCATCCATGCTGCTAATGTAATGTACTGACTGAGGACTATTCAGAGGTAATGTCCACCCTTTGCCTGGATAGGGTCCCTTTACCTATGTGATGAACCACATGCAAGCAATTCCTGCCAATTGCCACTACTTGTTGCCCGAATGCAACATTGTTGCCAGCCTAAGTACCCAGGTCTGTCATCGCAGTCTGTGTGTTTATGGGGTTGGTGCTGATGTGGGAAATACTGGGGACATGTCCTTGCCATATGGCATGCTCGTATTGTTGTCTGCATTCAGCTTGAGGCCAGGACCTTGACACCATTCCATACCCACTGTATGGCCCATTGCAGTGTGTTTACAGCAGTTTGTGGTTCAATGACAGACTGCACAATACTTACAGTTGACACAGCCTTAGGCTGTACCTACATATGTGGGTGGTGGCAGTTACCATTCATGCCTTTATACATGTGGGTAATTGGGAGCAGCTTGTAGTCATAGGTCCTTCACATGTCTACATATTGCACACACATAGGCGACACAGATTGTGGTTACCACCTTATCAAATGTGGACTCATCAAGCAGCACGAGAGACGTCTTGTAGTAACGTGACAGTTGGCAGGACATACCATACCCACAGCAATTGCAACACACAGGACTTCCTTTGCTTTGCTACTATGACACCTTATTTGTGTGACATTACCTTAGTTTATGCTATTTGTCATAACATTACAGTGCTTCTGATGTGCAATAACTTCTCTACGCAATTAGTAGACAACTGTATGAAATGTTTGTTGTCCTACACTCTCAGGACCTCTTTATTATTTCAGTTGTTATCACAGGTCACACCTTGGCAAACATGGACTGCAACCTGCAGGGTGGTACAGATGGTGGCCATACCTGTGACCTCTACACATGACTGCAGATTGTCCAGATGTTTGACACAAATTTTACCTCCATTTGTCATAACATTGTGGTTTTCTGGCAAACTGTTTGAAAATCATGACACACTAACATTACAGATTAATGACGGATATTGTCATGTAACAACACATACCCTTTGAAAAGTGCATTCAAATGCACAACCTGTTCTGGTATCCATGAGTGTCACAGCAATATGTGAAGGTTTTGCTCAATGTTTGGCCTTTGCTCCACTTTTCCATATGGCTTTCAACAGATGTCTTTCTGTGAGGTGTTGAGAGGTATGCTGGTGTCCATAACACAGTTTGACTGCTGCAAGAGGATGTACATACATACACACACACACACACACACACACACACACACACACACACACACACACACACACACACGCACACACACGCACACACACACACACCACCCTTGCTGATAGTAGAACCTCTACCTGCCTGGTTTTACAAATGATACTGCTATATACATAACACAAACACCACAGAGCTACTATAGTGTTGCAGTGTGCCACTACTATTCAAGTGGGTGATAAATGCATGGGCTGTTAGGATTGCCAATGGGAGGGGGTTCACGGGCCTTTAAAGTGGTGGAGCCTTCTGAAACACACACACACACACACACACACACACACACACACACACACACACACACACACACACACACACACAGCTGCATGGGGACATGCATTGAAACACACAAGCACACAGAGTTGACACTTTTCGGATTAGAAGACCTACCTATTTAATTATGTAGAATACAGACTGACATGACTATTGCATGCAACAGAGTGCCTTTGTGTTAGGAAATGTGTAACTGTGCTTGTAATGTGGATGACATCTGTAGGAGCCATGAGTATTTTGGAAATGGAGGAGTTAACAGGGTGGAACAAGCAAACAAAATGGTATAATCATCAGATACACACAGGCAAGACAGTCACAGAGGATATGCATACAGTAACACGTACACTCACACAGTTGGCAATGGTCAGATTACAATCCTTACCTATCTAATCGTATGTACTATAGTGCTACAGCTACATACATATTGCATGCTTCACAAAGATTATATGCCGGGGACATAAGTCACAACCTCCTACACCAATTAATCTTGGGAATGCCTTCATAGATGGTGGGATAAACCACCCAAAATCGTGACTGTTCTCACATTTTGTTCTTACAAACCTGGATAAGTGATAGGGTAACAGACTTTGCATCACCATGACATTTCAGACAGATATGATGTCTGAAGCTGACATGTGTAACTATGGCAACTGTCACATATTTGCCAATGATTTGTCATAAAACCCCATTGTCAGGAGACATGGACCACATGCATATTTCAAATATCTGGACATTCTGCATATATCTGTACAGATGAGTAGTATGACCTGTAGAGTTTAACATGGTGCATGTAAGGTGGATGACAGCAACAGGCCCTTTAAAGTATTGCCATGGGGAGGCGGTCAATACACCTTAAAATGGTATAACCAACATCCACAGAGGATACATTAAATACATAGTAGTATAGCTGGCTGCATTGAGATCCAAACCCCTACTTACTATGTACTATAGTGCTGCCTATTTATTGCATGTGCCACAGAGCTTACATGCCTTGAAAGTGTCCAACAGTGGATCTAAGATTGATGACATGATCAGGCCCTGTAAAGTAATGCAGTGGGGGTGGGGGAGGCACCAGGGTGGAACAAGCTTCAAAATGGTATAACCAGTACACACACAGGGGATATGGGTCTCACACACACACAAACGGTCACACACAGTTGCCAGTGCTGAGATTAGAACCCATGCTTATCTAATTATTTGTTCTACAGTGCTACATTGTTCTTGCATGCATCGCAAAGCTTAGAAGGGTGAAGAGTCTCCAAAGGTACGTCTAAGGTGAATGACATCTGCAGGCCTTGGAAAGTAATGCAATGGGGGCACTAGGGTGCAACAGGCCTCAAAAGGTTATAACCAACACACACACAGGGGATAAAGGTCTCACACACACAAACAGTTGGCAGTGCTGAAATTAGAACCCCTACTTATCTAGTTATTTGTATTAGAGTGCTACAGTGTTATTGCATGCACCACAGAGCTTAGAGGGATGAAGAATGTCCAAAGGTACTTCTAAGGTGAATGATATCAGTAGACCTTGGAAAGTAATGCAATGGGGGGGCACCACGTTGGAGCAGACTTTAAAATGGTATAAACAACATACAGGGGATATGGGTCTCGCACACACAAACAGATGGCAGTGCTGAAATTAGAACCCCTACCTATCTAGCTATTTACATTAGAGTGTTACATTGTAATTGCATGCACCACAGAGCTTAGAGGGGTGATGAATGCCCAAAGGTACTTCTAAGGTGAATGACATCAACAGGCCTTGTAAAGTAGGGCAATGGGAAGTGTACTGGGTGGGAAAGGCTTCAGAATACTTTAACCTACAAACACAGTTGCCAGTACTGGGAATAGAGTCTCTACCTAGAAACATGTACTATAGTGCTACATATTTATGGCCTGTGCCACGGAGCTTATAGGGCTGAAAAGTGTCCAAAGGTACTTCTAAGGTGGATGACAACTGCAAGCCTTGTAAAATAGGTCAGTTTTGAAGTTTACTGGGTGGAAAAGGCCTCAAAATACTTCAACCTACAAACACGCACACACACACACTTGCCAGTGCTGAGATTAGAACCCATATCCATCTACTTATATGTACTACAGTACTGCATATTTATCGCATGCACCACAGAGCCTATAGGGCTGAAGTGTGTCCAAAGGTACTTCTAAGGGGGATGACATCAGCAATGCTTGTAAAGTAGGGCAGTTTTGAAGTTTACTGGGTGGAAAAGGTCTCAAAATACTTTAACCTGCAAACACACACACACACACACAAACACATGCGTGTGCGCGTGCACACACACACACACACACACACACACACACACACACACACACACAGCAGGTGAGGTGAGATTACAACCCCTACCTGACTTCTATTACAAAATGGAAGTCACCTTCATACTGGCACATGCCAGTGATTGCTTTCGGTGTGCAACTGTCTACATGAGGACATCACTCTATGCCTTTCAGGGTGTCTCTCTCTCTCTCTCTCTCACTCTCTCTCTCTATGCCTCTCTCTCTCTGTCTATCTCTCTCTCTCTCTCTCTATCTCTGTCTGTCTCTCATCCCCCTGTCTCTGCCTGTCTATAATTGATATATTTATATATGTTACCTATATATATATATATATATATATATGTATGCCTATCACACTCAACAGATGCAGATATATCACATATGTGCCACCCTCAGGTAGCTGCAGGTATTCCTGTCTGATGGGGCTGGGGAGATGCAGTTAAGGTGTACCTAGCTGTCTGTATGCAAAGACATATCTAGACAACAGAGTTGTATAGTCAGATGAAGGTTTCTATATGGGCTGTAATTTTCTAAGTGTAGGAGCATGCCCAGTAACACTGTTAGTAGTAAGAGCTGGACTCCATTCCAGCAGTAGCTGTAGTCTTGTCCGGAATTTTGGGTTCTAAAGCTGAATGGCTGATGAAGCTGTGTAAACAGTCCAGCACCTCAGTGATATACTGTGTGAGAATCTCCTGGCTGTGTGCTATCCTTATTAACTGAGTCATATCCTGGTGTGGGCACAGGGTGCATTGGACTGAGCAGAGGTTTACATAATATGTGTGGTATATCCTACATAGCATTGTGATTTCCTCGTATGTGAGTGGCAGATCAGTATAGAGTTATGTGAGGGAGCACTGACAGACATTTGTTTACTGACTCCATACACTGCAGGGAACTATGTTATGGCAGAAACTGTTGTAGTGTGCACTTTCTATGTTTGTCTGGCCAGTGGTTCCCCTCCCCCTTATATGTGTCTCTTTGTCCTTCTGTAGTGCAGTCACAACGTTTTTCTACAGTTGCTGCTATGTATTTGTAGTTATGGTGTGAGTGGGGTAGAAGTTGTAACATCACACACAAAGGGTTACAGACCTCACACCTCTGCCTGTTCCTGTTTAGTGGGTTGTGCATTATTGTGCCCCATAGATCTGCTGTGTTCCTCAGACGGTTTGTGTTGCACAGTTATTGTCAGACTACAGGTTGTCCATAGCTGTCAGATGCTTCCAGATGGACATCTGGGCAGGCCCATATATAACAGTCAGACAAAAGGCCAGACATGGGGGGGGGCAGGCTTTTAAGATTGCTCTTCCAAACTTACACAGTTGGTGGAACGGTTTTATATTAGCTTGCAATTACATTTGGGGATGACATCTGCATCTCTACTGTCTGTCATTGCTGTTTTCACATCAACCTTTATTGTTTTGCCAATAGTTTGTCAGGTAAAAGCAATGTTATGACAAGCAGAACAGATATATGAGGCATACGTGTGGACATTCTGTGACACCCTGTCATTCCACGGGTATGGATAGTGCCCAATTACTTGTTGTCAGTACTGACACAGTGACGTGGCAGCCTTTATATCCTGGCAGTCGACGTGTCACAACCTGTTGTAGTAGGCACTGTGTAAGTTATTCAGATCTGTGTTCTGTCTATATGTGTGGCCCCCTGTCCCTCCATTGTCCAGCTTTCCTGCAGTAACAAATATTGAGTTCTGGCCAGTGTGTAAAGCTCCTACCGTTGGTGTAGCTGACATGCAAAATAGTTGCCACAGCCAGTCTTGAAGCATGGACCCTGACAAATACAGTACTGCACTTAGACCACTAAGCCACAACAGCCAGCAGTAAGTGGCGTTTACTTGTTGACACTATTAACCACAAACATACATAGCACATTGACCCTTGCATATTGCAGAAATGGAACAAGTTATCAAGTTGATTGTGACAGCTCTGGCAATGTGTGCCCAGCTGCTATCACCTTACAGACATAGATGTCACTGCAGTTCTATGTGAACACAGGTGTGTTGAGGGGAGGGGGACATACTGCTCAAGGGCACACATCTTCACAGACTGTGCAGTTGTTTAGCTCATAATTTGGGCCCATTTGTCATAATATTGTGGCTGTGTGGCAAATAATGGTGAATACATAACAGACTGAAGATAGAAAGTAATGACATACGTGAGTTTCAGACTTCCTGACCTTCACAGAATTCATGCTACTGCAACAGCTGTTATTCTATCAACTTTCTATGTTTGTAAGTGCATTATTCATGACCTGTCCCTGTTGTATGTGTGGCCCCCTGCCCCTCCATTGTCCAGCTTTTCTGCAGTAACAAATATTGCCTTCTGGACAGTGTGTACAACTCCTACTCTAGGTGTAGCTGACATGCAAAATAGCTGGCACACCCAGTCTGGTACCACAGACCCTGTCAACCACAGTACTGTACTTAGACCACTAAACCACAACAGCCAATAGTAGGTGTTGTCTACTTCCTGACAGTATTAACCATGCACAGACATAGCACTTTGACCCCTGCATACTGTGGGCATGGAACAAGTTAGCAAGTTGTTTGGGACAGCCGTGGGAATGTGTGGTCTGCTGCTATTACCCTATAAACATAACTCTTACTGCATTTCTATGGGAACATGGGTGTGATGGGGGAGTGGGGCATACCTCACAGTTGTACAAATTATCACAGACTGTCCAGATGTTTGCTTCATATTTCGGGTCCATTTCGCACAGTAGTGTGGTTGACTTGGAAAATAATGCCATATCATTACAGATCTGCATTAGAAAATAATTATAGACATTTGAGTTTCAGACTTCTTACCCTTCAGAGATGTAATACAACAGCAAGACCTGTTGTAAGATCACTAAGTTTGTCAGAGCAATGTTTCATAACCGTCCCTATTTGTGTGCCTTTGACATACATTTCTTTATGGCTTTGTACAGATGACTTGCTGTTAGAGGCTAAGAGGTGTGTATGGGACTCCAACATTGACATCCATGCATGTGACCTATGACCCCACGGTGTCTTAGTCCCCCACGTATACTGCAGTGAGTTTTAGCACCTTGGGGACTACTGCATATTCTGAGCAGACAGTATTTGGTGGACATTTCCTGTTATCCCACATAGCTGTCAGTTGTCTGCTGCTATGCAGGTAGCCTACCCTATTCCCATGCATACATGCAGCAATACCATGGATATGCTACACAGTCTACTACTCCATTCATTTGTTGTAAAGAAGAGTGACTTATCTTGTGCCTGCAGCAGTTGGGAGGACAGTGTTTCAGGCCTAACTCTGTTGGATGCACCCAGTAAACAGCCTTTACATGGTAAGGTACAGGTAGTGTGATATGTGTGGCATCCCTCTTACTGTGTGTGTGTGAGTTGGAGTGAGGTATCAGTCTCTGGGACCCTAGGTTGTCAGTGTATGTGCTATGCATTGCCTCTTTGCCAGGGCCAGGGTGTACTGGGCATGCCTATATCTGCCTACAGGGACAGGCTGAGGGGGTTCATCCTCCAAGCCCCCTGTGCCTGTGGTGACCTTGGCAATGGTGGGGGCTGTGTCCCTATTCCCTGTGATGTTCCTGCTGCGGCTGTTTCTGCAGGATCATATTGTGTAGCATGGCAGATACTATGAACGTGTGTGCAGATGTGGCTGGAGGGTACTGCAGGGCTCCACCAGATATGTCAAGGCAGTGGAACCATGTCTTGAGCATCCTAAACACTCACTTTATGATGTTCCTAGTTTGTGTGTGTGCCTCGTTATGGCATTCTTCAGTGTGTGTGTGTGTGTGTGTGTGTGTGTGTGTGTGTGTGTGTGTGTGTGTGTGTGTGTGCATGTGCATTTCTGATGGGTAACCGGCAACCCCCACTAGATGGCTGTATGGGATGACCCACCTGGAAAATGCCTGGTAAAGCTGGAAGACATGCCAGATGTGGGAGTCATGATAACTGCCAGGCCTGCTAGCACACACATTGACGATAATACCCTGGGAATTGCACACAACCTAGCAGTTGATGGAATGATAGCCTTTGTGTTTGATGTAGACTCTACCCTCCTCACCAGGTGGTGCCTTAATGTGCATATGAGTACAGTCTATGGCAACCAGTACCTTTGGGTAGTGTGCTACATGGTGGAAGAGATGCCTATTGCTGGTCCTCTTCTCAGGGGTGCTGGGGAAATAAATGTGCTCACTGGCATGTCTTACCATGACATCCAGGAACTGGGCAGTACCCTGGGTGCAGAGGCCTGTGAGACCCCCATGATATCCCCAGTAGGTCTTTGGAAAGTACCTGTAGCTAGTATTTTTAAGGCTAGATATACCTTGGTTTTAACTGTTATGTGTTCCCCTCTGTTGGCTCTGTGTATGAGGTGAGGCTGTCAGAGCCTGGTGAGTTGCTGTAGTATTTCCCTGTCCACCCCATAGCGTTCTACTATCTCCAGTTCATGTAGCCTCTGAAAGGTTACTCTGTGTCTGAACACTCTTCTCCTCCTCAGTCTGGGCCAGTTGTCAGCATCATCCTCATCACCACTCTAAATCTGTAGTATGTAGAGATGTAGCAAAGCAGCAGCAGCCCCTATCATTTTGTCAGTTAAAATTCCCAAGTGTGTACTCCAATAGTGCAGAGTATGTGGGGAAATCAGATTGAAGGGTGTCTGCATACTTTATAATGGTGTGCTGCAGATGCAGCCTGTGTGATTGGCTGACTATGATATATTACACTTGCCAGCTACATTACTGAGGGGTTTGAATGGCCCACTGTGAGTGGCAAAGGCCTGTATCTTTGCCAAAGAGAACATTCTCAGCCTTATTAGTAATTTATAGTTGACTGTCTTTTGTCTGCTCTTTCCTTTTTTTTTTCCAATTTCCTCCAGTTTTAACCAATGAAGCTAGTGTAAACATTGCTGTACATGAGCACACTCAGCATTTCTCTCACCAGCTAAGCACAGCTAAGCAGCCTCAGACATACACCCCTCCTTAGCTGTGCTTAACTGAGAGCAAACAGAAGCCACAAGGCTCTAATGTGCTTACACAAAGCATGACACACACCCTTCTCATGTCAGCTGCCTCTTCTGCCTACACCACCACATTGTAGTCCCTATACAGTTAGGTACCTGCAGACATGGTGGCCCATTTTGCTGTTCAGTAAACTTAGCTCATTTGCAAACAAATAATTCCGTATACCACAGTTACAGCACTGCATGAGAGCTCATGTCCTTAACAAACACTATGATCTGCCATTGTATGAGTCTGCATGCTGGCCAGTATAATGGAGACATTAATTTTACCTTTACTACTCCCCTTTTACTAATTTTATTTTATTCTTTGCAAGATTGCATGCTTGGGTGCCGCTGCACTCCACATAAATATGGAATATGTGCAAAAAAAAAAAAACTTTTGATTTCATACATTTTGCATCAGTTAAACATGCCAGTGGCCATAGTTTGGGCCATTGGCATGCCTAATGCACATAATACATGCTTTACTTTTAGTTGTCACAGCCCTGTTTTTATTTTACAATTCTATACGTGGTGACTGTCCGCATACATTTGTAATGCAAACACAGCTGCTGCATGGATGCCTGTCTGCTACATGGATTGGTAAATCTCCTCATTTACATGGTTTTCACCAGCAAGTGAGGTGATTTACATTCCATGATTGCATCTGTGGCAGCATAGTGCTGGGAGGTTTGTGCACACCCCCAGCCTTGCTTCCTGGATTGCTCCACCTCTGAACTCCATGTTCAGGCCACGGCACTATGTTACACGGAGATTAGCTCTGTGTAAGCTTTATTGAATTATCCCATGAGCTGTTGTTTTTATGATATTAATTTATATAGATATAATTTTCACATTTTTATAAATCTCTTGACAACCAAGTAACATAGACAGAAGTCCTTTGCCTCATATGAAAGGTCTCATATAGATGAATAAAATCCTGCTGATAGTGTGTGTAACTTGAGTGGTTGCTGAGATATTGTAAGTTGTTTACAAAATATTACAAGTGTAATAGTAACAGGGGGTAATTCAATAAAGCCTACACATCATGTAGGCATAGCAGCATGGCTCGAACACAAAGTTTGGAACCTTTGCAATCTAGGAAACAGTGCTGGGGGCATGCATGAGCCTCCCAGCACGATTCCGGCACAGATGCGATGGAATAATACATATGACCTCATTTGCTGGTGAAAACCATGCAAATGAGGTGAATTTCTGATCCAGGAAGCATGCAGGAATCCATGTTGGAGCCGTGACCACAGCAGAAATGTATGCAGTTAGTAACCGCATACTTTACGGTTAGTAACTGCATACATTACTGCAAAAATAAAAATGGGGGCATGACAACTTAAAATAAAGCATGTATTATGTTCACTAAGTAATGCCAGTGGCCAAACCTATGGCCACTGGCATGCCAAAGTGTTGAAAAATTGTAAAAATCAAAAGTTTTTTTTTTTTATATATGGGGCTGTTTAAGTGGAGCACAGTGGCGAGCAAACCTATCATGCAGAGAATAAAAAAAAAATAGTAAAAAGGCAATTAAATGTTAAACATTAATTTTGCCATTATACTGGGCAGCATGCAGACTCATAACAATTAAAGGTAACAGTGGTTGTTAAGGACATAGGCTCTGGCGTAGTGGTGTAACTAGGATATAAGCCAGTAGGGGTATCTAAATGAGCTAAATTTATTGAATAGCAAAATGAAAGACTATGTCCATGGGTACCTAACCATGTAGGAAATATAATGTGGTGGTGTAGGCAGAAGAAGCAGCTAACATGACAAGGGGTGTAAGTGTCATGCTTGGTTTAAGCACATTGGAGCTCCATGACCACTATTTATGCTCAGCTAAGCACATTTAAGCAAGGGGGTGTATCTGAGGCTGCTTAGCTGTGTTTAGCTGATTTGAGGATATCGAAGTGTGCTGGTGTTTAGGGGAGGGCCCTTTCTGCTCAACATTATTCATGTTAGCTCCATGGGTTTGTGTGGTGCGCTGCAGAGCTTAAACAAGCTTAAAAAAAAATAAAAGGAAATAGCAGAATAAAGGACATTAACTGCAAATCAGCAATAAGGCCTCTGCCACTCACAGTGGCCCATTCAAACCCCTCAATAATAAAGCTGGCAGGTGGAATGTATCTTAGTCAGCCAATCACACAGGCAGCATCTGCAGCAGACCAGTATAAAGTATGCAAACACCCTTTAGTCTAGTTTTCCCACAAACTCTGCAGCATTGAAGTACACACTTGAGAATTTTAACTGACAAAATGATAGGGGCTGCTGCTGCTTTGCTACATCTCTACATGCTACAGACTGAGGGGGGGTGATGAGGATGACGTTGACAACTGGCCAAGACTGAGGAGAAGAGTGTTCAGACCCAGGGTAACCTTTCAGGGGATACCTGAGCTGGAGATAATAGAGCACGACAGGGTGGACAGGGAAATACTTCACCAACTCACCAAGCTCTGCCAGCCTCATCTCAGACAAAGAGCCAATAGAGGGGAGCCCATCCCAGTGGAAACAAAGGTATGTGTAGCCTTAAGAATATTAGCTGCAGGTACTTTTTAAAGACCTACTAGGGACATTATTGGGATCTCACAGGCATCTGCATCCAGGGTACTCCACCAGTTTCTGGATGTCATGCTAAGACATGCCAGTGAGCACATTTATTTCCCCAGCACCCCCTGAGGAGAGGACCAGCAATATGCATCTCTTCCACCATGTAGCACACTACCCAGAGGTACTGAATGCCATAGACTGCACTCATGTGCACATCAAAGCACCACCTGGTGAGGAAGGTAGAGCCTACATCAACTACAAGTTCTACCACTCTATCAACTGCTAAGTTGTGTGCAATTCCTAGGGCATTATCATCAATGTGTGTGCTAGCAGCCCTGGCAGTTATCATGACTCCCACATCTGGCATGAGGTACACTCAGAGGTGTGAAGTACATAACCATGTGCGTGATGTTATGGCATCTACCCCGCTCACACCAGAAATACAAATACATAACAGCAGCCACTGTGGGCAAAGCCTGTGACTGGACTACAGAAGGACAAAGAGACACACATAAGGGGAAGAGGAACCACTAGCCAAAAAAATGGAGAATGTGCACACCAGAACAAATTGTGCAGTATCATATGTTGCCTGTAGTGTATGGAGTCAGTAAACATCACCCACAACTACACAACACACACCCATGTAAGTGGAGGTTCTCAACAAAACAAAAACCCAAACAAAGGACATCACAGTGCTATGTGGAATATACCACATATATAATGGACACATCTGCTCAGTAGAATGCATTCTGTACCCACACCAGGGTATAACTTTACAGCTAGGAAGAATATCACACAAGCAGGAGATCCCCAACCAGTATAGTATGGAGGTGCTGGACTATTTACACAGCTTCATCAGCCAATTGGCTGTAGCCACACTTCTCAACTGGCGGGATTGGGTGGGAATGTCTATAGTTTGGCTCATAATTTTGGTCTGTGCATCATACATCTTGTATTTCTCAGGTAAATCACTGTGGTGATCTGAGGATTTCTGTCAGTAAGTAATGACACAATACACTTCAGTGTCATATGTCTGATAAAAAGTTACTCTAGCAGCTTTCTATTTTTATAAGAGCAATATATATATATATATATATATATATATATATATATATATATATATATATATATATATATATATATTATCTCCCTATGTTTGTGCCATTATCCCCCCATTTTTGCAGGCTATCTCCAGATTTTTTGCAATAACAGGTTGAGCTATATGGCTGTAGCACACAAAACCCCAGACCGGAGTACAACTATCTCTGGAATGGAGTCCCACTCTTAATAATAGAAGGTCATACTGGGCATGCTCCTACACTTGAGAATTACAGCCCATGTCTAAACCCACATTGGACTATATAACTGTATTGTGCAGATATGTTTTTGCATACAGACAGCTATGCACACCTTAACTGTTTCTACCGACACCCATCAGACAGGATTACCCTCAGCTAGCTGTAGGTGGCTCATATGTGATATATCTGCATATGTTTCATGTGATACACAGATATATATATATATATATATATATATATATATATATATATATATATATATATATATGGGCAACATATAACAATATTTTAAGCATACACACGTAGACATGGGGAAGAGTGAGACAGACAGTGATAGAGAGAGAGAGAGAGAGAGAGAGAGGGAGAGAGACAGGAGACAAGGAGACACACACAGAGAGTGAGTCATAGACATGGATATGCTGAGAGGCATAGAGTGATGTCCTGCTGCAGACAATTGCATACCAGTTGTAACCAGTCACATGTACCAGCATGAAGGTGAGCTCCATTGTGTAATAGTACTGAGGTAGGGGTTGTAATATCACATCACCCACCTTTGTGTGTGTGTGTGTGTGTGTGTGTGTGTGTGTGTGTGTGTGTGTGTGTGTGTATGTGTGTGCGTTTGTAGGTTAAAATATTATGAGGCCTTTCCCACCCTGTACACTTCCTATTGCCCTACTTTACAAGATCTGCTGATGTCATTCACCTTAGAAGTACCTTTGGACACTCTTCAGCCTTATAAGCTTTGTGGCATGTGTGATAACTGTGTAACACTATAGTACATATAACTAGATATGTAGGGGTTCTAAACTCAGTCCTGACAAATGTGTGGTTGTAAATTATTTTGAAGCCTTTCCCACACAGTACAATTCCCTTTGTCCTCCTTTAGAAGACCTGCTGATGTCATTCACCTTAGATGTACCTTTGGACACTCCTCAGCCCTATAAGCCCTGGAGAGCATACAATAATTGCATAACAGTATAGTGTAAATAACTAGGTAGGTAGGGGTTCTAATCCATTCCTGGTAAATGTGGGTTTATAGGTTAAAATATTTTGAAGTCTTTCCCAACCAGTACATTTCCCATTGCCCTACTTTACAAGGTCTGCTGATGTCAGTCACCTTAGCATTACCTCTGGATGGTCATCAGCCCTATAAGCTCTGTGGCATGTGCGATAACTGCATAACACTGTCATGTACATAACTCGATAGGTAGGGGTTCTAATCTCAGTCCTGAAAAATGTGTGTTTGTGTTTGTAAGTTAGAAGCTTTTCCCACCAAGTACACTTTGCATTGCCCTACTTTACAAGATCTGCTGATGTCATTCACCTTAGAAGTACCTTTGCACAGTCATGAGCCCTATATGCTTTGTGGTGCATGCAATAACTGTATAACAGTAAAGTGCAAATAACTAGGTAGGTAGGGGTTCTAATCTCAGTCCTGGCAAATGTGTTTGTAGTTTAAAGTATTTTAAAGCCTTTCCCACCCAGTACACTTCCCATTGGCCTACTTTACAAGATCTGCTGATATCATTCACCTTAGAAGGACCTTTGGAGAGTCGTCAGCCCTGTAAGCTATGTAGCATGTGTGATAACTCCATAACACTGTAGTACAAATAACAAATAGGTAGGGGTTCTAATTTCATTCCTGGCAAATGTGTGTTTGTAAGTGTGTGTGTTTGTAGGTTATAGTATTTTGAAGCCTTTCCCACCAAGTACACTTCCCATTGCCCTAATTTAGATGACCTGCTGATGTCATTAACCTTAACTGTACCTTTGGACACTACTCAGCCCTCTAAGCTCTGTGGCATGTGCAATAACTGTGTAACACTATAGTACAAATAACTAGATAGGTAGGGGTTTTAATCTCAGTCCTGGCAAATGTGTTTGTAGGTTAAAGTTTTTTGAAGCATTTCCCACCCAGTACACTTCCCATTGCCCTACTTTAGAAGATCTGCTGATGTCATTCACCTTAGCTCTACCTTTGGACACTGCTCAGCCCTGTAAGCTTCGTGGTGTGTGCAATAACTGCGTAACACTGTAGTACAAATAACTAGATAAGTGAGTATTCCAATCTCAATACTGACAACTGTAATGCTGTGTGTGAGTTAGAACCATATAATCTGTGTGTTTGTTATACCATTTTGAGGCCTGTTCTACACAGTATACTTCCCATCGCCCTACTTTAGAAGACCTGCTGATGTCATTTACCTTAGGTGTACCTTTGGACACTCTTCAGCCCTATAAGCTCTGTGGCATGTGCAATAACTGTGTAACACTGTAGTATAAATAACTAGATAGGTAGGGGTTCTAATCATGGTACTGTGTGTGTGTGTGAGTGTGTGGGTGAGAACCATATCTTGTGTGTATGTTGGTTTTACCATTTTGAGGCCTGTTCCATCAAGAACACTTCCCATCACCCTACTTTACAAGGAATGCTGAAGTCATTCACCTTAGATGTACCTTTGGACACTTAGCCCGTAAGCATTGTGTTGTGTGTGATAAATAGGCAGCACTATAGTATGTGCATGTAGATATGTAGGTATTTGAATCTCAGTGCAGCCTACTATACTACTTTGTGTGTGAAGCATTTCCTCTGTGGCTGCTGTGTGTGCTGGTTATACCATTTTAAGGCCTGTTGACTCCCTTCCCATGGCATTTCTTTAAAGAGCCAGTTGATGCACCTGTCACCCTTAGGATTTCGAATATTGGCCAAGGCTCTTGCCATCCCCATAGTGCCTTTTTTAGGCAAGGCTCAAAAGACAAACCCACCACCGTAAATAGCACAAGTAAATAACTGAGGGTAATGCTACTCAATGCCAGAAGTCTAAACCTCAAAATGCATGCACTCAAGGCACTCCTCAGTATGGAGAAAATCGATATATGTGCAGTAACAGAAACCTGGTTTAAGGCTCCAGAGAGCACACCAGCACTACCAGGCTACAACTCATACCATACATTTCGGCCACAAGACATGGACTGAAATACAAAAGGTAGGGGAGTATCCATATTCATAAAGGATACCCACACCTCCAGATTAGTGGCACAGCACGATGCTTCAGTGATCATCCACATGCAACTAACAATGGGCAAAACTGCTATTCAAATTATAGCTTGCAACAGATCACCCACCATGTCCCAGGACCCCCACTCCACATTCCTGGAAACACTGGGAAACATAAAGGTCCTACCAAACACCCTGATATTGGATGATTTCAATTACCCAAACATTAACTGGGAGAACTACTCAAGTACAAACTCCCTTGCCCAGCATTCCCTAGAATTTATAAACTCAAGCACCCTGGATCAACTGGTCAACACCCCCACCAGAGGAGACAACATATTGTACCTGGTCATCACCAACATGGGCAACCAGTGTTCCACACCGGAGTTCAACCCCTCGCTTGTTAGATCTGACCATAAACTAATCAATCTGGATATCCACATTCCGCCACCACCCCCGGTCAAAGAAACCAGCGTGAAAAACTTTTCAAAAGCAAACTTCACTTTACTTAAGACCGAGGTGGGAAGTTTCAAAGCCCCCATGCTAAAGGATAACACTGTCTAAGCTGCAAAATCCTTTACTAATGCAGAGTAAAATCCCAAGAAGGGAAGACATCCTCGATCAGTATCAGCAAGAAACTATGTTCCCTCACAAAATCATCCAAGGCTAGCTTCGAAAGAAAAATTAACTATACCAGAAGAATGAAGTGCCCCTGAAATCACAGACACTCAGGTTAAAACATCCCTCTCCAAAGCCAAAAACACAGCATCAATGGGACCGGACAGTGTCCCAGGCTGCGTCCTACACGAGCTCAAAGATGAACTAACCCCTCACCTAAACACACTGTTTAAACTCAGCCTCTCCACAGGCTACGTGCCCACAGAGTGGCGCACAGCAATGGTTATTCCACTCCACAAAGGTGGAGCCACAACGGACCCCGGGAACTATTGCCCTATAAGCCTGACTAGCTTGGTCTGCAAAGCTATGGAGTGCATAATGATGGATCTCATTAACAGAGACATTGGAAACCTCCAAACACTGGACCCTACCCAGTTCAGCTTTGTTAAGGGCAGATCATGCCTCCTAAACCTTGTGGACTTCTTTGAGACAGTTACTAAGGCTATAGATGAGGGAAAGGTGGTCCACACAGCCTACCTAGACCTTGCAAAAGCCTTTGACACCATTCCCCACTCAGGTATTATAGACAAGCTCACCAGTCTGAACATAAACCCCTATGTCATGAGATGGGTTGGCAACTGGCTCATGGACAGAACCCACATGGTAAGAGTTGCAGGAGCTTGGTCTGACTCTAAACTGGTTACAAGTGGCATTCCCCAGGGCTCAGTCCTAGGACCCCTCCTGTTCGGCATATACTTCTCAGAGGTACAGGCAAGAACAGGAGGACTATGGCTGACCAAGTTCACAGACAACTGCAAACTAGACGCTATAATTGACTCTCCAGCTGACACAGACATCCTCCAAAAGGGTCTCAAAGAGATAAATACCTGGTGCCAAAACCATGGCCTCAAGCTAAATGCCAAAAAGTGCATAGTCATCCCTTTTGTTAAAAACAAAGTACCCACAAACTACCACATAGGTGGTAGCCCCCAAAATACAGAAGATGTAATAAGGGATCTGGGGACCCAAGTAGATAGTAACCTCTCCTTTGATATTCACATTGCCAAAGTTGTTAGAAAATCCTTCTATGTAGCCCACCTAATCACAAAAGGGTTTGCATCCAGATTGAAAGAGGTCATTGGGCCCCTCTATGCATCACTCATCAGACCCATCATAGAGTACAATGCCCCATTTGGGATGTACCTTACAAAACACCTGCAACAACTGGAAAGACCACAGAAGTACCTCACCAAGAGGATCACTGGCCTCAAGCAGATGCCCTATGCAGCTCGACTAAAGAAACTGTAGCTGTACCCGGTTGTATACCGCCTACTCAGAGGTGATCTCTGCCTGACATACAATGCCATGTCCAACCCAAAATTGATGGACATGCTCCACCTAAAGAAAACCATATCCATTCAAGCCACATGCTCCAGGGATCTAAACCTCACCACAACAATAAATAGGACATGCCGGAGGGATAGATTCCTGTCCCAGAGACTTCCCATGCCCTGGAACAAGATTCCAATCTACATTAGGCAGAGCTCCTCGCTAACCCTCTTCAAGAAAAACCTTGATGAGTGGATGGAAAACAGAAAGTATACCCCATGAATCATTTCAATGGCTCTGCTGTACAGAGGCACAGAGAACTAATCTAAGGGGGCGGCGAAAGCCAACACATTTCGGCTAGGCTTATAAATGCCTTCAGGCAGATAGCCTAGTACTTACCTATGAACCTATGATGGCATCCACATTACAGGCACAGTCACACATTTTCTAACACAAAGGCACTATGGCGCATGATCAGACTGTATTGTACACAACTACAGAGGTGGGGCATATAATAGAAAAAGTGTCAACTCTGTGTGCATGTGTGTTTCAATGCATGTCACCATGCAGCTGTGTGTCTGTGTTTCAGATGGCTATGACATGTTAAGGGCCTGTGAACCCACCACTGGCAATCCTAACAGCCCTTGCAATTGCCACCTCCTTGAATAGTAGTGGCAGACACTGCAACACTATAGTAGCTCTGTGGTGTTTGTGTTATGTATACAGCAGTATCATTTGTACAACTAGGCAGGTTCAGTTTTTGCTATCAGCAAGGGCAGGTCGTGAGTGTCTGTGTGTGTGTGTGTGTGTGTGTGTGTGTGTGTGTGTGTGTGTGTGTGTGTGTGTGTGTGTGTGTGTGTGTGTGTGTATGTATGTACATCCCCTTGCAGCAGTCTACCTGTGTTATGGTCACCAGAATACCTTTCAACCCCACACAGAAAGACATCTGGTTAGATCCGTATTGAAAAATGGGGCAATCACCAAACATTGATCACAACCTTCACATATTGCTGTAACATGCATGGAAAGTAGATACAGAGCAGGTTGTGCATGTGAATGCACTTTCCAAAGTGTATGTGTCGTTACATGACAATAGCTGCAATCAATCTGCAATGTTAGTCTGTCATGATTTTCCCACAGTTCACCAGAAAACCACATTTTATGACAGATGGGAAGAAAGTATTTGTCAAACATCAGGACAATCTGCAGACATATGCAGAGGTCACAGGTATGGCCACCATCTGTACCGCCCTGCAGGTTGCAGTCCATGTTTGGCAAAATGTGACCTGTTACAACAACTGAGACAGTAAAGAGGTCCCAAGAGTGTAGGGGACAACAAAAATGTCACACGGTCCTGTATTGATTGCATAGAGCAGTTATTGCACAGCAGAAGTACCTCAATGTTATGGCAAATAGTGTAAGCTAAGGTAATGTCACACAAAGAAGGTGTCATAGTAGCAAACCAGAGGAAGTCCTGTCTGTTGCACTTGCAGTGGCCATGGTATGTCTTGCCAACTGTCACATTACTACAGATTGTGTCCCACACTCCACATTTCATAATGTTGCAAAGTCATTCATTGTCACTTATCTGTGTGCAATATGTATATATGTAAAGGCCCTATGACTACCTGGTGCCCCCAATAACCCACAAGCATATAGGCATCAATGATAATTGGCTCCACCCACGTATGTAGGTACAGCCTAAGGCTGTGTGAACTGTAAGTATTTTACACTCTGTCATTGAACCATAAACTGCTGTTAACACACTGCGATGAACCATACAGTGGGTATGGAATGCTATCAAGGTCCCAGCCTCAAGCTGTATGCAGACAACAGTGTCAGCATGCCATACAGCAAGTACATGCCCCCACTATGTCCCACATCAGCATCAAACCCCATAAACACACAGACTGCAATGACAGGCCTCGGTACCCAGGATGGCAACATAGTTGCACTCAGGCACAAAGTATTGGCAGTCATCAGGAAGTTCTTGTATGTTGTTCACAATATAGGTGAAGGGACCACATCCAGACAAAAGGTGGACATTACCTCTGAATAGTCCTCAGTCAGTAAAACAAGACATTACCAGCATGATTAGTCTGCTATGCACCTATGCAGACATCTGCTGAATCTCTAAAGTCTATGGTAACTCCCACAAAGGTCAGCCATGTCCCTCAACACACACATGTGGCATTGGTACAGGATAATATGTGAATGTATGAACATGTACAGTACAAGCTGTGATACTACCCAAATCACTGACTTCACAATAGGTGTGCACTTGTGTGGATTACAAAACCCCACCCACAAATGTAGTTTGACCTGACATATGTGTCCAGGTATGCAAAGGCTGCCACCATGAATGCTACAGGATTGACACGATGACCACTGGGACCTTACATGTATGCTCCTCAGCTGTTGACTCTGTGTCACCAACCTCCATGACAAATGTGGGGATGTGTGCTGGGAAGTAGTGTGGCTCCACCAAGGTTGGCAAGGAAGTCCTCTGTTGGTGTCAATAGTGCTTCTGTAGCAGGGCCTCCCCAAATGCCAGCACAGTCCCCAGGCACAGCTGTAGCCCTTTGTCATGTGTTGTGTATTACATGTGTGGCATGGTGTCAGACCTGTTCATAGCCCCTGCCATGGTGTCTGATGTCATCGATGGTCCCCACCAGTTCTACCCATGGGGCAGTTCATTGCTGCATGTGCTGCCAGCTTCTCCCCAACAGTACCCTGTGATGTAGTTTCAGGGAATCCAAGATTGCTGCAATCACGGACTCTGTGTATGGTGGGTGACATCTACGATGCATCCCACTTGGAAGACATGAACAGGGGAACACAACCCAGGACTACATACATTGGCTACCATTGTGTACAGACTATACACATCCACATTTGCTAGCACTATCCACTGCTAACACCCATATTATACCCCCACCATCTATCAGTACAGTATGTGTGTGAGAATTACAGCATGCATTGCCCCCTTATCCTGATGTGTCATGTTCCCCCCACTGAGGACCATTAGTATGTAAAATCAACCATTCATCATTCTCATCATGCAGCACATGCATCAGCAGGGGACATCACATAGGTTCCCCACCAAAGAATACTAGGCCATCAAACATCTACTGTGCACCTATAGGCTATAAGGTCAAGCCTCTACCCAGTGTCATACATAATAAATATGTGGTGTAGGGTGACCTACTCACAGATGTCTGATATCTGCCGTACCAGACATCATTATTTTCTGACTGCAGTCCTTCATGATTTGCCACTAATTTGCCAGAAAAACAAACTTTTATGGAAAACATGGCCAAAATTGTGAGGCAAATATCAGAACATTCTACAAAACCCAGTACAGTTCAGAGAGTTCAGAGGTATTTTGCAGACATAGCCATCAGGGATCGCTGTAGGTGCTTGACAGCAGACTAGCACATAACATGACAGTCCTGGAAGTGTTGCTGAGAGCTACTGTTTAAATTCCTATTTCCATTGACTGTATCCACCCATCTGCATTCCATTACATACTTAATTGTTTGACATACCTGGTATAGTGCTGTACCCCATTTTCAGAATAAATCCACCTATGGTGTTGTGAATAGTCACAGTCTGTCTCCTTAACAAAAGTATCAGATCTGTTCAGCATATGCATCAGCCTGCCTTTTGTAGGTAATGGTCCTGAAGAGGTGATGGCCTGTACACCAATCTGTTTCTCCCATTTGCTAATTGCATCCAGAACAGCTGGGCTGCTTTCCTATTAGCCAATGTCATGGCAACACAGTGCTATAATTAAGACCTTCATGTGGGCCTTACCATTTTTCCTGGCCTATGAGGGGGACATTATGGAGATGATGGAGCTACAGCATCACAGAGGGTAGGTGGAAATACTGTCCACTGTTTGGAGTGATGTGTTGTGTCCACAGTTTTGCATGCTATGTTTGCATAGCTCTCAACCTCTTAGCACAGGAAATGTGGACACAGCTTGATAAAATGTGGGGACAAAGGTTCACAAATAGGGAGGGATTTGAAATATTGGTGTCATAACCTTAGAAAATTGCTAGAGTAACAGTTTTTTCTTTTGACATTCAGTTTCTGAGGGATTTGAAGTCTGACACTCAAATGTGTATTACTATTTAGTGACCTCCATCCTGATATCATCCCAGTGATTTATCAGAATACCACATATG
Source organism: Protopterus annectens (assembly GCF_019279795.1). NCBI lineage: Eukaryota > Metazoa > Chordata > Ceratodontiformes > Protopteridae > Protopterus > Protopterus annectens. The sequence goes on along the minus strand of NC_056732.1, from coordinate 1,468,963,683 downwards.
TTATGAGGAACAGGGCATAAATATGAACCATAACCCTGGACATTCTGTGGAAATCTGTACAGTTACATGTGACACTTGCAGTATTTGTTGTTCTGCGTACTGGTTCTGTGTCTGTGTCAGAGGCCCAAGTACACAGGGATTTTGGCCACTATATGTCAGAGTATTGTGTGACTGGCTGTCAGGATTTGTTCATATAACTCAGTTGCTGTACTCAAGAGGTCAGTTGTCCTACTGGTATGTTGCCTTAACCACAGTTCAAATGGTTCTGTGTTCATAATTTGGCTGCAATATTTTTCACCCTTAAGGTATATCCCTGTAACGCCTGGTAACTTTACAAATGTATCAGCATACCGAAAACTGTGCATATTTTTATAGAATGTCTAGGGTTTGTGCTCATATTTTTTGGTCTGTTCCTCAGAATATTTGTTGTTTTCTGGCAAATAACTGGGATAATCTGAGGTCTGATGGCACTAAATAATGACAGAAGTTTGGGTTACAAACTTTGAATCATTCAGAAAATGTATGTTAAAACAAACCATGTCACTCTAGCACCTTTCTTATATGTATAACTGCACTATGTAAAATATGTGCCTATTGATGGGCCTCTTTCCCCCCATTTTGTCAGTGTTCATCCAGTTTCTTGAACTAAGAGGTTGAGAGGTATGTGCATCAAGAAATTGCCAGAGTTTATTTCACAAACTGGTAAGTTGCTCTGACTCTAGTGTAGAAGGTCTTGGATTTAAGAGTTGGCAGTGCTATCTGTTTTCCCTACTGCTAAATGACTGAAATGCATGATATGTTTGAAAAAGCATCACCAATTCCAGCAGCTCCTATAGCGCAGTGGTATTTTGCTCTGACCCTCGTGTACAGGGTCCTGGGTTTGAGACTTTGTAGTACTATGTTTTTTTCCCTAATATTAAATGACTGTAATGCATGATATGTTTGAAAAAGGATTTCAGATTCCCACAGCTCATATGGTGTAGTGGTATGTTTCTCTGACTATAGTGCACAGGGTCCTGGCTAGAGACTTGCCAGGGCTGGTTATTTTGTTGCCGAGCAAAACAGGGGTTGATTGACACAGAGTGATTAAAGTAGTTTTAAGCCGGTTTGCGTGGGTTTGTGTGACACTAAGCGATGCCAAGAGGCACTTAGTCCTGCTTGGCTCCACTTAGCACTGCTTATTCCTGCTTAAACCTGTGCTAATTTCATAAAAAGAAAAGGGTGATAGGAAAGTGGTGAAATGGGGCAAGCAAGAGGAAAAACAATGTGAAAGGCAGCTAGAGATGTGCAGGACAGGTGTAGGAAAACTCTCCATTTCTTCTGCAGCAGCAGCTGTGAATGATGTGGACAATTTGGAATTTTGAGCCTCACACCACACAGGGAGGAGTATGGGTGGCAGACATTGCTTGAGTTAATCAGAGGAAAATTTACTGACATCAGTGTACTTGGGGCGAAATGGAGAGCTATGTATGGGATGTGTTTTTTTTGAGGGGGACATATGCCCCCCCTTTTAAGGTGAGATTGGGATGTTGGGGAAAGGTTGTAGGTATATTTGGGGAGGTAATTTGGGTAGGAGAAAGGCTGCTTTTGCAGACAGACAAGACAGCAGACAGGGGCGGTGTATGACACATGAGGGGGGTGAACACCTTGGACTGGGATGGTGGTTGGGAATCCAAGGCCCATGAGCCCCAGATGGAAACAGTGGGACTGATGTCTCAACCCATGGGCAGTCACCACTGGCCCTTCATGGCCCCAAAGGTGGCTGTGCTGGAGGTTGGACAACAGGGGCAGGCTGCTGCTCAAGCTGCACCAGTCTGCCCTCAATCTGCCTCAGGAGTGTATCCAACTCTGTCTGGATGACCCTGCACACCATACCATGGAACTTTCTGTGGGTGGCGGGTTCCTCTCCATACCATTGCCGGGGGGGGCAGGCCCCATCACCTGAGGTGGTTCCACCCCAGGGTGGTGCAGGACCAGTAGAGGAGGCAGTTCCAGGTTGGATCCCAGACATGCTGGGGCCAGTGCCATGGCCAGATGAGACTGGACATTTGGATCTGCTTGGATCTGCCTTCCCAAGCGTGCTATGGTGTTGAGGTTTTTCAAAATGTATCGGTTAGTCGTGAACAAATCATTTCAGGATTAGTTATAACAGCATGCGTGAGTGTTCCAATTAACCCAGAACAATAGAAGTGAAACAATTGCATAGCAAACAGAACACATGCATAAATGGAGTAACAATCAGCATTGTAACAGCATTCCAGTTACATTTACGGCAACAGGCCACCAACAATGGTATCTGAACAAGGTATGTTAATATGCAACCAATTAAATATATGAACAATAATAGAACACAAGTGCCAAGTTCCCAACATTAGATTTTGAGAACAACATACCTGTAGTATATGAATAATAATTATTTATGCAAATAATGGGTGGGGTGAGAGAAAAAAGTACATTAACAACTGTATAGGCCTCTTTTTTGTACAACAGTACTGCTTAGTACTCTACAGGTCTGCCCTCACTTTACATCTACCTATGGCCCATAGCTTCTGTAGCACATATAACTGTTAAACTGTCAACCTGGAATGGTATGGGGCAAACTGTGACAACTCTGGGTGCATGACTAGAAGGGACTTGTACATGTCAGGGTTACATATATGATGGAGAAGGTGTAACCTGCACTGATGTTGTGTGAGTGTCCTACTGGTATACTTCACCTGGACTCATATCTGTGTCCAGGATTACTGGCAGCAGTGACCACTAGCCTTGACAGCGTGACACTTGAGAGACATGTATCAGGAAGAGTACATGGTGTATGTACCTATCCTGCTGCAATCTGCAGGCATGGGGGTGGACAGTGGAACAGTTGTACACGGTTTATTAGTATACCCTTCATACAGCTACTACAAACATTTCTTTACCTGTAAGACCTGTGGAGAACATACCTGTTAACACTACCTGACTGCTTCTACAAATACTCAAGATTACTTGAGTGTAAATATTCACACATCTTAGTACCAACTCCCTGGATTCAAACCATGGTCTGGGTCTGCAAAAATGAACGACAGAGCTATTTCTCATCACACTGAGCTATTGGGGAACTGCTGTTGCTTGCTTGACTGAATTCTGCCTAATACTCTCTTGCGTAGACAGTCTGACCTTGTAATTTAAGTGCAGTGTCACCAAAGACTGAGGTGACAGTTGAACATACATGCCTGAGATTCATGCATGTCAGATAGTTAGTGCACTGTGTATTAATCCTTTGAAATTATAAGATCCAGAATGCAAAGGCTAACACAAGACAATGCTGCAAAGGGCACACTATAATACATTACACATTACTATTAAAGGTTCAGATCTTAGTGCAGGACATATTTATATCTTGTTTTACAGCTTCACAATCTACAGTTTTGCATAACAGCTGGTTATCAGAATAAGCTCTGTCAATGCATGCTGTCAAAGCTATATTTGCTGTGAAGCACCTTAACACATTCTATTTCTTCAACAACATACCAGATTAAACACAGCAGCTTGTGATATAAATCTTTATTTGAGGAACATTACACAGTGCTTTATTACAGTTCAGATTCTACATTAAGTAGTATTGCATATGCATATCCTGTAGATCAATATTGGTCTGACAAACTTTATTTATTCAGTACACTCAGAACACACTATACCTACTGGCAGTGAACAATGTACTCCTTCTTATCTATTGCAGTATATACTGCAAGATAGATCTGTACTCACCAGACTCTCTGCTCAGCCTCACCAGTCTTTCCTCATGGGCTGCCACATTGCTTGCTGTCACCTCTGCAGCTGTAGGGGGAAAAAAACTACCAGTATGCATACCTATCTATCATATACTCTGGCTAGAATGTTGTACAGCTATGGGTGAAATATTTACAAACTACTGGGGCATTGCTGTCTTGAGGATCTTGGATCTATTTGGCCAAGAGCTCGCCCTTCCTCCACTTTAAGTCAGCATAGTGATGTTGTACCTGTTCACTAGTTTAGGGGATTCCAGTGGCACTGGTGAGGTTGTGTGCCAGGATGGTCCCAGGCCTCACATTTGTATTGGGAGCCCTGGTATTGGCCCTACAGCAGTCTGTCCTCACAGTGTTGCACAAGGTGCCCAGCCATGACCCTGGACTCCAAAATACTCCAGTGCTGCACCCAAAAGCAAGGTCCTAATCCAACGCCAGACATATCTCCTGCAGTAATCAATCTACAACAGGTTCTGGCTGTATTCCCACCTGTGCAGTTTAAATAAGGCCATATTCCCACCCCTTGCCATCATTGGACAATTTTTGAAAATACTGAGCACAGCTCAGCAGTGCACAAACCCACTAAGTTGAGTTGAGCAGTGCTTAAAGGGGCAGCTGTGGAACAGTGCTTAGCAGTGCACAAATCTGCTTAGCTGGGTTGAATGCTGCTTACAATTATACTTTTTAGCAATCCTCAAACCGGGTCAGCAGAGCTATCACTGCTAAGCATTGCTCAGTTTTCATTTCCAGAAAATTAATGAATTGCACATTAATGACTTCTTACCAATATTTTATTAAGTGTATATATATTTTACTTTAGATGATGTTTCCCAATGTGCTTTGATTACATTACTTTGGGGTGTGACTGTCCTGTCTGGGACACTTGTGTTTACATGGAGGATTTCACATCATATATCCAGTGAAACTATTTTATTATATCTCCTAAACATATGTATTTCACTACATTATCTGTTCCTGTAACTTTAATGTATTGGACATGTGTGTAACTGGGGCTTTTATACTTGGGTCTCCACTGTAAATCTGGAGCATTTCTCCCTGGGCCTCCGCTGAAAACAGGCTCTGTGGAACCTAGTCAGACATTCCCGGTCAACAAATGTTAAATAAAAAAAATAAAAATAAAAAAATAAAAATAGGCTTCTTGTCAAGCTGGACCACCACAGTTAAAATATTTCAGTGTATACAAAACAAATAAAAATCATTTACATTTCCCTATCATGTGTAAAAAGCTGAATGGTCAGGATTCGACCCGTGCACCTAAGGTACAAGTTCTGGTGTCCTAACCATTCAACCAGTGAGGATCTACTGTTAGGCTGATGTATATACCTCTTTATTTTCGTTTAAGCATTGCTGAGCACCATACTGTGCTGTGCAAACCTGCTCAGCTATGCTTAAACTTGACCTTTTCGACAAACATTAAAAGCATCCGGTTTCTATTTTTAGATGTTTGGTATGTATTCCTTGCAAATGTCAATAACTACATCACTAAATAAAATTAACAATAATATATAAATGCTTTCCAATGTAAAAGCTAAATGGCCTGACTTGGTATTCGAACCGTGTCCCTACTGCACGCAAAGCCAAAACTCTAACCACTAAGCTAATTCAGCATTCAGGTTTGCAGCTATACGTTTCTATATAGCTCCTCACACACATTTAAGCACTGCTGAGCAACCTGCCACCCTGAGCCAATCCACTCAGCTACACTTAAACTTCACATGTAAATGAAAAAGAAATTATTTCATACAACCATTTTAAATAGGTATATCTCAATATATAACTATCAGCATGTCAGTTGCAGGCATACCCTTCATGACAATCCATGGTATTGTAAAACGTCATCCTAGCAACTTTCTAAGTTTGTAAGAGCAATATTTAAAAATTGCCCCTATTTTTGGCCCTTTCTCCTGCTTCTATTTAATGGCTTTATCCAGATTTTTTGCTCTAAGATATTGAGGTATGTGTCCAAGGGCACACTTTTTACTGTAAAATGCTGTACGGCACTTTGACAATGCAGTGGGTGTGCTACAGTTTCTGTCACACCCCCCCCTTGCATTGCATTGCATTGTATTCATTTGCTTTCAGTGTTTTCAGACTCTGAAAGTATTTAAAAAATGTTGACAGTGCAGGGGGAATTTTACAGTTCTGTGAGCACTGCTGTAACACACCCTTGTACTCATTCAGTGTTCATGTCTACCGATCCATTTTAGTAGCATGCCTTCATTAATATGGAAGGCACGCTGCTGAGAGGGGGATGTGGATGCGAACACCATTCACTCCGTATAGGAATAACACTATTCCTACATGGAGTTTATTAAATCCGGGGGACTGTGTTTACTGTGACTTATACAATTCAGTTGAAGATGTAGAACCTAAAGAATACTGCCACTATAAAAATAGTTTGTGCTGAAGAGGTTGCCATTTATACTTCTTTCATATCCCTGTGGTTACAGAAATATGAACATGTGTTAGGAGTGTGAGGACATAATTTGATTCTGTCAAATGACTTAGGCTCCGCCCATTGGAAGTTACAGTGCAAACTTCATGAGCACCATTGGAGTGAATGAGTTAATTTAAGAAGTCTCTGAGAGAGAGAGACTGTGCATTTTATACTTTGTCTTTGACCTGGCAGCATCAGCTGGAAACATCCACTCACCACATCTGCACTTGCCTTGCGGTAAGTTAACAAGAGTACAGAAATTTCTCTTAGATTCAGTTAGGAATATAGTGAAGTATAGCTTAGATGTTTTCTGTATTTATTTGAGACTGTTCTGTAATGTTGTTTTAAATATTTCCTGTGATTTTGAACTCTGATATATTTAGTATTGTCTTGTTTTTTTATTATGTATTTTATATATATATATATATATATATATATATATATATATATATATATATATATATATATATATAAATAACTTTCAATTGCTGTTGGTCTGTATAGATATTTAATCTCTTAAAGTATCTGCATATCAATCTGGTGACACTGTGAAGGCCACTCATAATACCCTTGCTGTTAGTCAAACTACCATTTGGATTAATAGTAATGTTACACAGTAAGATTGGACGCCCCTTGCTAAGGGCCTTAAAGTAGCTGATATGTAATGGCTGGTGGCAGTTAAAACTACCTTATAGTCTGGGCAGAAGGGGGCATAGCTAGTAAACTTGTACCAGCCTTTCCCAGGTGTGTGTGTATGTGTGTGTGTGTGTGTTTGTGTATAAATCAAACCTCAAAGTGTGTGTGTGTGTGTGTCAGATACTACACCCTCACTCCCCACTGGCCCTTGTTTTCAATTATTAAGGAATTCCCAATATTATTCTAGCATGTCCAAAGGTCAGTTGTCAATCTCCTCTCCGGTCCAGCTGGTGAATCTGGGAATCTTGAGGCAATGTTATAACTGCCTCATGTACACAGGCAACCCTCTCCTCCTCCCGCATAACACAAATACTTGCGAGAGATGCAGCTATTTAGCCAAACTGGAGGCTGAACTCTCTCAACTTAGGACTGGCAAGACCAGACAGGAGGAGAAGGCAACTACACACACCACAAAACCAGCCTCACATAATGCTACCACACCACTAAATCAAACACATAAACACACAAAGACATACTCAGAGGCTGTGAGTAAAAATTTACCTAAACAGCAGAGGCCTCCAAAGCAGACACCCAAACAACTGCTACCTCAAGACACCCCACAAGCAACACATAAACCACAAAAGCAGTGTGCAAAGCAGTCACAGCCCTTAAGGCCAAATACAACACCAAACATACTTGTCATAGGTGACTCCATAGTCAGACACACTGACGTCCCACTCACCAGGCTGAACAAAGAGAGGGTCACAGTAAGCTGCCTATCGGGCGCTAGAATCTGCCACATAACACAAGCACTCTGGTCACTCCACGGCAAGTACAAATATGACACAGTCATTGTCCATGCTGGTGTGAACGACCTTAGATGTACCTCCCTGGACTACATGAAAAGAGACATAGAGGAGCTCTCTGATTATGTAGCCAAGGCAGGTATGACCCTGACCCTGAGCAGTATCCTTCCTTCACCAAGAATGATGCCACAATATAGAGACAAGATGATCAGCTTTAACAATTGGCTTAATGTCTGGTGTCATTCAAAGGGGATCCAGTGTCTGTCTGCCTGGGATGACATGCTTGACAAGCCACGCTGCTAGCCAAGGGATGGCTTACACCTGTCACCCTGGGATTCGGATATTGGCTAAGGCTCTTGCCACCCCATAGTGCCTTTTAGGCAAGGCTCAAATTCTAAACCTACCACCCTAGAAAACAAAAATGGGAAGAAACTGAGGGTAATGCTGCTCAATGCCAGAAGTCTAAATCTCAAAATGCACGCACTCGAGGCCCTTCTCAGTATGGAGAACATCGATGTCTGTGCTGTAACTGAAACCTGGTTCAAGGCTCCTGAGAGTACCCCGGCACTATTAGGTTTTACCTCATATCATGCGTTCCGGCCCCAAAACCCGGACCACACCACAAAAGGAGGGGGTGTATCCATATTCATAAAGGATACCCACACCTCCAGGTTGGTGGCAATGCATGAAGCTTTGGAAACCATCCAGATGCAACGAACCATAGACAAAACTGCTCTACAAATTGTAGCATGCTACAGGCCACCCTCTCAAACTCAGGAACACCACACAGCCTTCCTGAAGACACTGGAGGGTATAAATGTATCTCCAAACACCATCATATTGGGTGACTTCAACTGCCCAAATATAGACTGGGAACATTACTCAAGCCCTAACTTTCTAGCCCAACGGTTTCTGGAGTTCATAAATTCAAATGCCATGGAACAGCTAGTCACTGTTCCCATGAGAGGAGAAAATATACTAGATCTCATTATCACAGACATGGGGACAAAATGCTCCACACCGGAAGTATATCCCTCATTGGTGAGATCTGATCATAAACTAATCTCACTGGAAATCCACATCCCGCCCCACCCCAAACAAAAAGACCACAGTGAAGAATTTCACTAAAGCAAACTTCACACTACTCAAGACTGGTGTGGTATCCTTCAAGGCCCCTGAGCCAGTGGAAACCACAACCCAAGCTCGCGGAAGCCCTTACAAATGCCTTCTATGAACACCTCCAGGACTGCATGGATCAGGCAATCCCAAATAAAACCAAGACTCTTTCCACAAAGGGCAAGCGTCCAGTCTGGTGGACCCCAGCCATTAACAAACTTTACAATAAGAGGAGAAAGCTATTACATGATAGAACAAAATCCATAAAAGGAAGTCACCCTGATCATTATTAGTAAAAAAATACGAGCACTCATAAAATCAACTAAGGCCAATTTTGAGAGAAAAATTGCCATGGATTCAAAGGACAATCATAATTTTCAGCTATGTTAGGAACCTGGGTGGAAACTCCCAGATATGCTCAGAATTAGTCCAAAATGATACAAAAATCACTGAACCCACAGACATTGCCAACATACTGGCAGACAGGTTCAGTGCAAACTTCACCCCTCTCCCCTAAAGGAGAGATAACTATCCCAGCAGAGTGTAGCCTCCCAGACATCTCAAATGCGCAGGTGAAAGCTGCTCTCTCTAAAGATAAAAACACAGCATCAATGGGACCAGATGGTGTCCCCGGCTGTGTGCTACACGAGCTAAATGAGGAATTAAACCCGCACATAAGGCAGCTGTTTAATCTCAGCCTTACCACAGGATACGTGCCCAAGGAGTGGCGTACAGCAACTGTGGTCCCACTCCACAAAGGCAGTGCCTCTACGGACCCTGGTAATTACTGCCCCATAAGCTTAACAAGTCTAGTCTGCAAAGCTATAGAGAGGATCATAATGGAGCTCATAAACAAAGATATAGGGGACTTGCAGACATTGGACCCGACCCAGTTTGGCTTCGTCAAGGGCAGATCATGCCTTCTGAACTTGGTCGACTTCTTCAAAACAGTCACCAAGGCCATTGATGAGGGAAAGGCAGTCCATACAGCCTACCTTGACCTTGCAAAGGCCTTCGACACAATACCCACTCGGGTATTGTAGAAAAACTACCAGCTTAAATGTAAACCCATATGTCACAAGATGGGTTGCAAACTGGCTTAAGGACAGAACCCACAGGGTTAGAGTTGCTGGTGCTATGTCAGACTCCAAGCCGGTCACAAGTGGTGTCCCACAGGGCTCGGTCCTTGGCCCCTATTGTTCAGCATCTACTTCTCAGAAGTACAGGCCAACATGGGAGGATTTTGGCTGACAAAGTTTGCAGGCGACTGCAAACTGGGCCATAGTGGAAAGTGCATCGGACACGGATATCCTTCAGAAGGGACTCACGGAAACAGATAGCTGGTGCCAGAGCCATGGCCTGAAGTTAAACGCCAAAAATGTATAGTCATACCCTTCAGGAAAAACAAGGTAACCCCAAGCTACCATATAGGTGGCAATCCACTAAGCACAGAAGAGGTTATCAGGGACCTGGGGACCCAGGTTGACAGTGGCCTTTCTTTTGACACTCACGTTGCTAAAGTGGTTAGAAAGACCTTCTACATTGCCCACCTGATCATGAAGGGATTCACATCCAGATCTAGTGAGGTCATTGTTCCCCTGTACTCTTCACTTATCAGACCAATGATCGAGTACAATGCCCCATTCGGGATGTATCTCACCCGACATCTGCAGCAATTGGAGAGACCCCAAAAGTTCCTCACCAAAAGGATAAAGGGACTCCAAAATCTGTCATATGCTGCCAGATTGAAGAAACTCCAACTCTATTCAGTTGCATACCGTCTGCTCAGAGGTGACATGTGCCTGACATACAAGGCCATGTTCAACCCAGAATTAATGGACATGCTCCACCTCAAAAAATCCAAATCCACCAAAACCACTAGAGCAAGCGACTTAAACCTTAGCACAGATATAAATAGGATGTGCTGGAGGGATAGATTTATCACTCAGAGACTCCCTATGCTGTGGAATAAAATCCTGATCCATGTGAGGCAGAGCACCTCGCTGGCTCTGTTCAAGAGAAATCTTGACCTGTGGATTGGAGATCGTAGGTTTATCCCGGGAATCATCTCTGTGTCACTGCTGGACAGAGGCACAACAAACTAATGGGCACAGTATTTTTTCATATAAGGGGTGGCGTAAGCCAAAAAATTTGGGCTAGGCTTATAAATGCCTTAGGGCAGATAGCCTAGTATAAACCTATGAACCTATGAACCTATGAACTTGGGCAAGTACTGGTTGGAGAGATAGGGTGCTAAAGGTCTTGGTTTGGCCACTCAGCTGAACTCTCAACCTTATAGCTGTGCCAGTGGGGAGTCTTATTGGGGGATCAGGAGAAATCAGCCTCAGACTGACTATGGTCTCTGTGTGCTCTTATGGAAAATTGCACTTTACTGTGTATGTACTTGTCATCATCCCAGTGTGTACATCCTCCAATGTTACCAGTGGTGAGGACTGAGGCTATTTGATTACTGGGCCAGTGCTTTAGTATTACCTGATTTGAATGGATACTTCAGAGAAATGCAGTTAAGACTCATATACACAACACAAGCAGATGGTTATAAATCAAAATGGAAAGGAATTATGGTGAAACAGGGGGATGTTTGAAAAGAACAGAGAGAACAGGGCTTTGGAAGCAGGTCCTTAAGGAGAACAATAACCATGCAGAGTATTATATTCACAAAGTAACAAAAAGTATACTAAGAGCTACTTCAACATGGGAATGGACAAAGATTTTACCAACAGGAATGACTGCAAGCAAGGGTATAGAAAGTAAGGAGGAGGGGATGAAAACTGCTAAAGAAAATTAACAAAGGAACCAAAGTATTGGGAACAAAACCAGAGAAAGAGAAAGAGAAAGGCAACAGAATAGGATAAAACAAAGCAGAAATATGGACTGTAGATTACAGACTACCTTCTCTACCTTGGATTGTGTGAGTATAGACAAACAGATATTGCTAGTGGAATACTAAGTGAAAGACCTGCTATGGTAAAGTTTTTTAAATGAGTTTAGAACATAAGTTGCTTTTAAAAAATAATAATTAGTAGGACTTATAAAATATTGCATGCTAACTATAAGAATTAATCAGAGGAGTTTAGAATAGACTGAGGAGACAGAATGGAAAGGCAATATACAAGAGTACAATGTTAGGACATCTGTATAGTTCCCAAATTTGCAACAAAATCCAGCAGGTTTAACATTTTTGTTTGGAAGTGTTTGCATAGGTACGTTATACCCCTTGCAGACTTCATAGCATTTATTTCCTCAGACAGCAAATGAAAAGGTGCGTTGGAGTAGAAATAGATAATTGGGAGCATGTTTACTGGGAATGTGATGATGTGGCAGATTTTAAAAATACCATACAGAGTACTTTGTCACACATTTTGGGGGAGCAAATAGATATAACTAAGGAAATTATTCTTTTGAGCTGACTATAGTGTCAGACATGGTAAAACCTTAATGAATTTAAATCAATTGCTAGAAAATGGAAACCAAAATGTAAATATACTATAAATGAAGTACTGATTATTGCAAGGGAGATAAAGGAACTGGAGGTGGGATAATTAAAAACCAAAGGAGCAAACAACATGGAAATAAAACACCCCATTTGGTATGTACCTCACAAGACATCTGCAACAGCTGGAAAGGCAGCAGAAATACCTCACTAAAAGAATCACAGGCCTAAAGCAAATGCCCTATACTGACCGTCAAAAAAACTCCAGCTATACTCTGTGGCATATCGTCTACTCAGAGGTGATCTCTGCTTAACATACAAGGCCATGTCAAACCCTGAGCTGTTGGACATACTCCACTTAAAGAAATCCCAATCCCTCAGAGCCACACACTCCAGGGATCTAAACCTTGTCATCACAATGAACTAAACATGCTGGAGGGATAGAGTCCTGACCCAGAGACTCCCCATACTCTGGAATAGACTGCCCATACATGTCAAGCAGAGCGCTTCCTTGGCGCTGTTCAAAAGGAACCTTGACGATTGGATGGGAGATAAGAAATTCACCCCAGGGATCACTTCAGTTGCCCTGCTAGAGAGAGGTCCAGGGAAGTAAATATTGTGGGAAGAAATATCCAGGGAATTGTTATGCTTGTATACGCCCTAGGGCCAATAGCCTAGCACCAAGCTATGAACCTATAAATGCAATGGAACAATATATGCATTATAATGTTCAGGAGGAGGAGGAGGGGGGATTAAAGGATGGCAGGAACTGAGCAATTTATTTAATGCTGGAGTAAATGATAATTGTTAAAAAAGAAACCATATATGTATAATGCATGAAAATGAGAAATGTTAGCAATGTTTGTTTTCTTTTCTGTTATTATATGGATACATACACCATTGCCTACAATGTAACAATTTAATCAAGGTGTTTAAAGAATAGGGAACTAAGAAGGGACTAAGAAAGAGAATGGGGACCTACAGTCCAATACAGCAGGCTGCAGCTAAGTAGAGACTACCACAAGTGATTTAAACCTTGCAGAAAATAGGCAAAAAGCATGCAGTGCAAAGGAAAACTGTGGGTGGTACTGTCTTTGGGGAAATTTTGTAACTGTACAAACTACCTTTTACCAAGTTATAATACACATGACACAGGACTCAGCACCACTCAGTGCAGTAAACAGTAAGCAAGACACAGCACTTGGCACCCTTCAGTGCAGTAAACAGTAAGCAAGATACAGCACTCAGCACTACTCAGTGCAGTAAACAGTAAGCAATACACAGCATTCAGCATCACTCAGTGAAGTCAACAGTAAGCAAGACACACCACTCAGCACCATTCAGTGCAGTAAACAGTAAGCAAGACACATCACTCAGCATCCCTCAGTGGAGTAAATAGTAAGCAAGACACACCACTCAGCACCACTCAGTGCAGTAAACAGTAAGCAAAACAGAGCATGCAGCACTAATCAGTGCACTAAACA
>NC_056732.1:1468782462-1468944962 GCF_019279795.1 Protopterus annectens | reverse complement strand
CATTAGGGAGCAGCATTGAGGGGATCCTTTTGGGTCTACCTGCAGGGGGATGTAGAAGCTGGTAATTTGGTCAGGACTGAGTTGGACCAGTTTCTTGAGACATCACTTGGCAACCTTAAGTGCATTTTCATTTGACTGGCAAAGTCACATACCTGTAAAGCCACGGCCACCATACCACCAGTGGCTGAACTGAGTCACAATGTCAACAACAGATGTAACTGACTTCTGGAGGAGTCTCACTCTGGGGTAGTTGGCAGGCAGTCTTCCACCCACATTTCCCCCCATTATAATGCTCCCCTACATGGATTGTCAGTCAGTCGCCCCTTGTTTGTAGTCTAACTTTCCCCATAATCACTTCCCCACTCTCTGTATGGCTGTGTATTCCTTTTATAAAGTCTCTAGTTGTATCAACACCTTCCTGTCAGTGTTTGTCAATGTTATATGTTTGTTTGTCTGCCCCAGCTTCCATGTGCATATTCTCCTTCCTTTTCACAACACCCTCTTGCTTCCATTCCCCTCCATCCTTCATTTGAACATATAAAAAGTGCACCTTTATACAAAAGAATGACCCTGCTTCCCTCACTCAATGCCACTTTTCCTTTCTCCATTGTCCATCGGTGTATTCTTCTGCTTGCTCCTTCTGACTGACTTACTACCCCATGTCCTTCCTGTTTTAATATGAACATAGTGGACACTTTGCTTTGTAGCCCTTGTTTGAGCTCTTGTCTCTGCTCATGTTGCATGCTAGTAGCACTTGGATGGCTGTGGGATCAGACACTTGTCCTATCAGAGCATGGTATATATATTTGTAAGGTGATTGTCAGTTTTGTGAGTGCTTGGCTTATTAATGCATCACTGTCCCTGTTAGGTCTATGTTATTTCGTCATTTCTGCATACCTAATCCCGGATAGTCTGCATTATTGAATTCTGCCCATGCTATTATCACAGTGCACCAAATTACTGATTTTTCTGAATTTCAGGGACCATGTTACCCAATACAGAACACCAATGTTTTGTCACGTGTTTCATTGTGATACCGACTGACAATTTATAACTTTTACTTCGTAAGTATAATCAGTACTATGCAGAAATTTATTTTGTCTACTTTCAAAAAAGCACAAAGATGTTACCTCACTGACTGACATGATTCTAAAATGTTATACTTTATATCATATGTGATTTTCCATTGGACCTATAATCGCTTCGCAAACTCTTCTGCTGTGATTCCAGCCTGTTGATATTGTGGTAAAGTGCCAGACATCCTCATTCAGATATCTGTTTGCCTCAACCACACATCACAGTTACTTGAAGCTGTTAGCCTGTTACAGTATTTCCCTTGTTATCTCAGTTTTCAGTTCCTTCTGATTTCCTCACTGTCTCCACTATCTTGCCTGTATTCAGTTTACCCCACATGCCTTCAGTTTTGCATTACAGTCTCCTAATTTGTCTGTTCCTGATAGCCTGGTTGTAATGCCACATCATCTACATTCGTCTGTCTCCCCCAACCTGCATGTTGATGTAGTCCAGCATCAGAATGAACAGGAGTGAGCTAATAGTTTTATATGTGATGCATACCCACTCCCTCCCCCATGGAGCCCCTCAGCCTGAACACTGCACCACAGTTACTGTATTCTTGTAGATAGCCTGCACTAAATCTACTAATGTTAGGATTTTTCCTAACATTGGATTTTGAAAGCTGATGCCCTGTGACGGTTTGAAGTCCTGGAAACACTGGTTGAATTAGTAGTGCAGGTTACATACTCGACAACACAGGTTGGGTCACTTGAGAAATTGTATTTCATTGCATATATTTTAAACATATTCTAGCCTTTTTCTTGTATGAGAAGTTGGTTTTCCATTAAAAAAAACTGAGATCACTCATATTTGGCCCAGCAATTGCTGCAGTAGAATTTTATGGCAAATTGACCACTGATTTACTGCAGTCTACAGAATGTAAACACTGTTCAGACATTTTAGTACATTGATTATTCAGTACACAGCAGTATTTAAAATATATATATATATATATATATATATATATATATATATATATATATATATATATATATATATATATATATATATATATATATATATATATATATAGAGTGAGCAAAGCAGTGCTGTCTGCCTTTCTCATTCCCTGCAATGGGGCTCTGGAAGTTTGCAGTATTACTTCCTATGAACAGAATCTAAACTTTCTGATAAGATCAAATTATGTCGGCACATTTCAAACTAATGTTCATATCTTTGGAACCGTATGGTTTATTAAAGAAACATAAATGGCAAATTATTCAGCACAAAATATTTTATAGTAGTAATGTTCTTTAGGTTCTAGGTCTTAAACTGGACTTTCTAAGCCACAGTAAGTATTAAGCTTGTAATATTTTGTAAACAAGATGCAATATCTCAACATCCACTCACGTTATACATGTACTGTTCAGTGTAATTTTCTTTGTCCAGCTTAGAGCTTTAATTTGAGGTTAAGCAGTTCTTTTTGTGCCACTTGTTTGATGACATATTTAGAAAAATATGACATTTATAACAATATAAACAAATACATAGTATATGAACAACAATCAATATCTCTTTACTTGCACTAGAAGCAGGTGACGTATTAGTGCAGTTGTCCATCATGCAACCCTTAAGATAAAGGGCAGGATTCACTAAGCCTCCGTGTAAGAGTTACAAGGCTTACACTGAGGCTGCAGTTAAACTGTGTGACGTCAGCATGTCATGCATATGCATGAGGGCATGTTGAATCACACCTAAGGCTAACACAGTCCGTGGAAGACAGTAGGGCGCGTGTCCGTAGGCCGAGCCCTGCAAACGGACACGCCCCCAGAAGAGTAAAAGTCCCAAAAGTAAACCCCCATGACAGAGTCCGTGTAAATGTGAATAAACACAACACAACACATGCCCCCACAGACTACGAACATAAAACGTAGAAATGAACATCTTATCATTTTTTTTTTAAATTGTAAAGATGTTTGCCCGTGAGTGCGCTTGTTTGCGCGGGCGTGCCCGTAGCTTAGCCACAGTTAGCAATCAGTGGAAAAGCATATAAGAACTAAATATGCAAAGTAAGCCAAAAAGCAATAGCATAGCAGTAGAGACGATGGCTGAAGAGCAGGCAGTCATGGTTCGAGCCCCCACAACATAAATTTTTATTTTTAGTGAAATAAGCACAAAACAAGTCCCTGACATATCTGTACACATATAAAATTATATTTTATGTAAAATGTAATGAAATGGGCCATGTATTTTGAAGAAATGTGAGATAATAAAAAAATAAAAAAATGTCAGATGTGCCTGTAGCTGAGCTACAGTCTAACAAGTTGAGTATATCTGCCTGTAGGTGAGCAGTGTTTTAACAAGTATAAAATTTGTGCCAGTAGGTGAGCAGTGGTTTAACAGGTATAAAATGAGTGCCCAGGGTTGAGCAGCGTTTTAACACACTGAAATTGTGTGCCCATAGCTGAGCTGAGCGTAATATGCATGCTGACAGCCAAATGACACGTAAACCAGTGTAACCCGTTTGCATGGAGCTGCGCGCCATGCCAACAAGCTAACCGACTGGCAACGTTGAGCAAGCTGTATCAAAACTGCCTTCACACAGACACACCTCCTAGCCTGTGTAGACAGACATAAAATATAAAAAGCAATGGCGAGGTTCGAACTCAGGATACCATGCACCATAGTCAAAGTACTGAACCACTAAGCCCTGACAGTTACACTTAGAAATGCAGTAATAGCATATATATAGGAATGAATAGAAAGAGGAGCATGACAAAGCAGGTTTTGTGAAGCTGATACAATTCCAAAATGGCCAATCACAGATAAGTGTGGGAAAAACGGCATATATAAGCCCCATAGGGGTGTGCGCAAGAGTAAGCACTTTTAAGCAGTTGTAAGCGGGTGTGCGTGGAGCTGAACGCCAGTGCAAATGCGTGAGCTCCGCGCAAACCAGCACTAACCCAGTTACAACTGCTTAAAAGTGCCTTAGTCACTCTGAATGACAAGGCCTGTAGTCTGCTCAAAAGCAAAATAAAATCCCACTGTCAGTCCCGAACCCAGGACCTTGGAAACACTAGTCTGCATGACTTACCACTAAGCCATGGCTGCTATATAAGAACATTGTGGTACAATAAATATATCATGCAATAGTAGGAATGAATGTAAGGGGAATATAGGATGTGTAGTACACAAAGCATGTCATGTATATTTACTGTCAAATGTAGTGGATTACTATAATAGTAGTGTGTGAACAGAAACAGCCATGCTACTTGGTAACTAGTAGGTAATAATGTCACTGTAGCACCTTGCAAGCCACACACATACTCACAGCAGGATAATCACTGCCCATACCCCACAACCTCTTACAGCAACACATCCAGACTAAGTAATAAAAAATGTGGAGCAAAGGCCCAAAAACAGGGACACATTTCAAATATTGCTTCAACAAACTTAGACAGTTGAGAGAGTAACAGGTTTTGCATTATGTTGGATGTTTGGAAGGGTATGAAGTCTGAAACTGAAATGCTTGTCACTATAGTCTGACTTGAGCCATGAGTGATTTGCCAGAAAAAGCTGTTCATGAGATATGGACCAAAATATGAGGCAAAAATGTGGACATCCTGCAAATATCTGTACACTTGAGAGGTCTGACACTGCCATATTTGAATAGTTAAGAGCCTAGACATAGCAACGGTGACTGAGTTAAAGGGATGCCCCACAGACTCCCTGTGAAATGTACAAACAGTAGGCAGAAAGGTGTTACAACACATGCAATGGTAACTATGAAGTACTGAAAGTATGCACCACTTGCACGTCGGAAATATTGTAGTAATACATATGCTCATGCTAACCCACAGTCACAACTGCAGAATACCAGACAATTTAATGGGTGTACCCCACTGATATGTACCATTCCATGAGGCAGATAAAAGATGCACCTGAGAGTCTCTGGGGCCTGCTCAGCAGCATACTCAAATACCCTAATAGATGTCATGGCCCACACCATGGCCAGACCACACTGCATGCAGTAACACCCTAGCAGATATAGCAAGCATTCCAAGGTGTGAATGTACATGGAAAATAGGAAAGCCACAGCAACACACTACAGTCATGACACCGAGCAGGCATGCAAGTAGTGAATGTAAAGGGCAAATATTGAAGCCATAGCAACAAAGTGCAAGAGCCACTGCTATATACCAGTTACACCACATGTCCCACAGGAAAGCACACACACCCACATTAACAGTAGTAGTAGTCTTAGGTGTCAGTCTATATACACACTTAGTACAGGAAACTGGAGAAATGAATGGAGAAATGTTAATCTACAACACAGCCGGAAATATGAGAGAGATACTAACCTTTACACTCACAGAACAGTGTCCACAGCATACCAGCATGGTCCCTGACCTTAAACTCTGAAAGGGCTACACCTATCTCACAAACCTTTTATAGCACTGTCCTGAAATCACAGTGAGAACTGCAATCAGTACACAACTGGCTGCATGCAATTAGCAAATGCTGGCTAACAATTGGTGCAGAGGCCATCACATGGACATATGCAGATACCTACGAAAGCATGCTGTACTCCCAGTCCACACATGCAATACTTTCATTGCACCCTCTGAGAGAGAAAGAGAGAGAGAGAGAGAGAGAGAGAGAGAGAGAGAGAAAACATAAACAAACAAAAACACTCAACAAAACCTACTAGAAAGCTGACATCTGTCAACTGGAGCAGCAGCTGGACACCAATCCAAAAGGCAACATAAGCAGCTGTGACAAACACAGGTAATGTAAAGTAATACTTTAAAAGTCTACATACTGGGAACCCTCCATATGTGTCATTGGTCTGTATCTATATGTATATGAAGATGTGCATAGGGCAGGGGACATACAGTAACTATCAGTGAAGGCTGTACATACATATGTATATGAGGGCATCTATGTGCACATATCAATGTAGGTTGAATGTAGGTTGTAGTGCAATGTACAAAGTAGGTTTCACAGTTATGTATGTTTAGCAGTATGTTAGTGTGTGTATACAGTTTTGTAAACAAACATGTTGATATACCTATCTATCATATGGATACGTATGTATGTCAATGTATGTATGTATTATATATATATATATATATATATATATATATATATATATATATATATATATATATATATATATAATATGCATATATGTATACACAGATAGAGAGGGATGTAGGAATACATAGACAGATGTAGATAGAATATGTAGAAACATATATATGTAATTCACACATACAGATATAGATATATGTAGATACATATACATAGACAGACAGATCTGACTATCTACAGATATGACTGTATATGACGATCTCACACTCCCCCTGTCCCACCCTCTCTGTCACTCTCACCCCCTCTCTGTCACACTCCCCCCTCTCTCCATATCTATAGAAATATATGTACATCGATATATATATATATATATGTGTATATGTATACAGACATATATATATATGGAACCACTGTTGCTGTACGCCAGTGTACAGGTACATATCCTGTAGTCAGGCTAGTGTTACATAGCACTTCTATATGTGTGTTTAGCTCCTCTTGGAGTTCATGTAGCATGCAACCGGGGATACCATCAGGTCCCATTGATGCTGTGTGTTTTGCTTTTCTGAGGGCGGCTCTCACCTGGACATCTGTGATGACAGGGAGGTTACATTCAGCTGGGATATGTATGTCTTCATTTGGGGGAGAGGGAGGGGGAAAATTGCACTGAACCTGTCTGCCACAATGTTGCCAATATCTGTGGGTTCAGTGAATTATTTGTTGTTGTGTACTAACTATGAGCATATTGTAGGGTTTCTGACCAGGTTTCTAACATAACTGAAGAAGGCCTTGTGGTTATCTGTAGTGTCCCTGGTGATTTCCCTCTCAAAGTTGCCCATGGATGTTTGTATGAGAGGTCATAACTCTTTACTAGTGCTGATCAGACATGCCTTCCCTTTATGGAATTATGCTGTCTTGCAGTAGCTTCCATCTTTTGTTATACAATCTGTCTATGGCTGGGGTCCACCAGACAGGATGCTTTCCCTTTGTGGAGAGTGTCTTGGACTTATATGGGATTGCATGATCCATGCATTCTCGGAGATGTCCGTAGAAATCATTTGTGAAGGAGTCAGCATTGTGGGTTGTGGCTTCCACTGGCCCAGTGGGCTTAAAGGATACCATCTCAGTCTTAAGAAGTATAAAGTCTGCATTTGAAATATTATTCACTGTAGTCATTTGTGCTGGTGGTGGAGGTGGGATATGTATATCCAGGGCAATTAGTTTGTGGTCAGATCACAGTAGTTGATGATGTACCCCATACAGTACCTCGATACAAACCCCCAGAGTGAGGAGGTGCTTTGGACCTGAATCAGTGTTCTGACTGCTGGGGTTTGGTAGTATGTTGTATGGAGTGTGCCAGGTGCTGTTGCACAGTTGTTGGCTGAGCACTGATACCTGGCCATTTACATGTTTATCCACCAATAGACAGACAGATGCTATATATGTGAGATATGTTGTATCACAACAGTCGAGTAGCATGTGTAGTATGTGTGCCAAATTCTGCTGACATATTTTGCTGATATCATTTTATCAGGATCATGGCTCATCAGCGCAATCCAGCATACTCTGCAGCTGAGGATGAGGAAATACACCAGAGCCTGGTGCGGGATTATGCAATACTCTTTTTCTGCACCAGCCAGAATCAGCAGGAGAGGGCTGCACTGTGGCAAGACCTGGTCCATCAGGTAAATGACATAGGCACGCATAATAGGACATATGAGCAGGTACAACATCACTGCAGTGATTTAATCAGAAATGTCTGTCAGCGTGCATCGGATATCCACAGGCAACAGGTTGCCACAGGTGGTGGGGTGGCTACACATCCCCCACTCACCAGACTGGAGCGACTACTCATAAGTGTTGTGGCTCCAGCCCACCAACAACAACAACAGCAGCAGACCTGCATTATGATGGAGGCTGGAGCCACACAGCACCATGACTACGAGCGTGCAGATAATATGCCATATGTATAGTTGACTGTTGTGTACACTGGTAGTTAATGCATGTGTGAGGTGTGTCCTTGGTTTGTAGCTGTCATCATAGTATTTAATGTGCAAGTGTGATGTTATCAATATCAGCAGCTGACCTGTGAAAGGCAGCTGTTGTACTGCTGACCTGTATCATACTCAGTAACAATGGCACAGTTGTGCCCACTGACATTAATTTCCTCACTTCTGCAGGTCCCTCCGGTGTAACAGCAATGCAGCCTATCCATGCTGGTGAGTGTGTATTTACAATACCTTTAATAGTCTTGATAGTAATAGTAATATTAGGCTCACTTAGTAGTGCTCTGTGTATGCATGCAGGTGTGTCTGTGTCTGTGTGTTGATATCTCGCATACTGAGTAGTGTGCAAGTGTGCAACTGTGTGAAAGTGTGCAACTGTGTGCATGTGTGCACCTGTGCACATGTGCATGTGTGCATGTGTGCACGTGTGCATCTGTGCATCTGTGCACATGTGCATGTGTGCACGTGTGCATGTGTGCATGTGTGCATGTGTACATCACTGGCAACATTGTGTAGACATTGTAAACTGTGTTTCTTGTTTCCCTCCCACAGGTTCTGGTGCTGCTCTGGTGTCATGCAGCAGGGAACCTGAATCAGGTGCCACGGGTACTGATAATGATGACATCTGTGTAATGGCACAGGAAGGTGTGCCAGGGTCCATCATTGGTCATCCAATTGACAGTACGCAGCTGTCAACCCCATCAATGCGCACAGTCATCCTGCCAATACATCCTTTGTCACCAATGTCCCTAGGTGATGGACAGGATACAGTGGTCACTGACCAGGGTAATGTGGCATCTGTGGCACATGCTTCCCCACACAGCAGCCATGGGTATGGCCCTGAGATGGTACCACACAGACAGATGTCCAGGGGTTCTCGTGGGAGCATCCATGGGCGTACTGCCCCTGTCAGACATGCCCACAAAGGTCTGACAACCTCAACTATGTTTTGGGCTGTCATGCAGGCACAGCCACATATGGAATGGTACACCAGACAGGGTCTGAGGGAGCTGACAGCATGTTGCACAGCCATGATTGACAGTATGTGTGACATTGCGGCCGCCATCCGTAATTTCACCAATGTCATAGACAGACATTGTGGGAACATATTAGATCAGTTCCACAACTACATGTCCATGAGCCAGGGCAATGGTGGACGGTTGAGGCATCGACGTGGGCGTATGCCAGCAACAGCAGCAGCTGGCAGTCGTCGCGGACGACAACAGGGCCACGGCCGTCCCCATAGTGCCAGCAGCAACCCCAGCAATGCTGGGTCTGTGCTGTCATCAGACCGCCCTAGGAGACCACGTGCACATGGCTCTGGACAGGCCCAACAGGGATCTGTGTCCAGTCAACAAACACCTGCTTCTGATGACAGTACCCAGTCTGGATTGGTACCGGATATGGTCTGTAGCACCCCTGCAAGGCACAGGTACCATGTCCGTGGCCAGAGACACTGATCTGTATGACCTGGCAGGTACAGTCTGTGGCTGTCCACAAACACTGGTATATGGCAGCCATGAGGTGGAACTGTGTGCATCCATACACACATGCGAATTGACAACACCTAGGGCTACCACATACACTCACACACTGCATCAGCATTGCCCCACCTTGTACTGCTGTCCCTCACCAACACACATACACATACATGTCAACTGGTGGTATCAGTGGCAGACTCAGGCATACCAAATTCACACCTTGTGCATATGATGAAACTGTGCCACCTTCTGCAATCTGTAACATCAGTGCAGGTACAGGTTAACATGTTGCTGATGCACAGGATGACTACATAGATGTGTAGTAATAGTATCATGTTGTTAACAGTACTGTGTGCTGATATAATTGTGGGTATATCCCAGCATGCCTGATGCAGTAAGGGTATGATTGTCTTGCACTGTTGTCTATACCCATGGTAAGTACCATAGTGTATCACCTGCACATGTTTGCACATGTTTGCATACTGGTGGTAAGGATGTCAACAGAAGGCCACATACATAGGTAGCATAGGGGATAAGGTAATGAATGTATTGATACGCAATGATGGACATGTAAACTGAAAGTGGCATGTTGCCCACACTGGACTTTGCAATGCGGATGTTTGAGGATGTTGATATGTGTGCAATACTACACGACTGGTACAGGACACACAGGAGCACCCTAACACTGCAAGCTCACATCTCATACCATGCTAGACAGCCCCAACACACAAAACTAACTTTCACAGGAGGGAGAGTCCCCATAAATGTCAGGGATACTGTGATGGCAGGACAGGTAGCATACATCCTACTAAGTATGGAACCACTGTGTGAAGGCTCAGTGTCTGTTATTTTACATGTTTATTACTGCAGGTGTGAGCACCTGGGTTTCCATCCGGTTATTGTACATCCTGACGGTACATGGTCTGTACACTTGTGTGCGCTGAGACTGGACCCTGGCCATCTGACCTGTGTATTTCCATGTACATGTGTATAGTGCCTGCATATTTGCACTGTTACCTACTGGAAGTGGTACAGCTTGTTTGTTGTACAATAGACTACATGCAGCCCTGCTTGCTGTAGCTTTGTTTGCATGCATGTTTGCTTGCAGTTACCCTGGAACACTGATTCCACCTGCAATGCAGATTTACAGAGCTTCTGTGGATTCCTAGTGACATCTGCATAGCTTACTATATGTATGTCCATGTCTCACTTGGCAGAACGTCACTGTTTGTCCTGTTCGCATGTACGTTGCCTGTGACACATTGCATATGACTTACCTGGCATTTGACCACGTGAGCAGTCATATATGCCAGTGCTAACTAATCACAGGCACTACACCCTCACATACTCACCTTCTGTACCTTGTTCCCCATTGGCCCTATGTGCTGTTAATCACCATGGCAATCACAATACTATGGTAGCACGTGCAAAGTTCACTTGTCAGTCACCTCTATGGTACAGTTGTGGAATATGTGAGTCATGTGGCAATGTCACAGCTGCCACATGTACACAGTCAACCCTCTCCCCTATACATGGACATACAACACATGTGTGAGATGCAACCACATAGCCAAACTGGGGACTAAGCACTCTGAACCCAGTACTGGCATAACCTGTCAGGTGGCATGAAATACTACGGTGACTACAATACCAGTCTGATGTAGACCTACACTGACAGCAATACAAACAAATGAACACACTGGGGCATTCATGGAGCCTCAGAATAGCATCCTGCCTGAGCAGCAGACACCTCTGCAGCTGGCACACAGGCATACGTTAAGCTGGAACACAGCACATGCAACACATAGCACACAAATCCTGTGTGCCAAACAGTCACAGCCTGTACGGCTAGACAACACACCTGCTACAGTTGTGTTAGGTACCTTTATTGTCCGGTACAGTGAGGTCCCGCTCACCAGGCTGGACAAGGTGAAGGTCACAGTGATATGCCCGTGGGGCACTATGGTCCACCACATAACACAAGCATACAGGTCAGTCAGAGGCATGGACACATATGACTCAGTCATTGTCCATGCCACTATGGCTGACCTGTGATGTACCTCCCTGGACTACATGATAGGGAACATAGAAGGGCTCTCTGAGCATGTGGCACAGGCTGGTATGACCCTGACCTTGGTTGGCATCATACCCTCACCAAGAATGCTGAAGTATTACTGAATGCTGATAAATTACTGTAGCTAAAACACCTTAGCTGAAAGGTTCCTAGCATATAGTCACTGCATTGCTATGGAACAACTTGTTACCACTCCCACAACAGGTGAAAACATGCAGCACCTGTTCATCAACAACATGTAGACTATATGCCCCAGACCAGATGTGTATCCCTCGCTGCTAGGATGATACCATATACAACTCACACTGTATATACACATACCACATGCAGCACCCGCACAGAAAACCACAGTCATAATGTTATCCAGTGCAAATACCATGTATTCACATGTGGCAGGTGTCAGACATGGGAACTATTGAAGGTCACAGGTATATATGTGTATTTGGCACACACATACATCATCTGTGTGCATTGCCATTACTGTTTTAATCGATGTCATGCATTATTGTGAAGAACAACCCACACACATGGGCATTCTGTGTGACGAAAACACACGTGGTATTTGTGGAATTCAAAGCCATAATTACTGTGCTATGACAGTAGTGAGAGACGCAGTAGCAGAGCGTGCTATTTGCATTACTGGGAGATTTGCCTTCTTCTGCTGTATTTGTAGGGTGCTGACATCATCTCTGTGTAGAGATCAGAATATGCAGCAGCTGGTGGGTTGTACTGGTTGCTGAAAGGGTCAGTTCTCTGACACATGTAATTGCACACACCCTACTTCCACCCCCCCACAAACACTTGCCATTTGCAGGATTTAAACCCCTACCTAACTATGTTATGACACTAGTACGAGACACAGTAGCTGAGTGTGCTATTTGCATTACTGGGAGGTTTCTCTTCTCCGGCTGTACTTATAGGGTGCTGACATCATCAGTGTTTAGAAAGGAGAATGTGCATCCTGTAGTGTGTTCTCCTAGTTGCCAAAAGGGACATTTCTTTCATGCAGAATTGCACACACACTAAACCCCCTCACCCAAACACACACACTGAGCATTTGCAGCATTCAAACCCCTACCTAATTATATTAGGACACTCGAGACGGATGCATTAGCAGAGTGCGCTATTCACATTACTGGGAGGCTTCCCTTCTCCTGCTGTACTTATAGGGTGCTGACATCATCAGTGTTTAGAAAGGGGAATGTGCATCATGTAGTGTGTTTTCCTAGTTGCCAAAAGGGGTATTTCTCTCACACAGCATTCATACCCCTACCTAACTATGTTATGACACTCAAGACGGACGCATTAGCAGAGCACGCTAGTCGCATTACTGGGAGGTTTCACTTCTCCTGCTGTAATTATAGGGTGCTGACATCATTAGTGTTTAGAAAGGGGAATGTGCATCCTGTAGTGTGTTTTCCTAGTTGCCTAAAGGGACATTTCTCTCACACAGCATTGCACACACACACTGAGCATTTACAGAATTCAAACCCCTACCTAACTATGTTATGACACTCAAGACGGACGCATTAGCGGAGCGCGCTATTCGCATTACTGGAAGGTTTCCTTTCTCCTGCTGTACTTATAGGGTGCTGACATCATCAGTGTTTAGAAAGGGGAATGTGCATCCTGTAGTGTGTTCTCCTATTTGCCAAAAGGGACATTTCTCTCACACAGAATTGCACACACACCAACCCCGCTCACCCACACACACACTGAGCATTTGCAGGATTCAAATCCCTACCTAACTATATTATGACACTTGAGGGAGACGCATTAGCAGAGTGCACTATCCAAATTACTGGGCATCTGTTCTGCACCTGCAGTATTTATAGGGTGCTGACATCATTATTTCTACAGAGGTATGTACATCTATTACTACCTGTCAGGTGGGGGATAGCATATATATGCATTTGCAGCCACCTACTTCAGGGTCAGATATGCACATCAGCACTGGCAGGTTATGTTCTATACCATGCTTCGTGACCACAGGACCTGTAACACACAACACAACCAGTTCAGACCACTCCTCCCACATCCAGGACACACACTTTGCTTCCCTGGGAACAGTGCCAAGATATGACGGTGTTCACATACACCATTCCAGTTGTTAACGTCAGGTACAGGTATATTGTGTGTGGGAAAGTACAGTTTTGTACCTACCATAAATGTAGATGTCCGAGAGGTATGCATCTGCAGTCCTAACATATGGGTTGTCCTGCCTCAGGCAGCCCTTCGGTCGGCCGGATTCCAAAGTCTGGGTCTGGCCACGGCTGATGTCGCACTTCACCCGATGTCATAGCTGCTGTGAATTGGGTATAAAGGCATCAGCCGACGCCATTTTCCTCAGTGTTTCTTGCCCCAGATGCCAGGTGCCCTCTAGAAAGGCTAAATTTGGATAAATGCAAATGATTCCAAACAGTAGAGAGCAAACAAAAATAAACATGTATATACATATATATATATATATATATATATATATATATATATATATATATATATATATATATATATATATATATACATATATACAAACAAATACACCATAATATATTCCCCCAGCTAGCTACAAGATGGGCAAATACCCTAGGAGTACCACAGAGGGGAAGGCGGTGGTAATCTGACTGCAGATGCATACCTCGGACATCTACATTTATGGTAGGTACAAAACTGTACTATGTCCTTCAAGGATGCATCTGCAGTCCTAACATATGGGTAGAATACCATAGCCAAACTGGGGGAGGAGGCACTAAGAAGATTAGGGTGTAGATAGGATCCCTTGCAAAACAGCAGTTGCAAAACCTGCTCGGGATCTGGAGTATAAAGGTAGATTGTAATGCTTGGCAAATGTATGCACGGAGCTCCAAGTAGCAGCTTCTAAAATGTCTTTGGTAGCCACTCCTCATAAGAAAGCTGTAGTAGTGGCTGCAGCCCTTGTGGAGTGAGGTCTGATGTTTTCTGGAGTTGTCTTTCCATGAAAAGAGTAACAAAATCTAATGCAATTTCCTATCCATTTTGAGATTGTCTGTTTTGAAATTGCTTTTCCTTCCATTCCTGTTGCATATGCTACCAGAAGCTGGTCAGTTTTTCTATTGTTCTTGGTTCTGTCCAGATAGTAGCGCAATTGCCTGTGTACATCCAAGGTATGCAGTAGTCTTTCCCCCCTGTTCTGTGGGTTGGGGAAGAATGTTGGTAGGTGGATTGCTTGGTTCAATGATACCCTGGAGACCACCTTTGGCATAAAAGTAGGGTTAGTTCTCAAGGATACTCTATCCTGATGGAAGATAAGGAAGGGCTGTACTGCCATTAATGCCTGTAGTTCAGAAACCCTTCTTGCTGAAGTGATTGCAAGCAGGAAAGCAGTTTTCCAAGATAAGAACTGTAATTCTGATGTTGCTGCTGGTTCAAAAGGGGGAAGTGTTAACTTTTCCAGCACAAAGTTAAGGTCCCATGTAGGCAATGGTGGCTTCCTTGGAGGCTTTACATTTTTAATTCCTCTCAGAAACTGCCTGAGTAGAGGGTGAGAGAAGACTGGAGGATCCATGTTGTATTCTGCTGAAATTGCTGATGCATGAATCTTAATGGATGAGTAAGACAGGCCATTGTGGAAAAGTTCTGCTAAATATTCCAGGATGTTAGCTATGTTTGCTAATGATACATTCTCTCCTTTTGCTGTACTCCAAATGAGGTATCTTTTCCATTTGGCTGAATAAGTCTTCCTTGTGGAGGGTCTGCGAGCCTCCAGGATAATGTCTTTAACCCTCTGAGATAAATCTGGGTTATTTTGTTTTATGTAATATTCCAAGCAGCTAGCTGCAGTGTTTTCAAGTTTGGATGTAGGATCTTGAAGTTGTTTTGTGTCAGCAGTAAAGGAACTAGAGGTAGAGGCCATGCGTGTGTCCGAGACATACTTCTCAGTAGCGTGTACCAATGCTGCCTCGCCAGTCTGGAGCTATCAGGATGATCCTGGCGTCTTCTTTGATCTTCAGTAGCACTTTGTGCATCAAAGGAAGAGGTGGGAATGCATATGCTGTCAGGTTTTCCCAACTGGAGGAGAGGGAGTCCACCTTCCAAGCAAGTGGGTGGTATGTCCTTGTACAGAATTTCCTCAATTGGTGGTTGTGTGGGGATGCGAACAGGTCTATTTCTGGTAGTCCCCATTTCTTTGTGATGGATTTGAAGATGTCTGGATGCAGCATCCATTCGTGTGCATCCGTGGTAGTTCTGCTTAAGGTGTCTGCTAGTATATTTTCTTTTCCTGGCACAAATATGGCCTGGAGCTGAATGTTGAGTTTCAGGGCCACATTCCACAGGTCCATTGCCATCCGGCATAGAGGATATGAGTGTGTGCCTCCTTGTTTGTTGATATACCACATGACTGTGGTGTTGTCCGTCCTTATCAGCAAATGACCCTGTTGAAGAAACGGTCTGAATGTCTGAATTGCTTGTTTCACTGCCAGCATCTCTTTTTGATTTATGTGTAGGTTCAGCTGGTCTTGTGTCCATAGGCCTTGTATACACTTGTCCACTATGTGTGCCCCCCAGCCTAGGTCTGAGGCGTCCGTGGTCATAGTCTGGCTTGGGTGAGGTTTGTGAAAAGGCAGTCCTCTGTTCAACTGACAGGCCTGAGCCCACCACAGGAATTCTTGCTTCAGGCATGGAATTATTGGAATCTGGGCTTCTAGACTGTGCTTGTGTTGAGACCATATATTCCTTAGGTACCATTGCAACTTCCTCATATGCAGCCTGGCATGTGGAATCAATATTATGCAGGATGCCATGTAACCCAGGGCTTGCAGGACTTTCCTTGCTGTAAGCTGGTTCTGTGTTGTTAATGCCATGAAATAGAGTGGAAGTTGCTTTTGCTTTTCTGCTGTGAGAAATGCCATCTGATTTGAAGTGTCCAGTTCTGCACCCAAGAATGTTATCCTTTGGGATGGTACCAGCCTTGACTTTTTCATGTTGACTGTGTATCCCAGGGTTTGCAGTAGTTGTATAACCTTTTCCAAATCTTTTGTTAATTTGGTCTTGTTGTTCGCTTGTATTAGGCAGTCATCCAGGTATGGATAAATCTGAATTCCCTGAAGCCTGCAATGAGCAATTACTGATGCCAGGCATTTCGTGAATACTCTGGGCGCAGTAGATAAGCCAAAGGGCAATGCTGAGAATTGATAATGCTCTGATCCTGCAAGAAATCTGAGGTATCTTCTGCAATCTGGTCATATAGGGACGTGCAGGTATGCCTCCTTGAGATCTAGAGTCACCAGCCAAGACTCCTTGCTCAGCATGGGAAGAAGTTGCTGTAGGGTCAGCATTTTGAATTTTGGAACAATGAGATATGTGTTCAGAGCGGACAGGTCGAGAATAGGCCTCCATTGGCTTTCTTTCCTTGGTACCAGGAAAAGTCTGGAGTAAAATCCTTGTCCTTGTTCCATAGGCGGTACCTTTTCTATAGCTCTCATCCTTAGTAAGTGGTTGATTTGTCCTAGAGTGTTTGTTTTTTGGTTTGGTGGTAAGTTTGGCATTCCTCTCTTTTTTGGTAGAGTGTGGAAATGAAACCTGTAGCCTTTGTCTCTTGTCTGCAAAATCCATTTGTCCCCTGTAATGTAATGCCAGTTTACGGAAAATAAGGCTAGCTTTCCACCTAAGGGTGCTTCCAGTTGTTCCCTGGTAGGCGGTATCAGAGTCAAGTCATTGTGTCTGTCCTGTGGAAGTGGTAGTAGCTGGGTCTGTGGCAGTACTTCTCTGGTTGTTAGGCTGCCACTGACGTCCTCTGTAGGCACCTCTGGATTGACCTCTGCCTCTTGAGCGCCTATTTCTGCCTCTCTGTGCTCTGGAGGTGTCTGGAAAGGACCAATTCTTCGAAGGCCAATTTCTACTAAACCTTGGAGGCTGGACCTGTAAGAAATCCTTGACTGTTTGGACAGATTTTGCTTTTTCTTCCACCTTCTTTAGCACTTGCTATGCAGGGGAGCCAAACAAACTTTGTTTCTCCATGGGAGCATCTAGGAGCTTTGACTTCACATGGTCTGGTAGGGATTGCTCTTTTAACCATGCATGCCTTCTGATCACTGTTCCAGTCATAGCTGATCTAAAGGAAGCCTCCAGTGCATCATAGCCGCATTTTAAGGAATGATTACTGACCTGCTGAGTGTTATGTACCAAATCCTGAAGGGACTTACGGTCTATAGGTTCAGGAGTGGACAGTTTTTTATTTAGCTGGTCTAACAAAAATTCCTGATACTGAATCATGTGGAATTGACAGTTTAAGGCCCTAGCCGAAAGAGTAGCAGAAGTATAAACTTTTTTACCCCATCTCTCTAATGCTCTAGATTCTCTTTCAGAGGGGAGGGGTTTTTTAGGCTACAGCTTTGGGGCCCTGTGAAATGGTTTCAGGATCTGCAATAGGAGCCTTATACAAGTGAAAGTGTGTGTCCGGGACCCTGTAATATCTGTCGGGGTTAGCAGGGGCCGGGGGAAGAGAGTCAGGAGCGGTACAGGCATCATTAAATGCATCATCCACAACTGTTAGTACTGGAGGAATGGCTAAAGGCCTATGCTGTGGTAAATGCAAAAAGGTCCTTAGCCTTTTCCTTGAATCTGAGAAATCATGGCCCTGCCATTGAAATTGCTCTCTCATAGCATGTAAGGTTTCCCCAAAAGAAAATTCCTCAGGAGGAGAGGCAGAAGGAATGGAGTCTTCTGCATCAGAATCCTCATATGGAGAATAAGGGCCTTCTGAAGGATTTGAGTTTTCTGAGTCATCCGAGGAATAGTCTGTAGAGACTGGATCGGGGGGCTCTGCTCTAGGCCTCTTCTCTGGAGGTGGTTGAGAGGCCCTGTCTGGGTGAGGTTGGGATCCCCTGATCAAAGAAATGAGATCCTCAGCCAGGCTGAGCATTTGGGAACTAGAGGTAGGCCTGTGTGGGGTGGTTTTAGCAGGCAAGGCCTTAGAAGATTTAGCTGCTTTAGCCCTAGAGAAAGCCTTGATAGACATAGATGCAGGGGGCCTAGCAGCTCCACGTGCAGGAGTAGATATGTCTAAAGGAATAGTATCTGATAAATCCTGGGTGCCTGCTACAGCAGGAGAAATTTCAGTAGCAGATTCAGCCATGCCAAGTGAGGCCTCGGCTATCGGAGGTATACTTTCGGCCGAAGGAAGAACCGAGGACTCGGTTTCAGCCGAAACTGAGACACTCGCGGTTGGCTTAACCGTAGTTTCGGCCGAAACCGCGGGCCGCGAGTGTCGGTCCTTTTCCTTATGCTTTTTAGCTAATTGTGAAGTCGGAGTCTCCGACGGCATTTTGTAAGCAAAAGCGGGACCAAAAAACTCCTCTGCAAACTCCGACCGACGTCTAAGTGTCTGTCGGTTGAAGGAAGCACAGGCTAGACAAGCTGATACGTCGTGGTCTGGGCCTAAGCAAGTAAGGCAGTAAGAGTGGAAATCCTTATGATGTATTTGTTTCCCACAAGTTAAACAATTATTTACTTTTTCTGACATCGGCTGAGGCAAGAAAGAGTCCCCAATGGGGTACTTAGCTTTTTAGAAGTCTTCGGTAGTAGAAATCTCTGGATCTGACCGACCGGCACTTGCGAACAGCTTCTGCTTCGGGCACCGTGCGGCAAGAAAGACTGAGGAAAATGGCATCGGCTGAAGCCTTTATACCCAATTCACAGCAGCTATGACGTCGGGTGAAGTGCGACATCAGCCGAGGCCAGACCCAGACTTTGGAATCCGGCCGACCGAAGGGCTGCCTGAGGCAGGACAACCCATATGTTAGGACTGCAGATGCATCCTTGAAGGACATCTACTCAGGCCTCTACAACATTACCCTACAGCCACTACAATTTGTGAGTCCATGTGCTATGGCAGGACCACTCACCACAGCCACAAGGGGGTATACATATTGCACCTGACCATCTGCAACATGGGTACTCACTGTTCCACACCAGAGGTAGACCACGATTGTTGATATCTGACCATACCCCCCTTTCTTTGGACATCCATATCCCATCCCCACCACCAGGCAAGGTTGTCACTGCAAACAAAGTGTATTTATCAAAAGCAGACTCTGCCCTTGTGAAGACTGGGGTGGAAGACTTCAAAGGACCCATGCTGGGGGAGTATACAGGCCACTCTGCATAATCCTTGACAATTGCATTCTATGAGCATGTGGAAGGTTTGCATTGATCATGCTATCCCAAATATACCCATGACTCCTCCACAACAGGACACCTGTCAGGTGTACACCAGCCATATATGAGCTGTCCAACAGACGGAGTGAGCTAATACATTGCAGAGCAGTAGCCCACAGAGGGAGGACATCTCTGAACAGTACTGGCACGACACTTCAATCCCTCATAATCATCACGACAAAGTGTTGACAGTGAAATTGTCCAGACACTGCAGATTAGGCTCCCCTCAGTCTGTTACTGACACCCACTTACTGTTAGAGGTCCTCACCAACCCTCTTCCAGCACACACCAACAACATGGATGTGGCATAGCAAATTCAACCCCTGGGATCTCCACTGTGTCCCTGCTTGATGGAGGCACAGCACACTAGCCTCGAACAGTGCCTTATGTGACCTACTTTACAGTGGCACAGTAGCCTACTGTACTGGGGAGGCAGATGCCAAGCACACTCTGGCTAAGCTTTCATTTCCTAGGGCAAACAGCCTAGTATTGACCTCTACACCCATATGTTTAATTGTCAGATGCACAATATTTGTTGCTGATAGACTGTTTGCAGGTCTTTATTGCCATACCATTCCCTGTTTCTATGAACAACTTCTGTATCTGTGGAAGATGTTTGAATATGAGAGGGATCCACTATACCACTTATTTCTCTGTAGTCATTTAACTGTGTGCACTGGGCAGATTGCTGTAATGTGGTTGGTTCCTGGAATAACACGTACAAATACCAGATATGTGTGGCCAACTGCTAAACTGAGATATGGCCTAAGTGTGTGAGCATGCCCAGTTCAGGCTTTCCATGGCATGTTGTCTGACATATGTCTCATTTATCAAAGTGTGCGAGCATGCCCAGTGTGAGCTTTCCATTTGTTGAACTCTGCAGTCCACCACATTTGTTGATGAGTGTGAACTTCAACAATATCTCATGTTTATGGTTGTGTGTTGTGTGTCATGTTGTGTACTTACTGTCCAACTGCTTTGTGTCTGAACACAACAGGTATTATACTGTGCCTGCAGGGTTTGCATGGGATACTTTGCATACAGTTGTCAACATCCTTTCATACTGAGCTAACACTGTAGTACAGTATAGTGTACTGGTTCAGTACTTTCACTGTGGTGGATAGTATCCTGGGCTTTAGTCCTATCACTGCTTTAAATTTTCATAGTGAGCACAACAGACTGGTTAGGGGCCAGTTGTGCACATATGACCATGTTGCATTATGTTCAGATATGGACTACTTAAACCAGGCTTGTCCAACATTGGTAGTGTATTCCACAACATAGGTGGACATTGGCAAACACTAGCGATGTGCCCTAGGCCATTTCTAATGCTAGTCAGAGAGTGTGTTTGTCCTTCAGCACACATTGTAACTGGAGTTTGCCATGACATATGTCATGGTTAGTATACTGTGCCTCCGTCTACCCGTGACATAACAGTGATACCCAGGGTAAACCTACCATCTCCCATCCACTCATCAAGATTCCTCTTGAGGAGAGTCGATGAGTGACTCTCTGGCTAACCTGTACTGGGAGTTTACTCAAGAGTGGGGGTGGCTTCTGTGTTATGGATCATTCAGTACAGCTTGTCCTATGTATGTCAGTGCTGGGGTTCAGTTCTCTCATGTGCATCGCTCACTGCCATTCAGATTGTACAAGGTGCAGCATGTTCATTGATTCCAGCTTGGACATGGCTTTATACATCAGGCACAGCTTGCCTCTGGGTGGGCAGTATGGCAGTGTGTGGAGGTGCAGTTTGTTTAATCAGGCAACGCATGGCATCTGTTCAAGCACTTTGATACTCCTGGTGAGGTACTTTTGGAGTCTTTCCAGTTGATGGAGGTGTTTGCTGAGGTACATCCCACAGGGGCCATTGCAGTCAATTGTGACGCTGATGAAGGATGACTGCAGAGCCACAATGACTTCCCCTGATCTAGATCTGACAACCTTTATGATTAGGTGGGTATATGGTATGTTTCTGTAACCACTACAGCCACATGCTTGTCCAATGCAAGATATCTATCAACTTGTGTCCCCAGGTCTCTTATTACATGTTAAGTACTTAATGGGTTAACACCTATGTGGTAATTGGTGGGCACTTACTGTATATCCACAGGGGTTGACTATACACTTTTCTGCAATTAGCTTGCTGACATGGCTATGGCACCAGTTGTCTGTTTCTATGTGGCCCTTTTGTGGGATGCTTGTGTCAGCTGGAGAGTCAGATATGGTGGCCAGTTTGTAGTCCTCTGCAAACTTGTTCAGACACAGTCCTTCCATGTTGGCCTGTACCTATGGGACATATATACCAAACAAGGGAGGTCCCAGGACCAAGCCTTGTGGGATGCCAGTTATATCTGGTTTGTAGTCTGACATGGCTGCAGCATTTCTGACCATGTCAGTTCTGTCCTTGGTCTGGTTTGCAACCCCTCTACTGACATAGGAGTTTATATTTAAGCTGGTGAGCTTATCTATAATGAACACGTGGGGTATTGTATGGAATCCTTTTGCAAGGTCCAGCTAGGCTGTGTGGACCACATTCCCCTCATCAATGACCTTAATGACTGTTTCAAATGAGTCAAACATGTTTAAGGGGCAGGATCTTCACTTACGAAAGTCACACTGGGTAGGGTCCAGTGTCAGTAGGTCCCCAATATCTTTATGTCTGAGGTACATGCTGATCCTTTCCATAGCTTTGCAGACCAAGCTTGTCAGGATTCTGGGGTGGTAGTTTGCAGTATCCATTCAGGCAAAACCTTTGTGGAGAAGGACCACTGTTGTTGTACACTGCTCTTTGGGTACATATCCTGTGATAAGGCTGACATTGAGCAGTAGTGTTATTTGGCATTCCATTCTTCTTGGAGTCCATGTTGGACTCAGCCCAGGACACCATCACATACCATTGATGCTGTGTGTTTTGCTTTGTAGATGCTGGCTGTTACCTCAGCATCTGCAATGTCAGGGGGCCAGCACTCTGCTGGGATAGATATTTTGCATTTTGGGGTGGGGGGTTGCACTTCACCTGTCAGGTTGGATGTTGGCAATATGTGTGTGTGTTTGGTATGTTGTTTGTAATATTTGAGTGATTCAGAGCATATCTGTGAATTCCCAACAAGGTGCCTACCATCAGTTAAGAAAGCCTTGTGATTATCCTTAGTGTCCTGTACAATTTGTATCTTCATAGGTTCATAGGTTCATACTAGGCTATCCACCCTAGGGCATTTATAAGCCTAGCCAGAGTGTGTGTGGCTTTTGCCACCCCTTGCTATGTGAATATTATGGCCATTTAGGATTTACTTTACTGTGCCTCTGTCTGGACGTGACACAGTGAAGACCCCCAGTGTACATCTACGATCACCCATCCACTTGGCAAGATTCCTGTTGAAGAGGCTCTGCCTAACATGGAGTGGGATTCCGTTCCAGGGTGTAGGGAGCCTCTGGGTTATGTATCTGTCCCTCCAGCACATCCTATTTCATTATGTGTTGAGGTTGACATTTCTCACTCTCACAGCTCCGATGGATTTGGGTTTTCTGGGGTGGAGCATGTCCATTACTCCTGTGTTGGACATGGCCTTGTACAACAGGCATACAACGCCTCTGTGTAGGCAGTTTGTGACTGCATACAGCTGGGGTGTCTACAGCCAGGAGGCATATGACATATATTTGAGACCCTTTATCCTCTTGGTGAGGTACCTTTGAGGTCTTTCTAACTGCTGCAGGTGTCGGGTAAGGTACATTCCAAATGAGGCATTGTACTAAATTATGGGTCTGATAAGAGAACAGTATAGGGGCACAATGACCTCTGTTGACGTAGATGTGAATCCTTTCATGATAAGGTGTCCAATATAGACAGTCTTCCTAGCCACATTGGCAATGTGAGTGTCACATGACAGGTTACTGTCCACTTGTGTCCCTAGGTCCCTGATTACTCCTTCCATACATAATGGATTACCACCTATGTGGTAATTTGTGAGTACCTTGTTTGGTATTTGGTGAGACATTCATACTGTCCAGTGTCTTCAGGACGGCTGAGTGGGGTTCCTGTGTGTGAGTGTGGTCTGTAGCATGCGACAGACTGTACAGCAGTTTTGCCTATAGTTAGTAGCACTTGGGTGGTCTCTGATGCTTTGTGCATTGTCAGTTACCTGGACGTGCGGGTGTCTGTGCTGAATATGGATACTCACCCTCCTTTTATGTTTTGGTCCAGGTTTTGGGGCCATAACGCATGATATGAGGTATAACCTGGTAGTGCTGGTGTGCTGTCAGGAGTCTTGCTGCAGGTTTCTGTCACTGCATGGACATCGATGTTCTCCATACTGGGGAGGGCCTTGGGAGCATGCATGTTGAGGTTTACACGTCTGACATTGGCCAGCATTACCCTTATGTTTCTTTCCACTTATGTTTTCTAGGGAGGTGGGTTAGTCTTTTCAGCCTTGCCTACAAAAGGCTCTATGGAGGTGGCAAGAGCCTTATCCAATATCCAGATGCCCAGGGTAACAGGTGCAAGCCATCCCTGGCACAGCAGCGTGGCTTGTCAAGCATGACATCCCAAGCAGACAGACATTGGATCCCCTTGGAATGACACCAGTAATTGTGCCACTTGTTAAAGCTGATCATTCTGTATTTGTACTGTGGCATCATTTTTGGTGGGGTAGGATGCTGCACATGGTCAGTGTCATACCGGCCTGGACTACATAATCGGAAAGCTCATCTATGTCTCTTTTCATGTAGTCTGGGGAGGTACATCTCAGGTCATTCACGCCAGCATGGACAATGACTGCATCATATTTCTACTTGCTTTGGGGTGACCTGCGTACTTGT
The DNA here is from genome assembly GCF_019279795.1 of Protopterus annectens. NCBI lineage: Eukaryota > Metazoa > Chordata > Ceratodontiformes > Protopteridae > Protopterus > Protopterus annectens. Next base: position 1,468,920,282 of record NC_056732.1, on the reverse strand, counting down.
GTTATGTGGCATATTGTAGCAGCCTACAGGCAGCTTACTGTACCCTTTCCCTTGTTCAGTCTGGTGAGCAGGACAGCAGTGTGTCTGACTATGGAGCCACCTATTACAACTGTATCAGGCATGTTGTTTCTCCTTCTGGCCTGTGACTGTTTGGCACACCAGCTTTGTGTACTATGTGTTGCATGTGCTATGTTTGGAGGTAGTGGTTGCTTGGGTGTCTGCTTTGGAGGCCTCTGTTGATGTGGTATGTTTGTAATTAGAGCATCTGGGAATGTTTTTCTGTGTTTATGTCTTTGGTTTGCAGTTGTGATAGGTCTATTTGAGACTGGGTTTGTGGTGTGTGTGGTTACCTTCTCCTCCTGACTAGTTTTGACAGTACTGAGTTGAGAGAACTCAGCCTCCAGTTTGGATAAATGGTTGCATCTCTCATATATATTTGTATTTCTTGGGGGGAGGTGAGGGTTGTCTGTGTACATGGGGCAGGTGTAACATTGCCTCAAGATTCACAGATTAAACTTGTTGTAGCTGGCCTTAGTGGATTGTATGAGTGGACATATTTTATTGCCATACTACTGATCAGAGATTACTTCCCTTTTTATGTTTGCTCTATCATGTAGTAGCTTCCTCATTCTCTTGCATGATTTGGTAATGGCTGGAGTCCACCATGCCAGATGCCTGTGTGTATGGCATTGTGTCTTGGTTTTATTTGGGATTGCATAATCCATGCATTCCTGGCAGTGTTCATGGAATGCCTGTATAACAGGTTCTGAGGTGTGGCCCATATTTTGCACCTGCAAAGGGCCTTTAATGGATTCCACATCAGTTTGGATGAGTGCAACATTTTCTTTACACATGTTTTTCACTGTGGTTTTCCGGCCAGGGACTGTGGTCAGGATGCGTATATCCGGTGTGATTACTCTATGGTCTGATCTTACCAGTGAGGGATAAACTTCTCATCTTGCCATCCAGTACCCATGTTGCTGATTATCACATCCAGTATGCTTACCCCTCTTGTGGGAGTGATACGTTGTTCCTGGGCATTTTGGTTTATGGATTCTAGGAACCTTTGTCCTACAGTGTTGGAGCTAGAATAATGCTCCCAGTCTATGTTTGGGTATTTTCAGTCACCCAATATAATGTGGTTTGGAGGGCTTGATATATTCATGTATTCCAACATAGACCAAGTGCAGTTCCTGGTGTTAGGATGGTAGTCTGTAGCAGGCTATAAACTGGAAGGCAGTTTTAGCCACTGTTACTTGACCATGGCTAGTCCATGCTGCTTCTTGTTGTGGTACCAACATGGGGGTGTGGTTATCCTTGACAATTATTGCTAGTCACCCTCCTTTTGTAGCTTGTTCCATGTCTTGAGGCTGTACAGCACAATATGAGATGTAACCTGGTAGTGTTAGGGTGCTGTTGTGAGCCTTGACCCAGTTTTCTGTTACAGGACAGATATCAACATTCTCCATACTGGGGGAGTTTAGACTGCATGCTTCTTGCTGTTTAGACTTCTGGCATTGGGTAGCATTACATCTAGGTTCTTATCCCTTGTGATACCTATGGAGGTGGGTTTGTGTTTTGAGCCTTACCTATTCAAGGCATGCTGTGGGTAACAACAGCCTTTGCCAGTATCCATAAGGCCAGGACTGATAGGTGCACGCCACCCCTAGCAGGTGGAGCATCATGTCATGCTCAGCATGTCATCCCAGGCTGGCACACATTGGATCCCCTTTGACAAACAGCAATACTTCAGCCAAGTATTGCAATTGATCATCTCATCGTCATATTGTGGCATCATGCTTGGTGAGGGTAGAATGTTAGTCAGGGTCATCAGGTTTGCATATACTACATGGTGTTACATTGCTTAACACATGGCATTCATGCCTCAGGTGGTGCTGCAGGGCTGCCTCTGTCGGATGCACATACTACACTCCCTGTACATGCTTGAGAGCAGGTTATGTCATTTTAGGCATCCCTGTTATTATATGAGTGAGTCAGAGAGGGGTATCATTCCCAGGATTCCTACTGAGCCAGTGTATGTGCTATGCATTGCCTCTTTGCCAAGGCCAGGGCATACTGGGCACGCCTCCTTCTGCCTACTGGGGCAGGCTCAGATTATTCCTCCTCCGAGTCATGCTCTGCCTATGATGGCCTTGGCAATGGTAGGGGGCTGTTTGTCCCGGCCCTATGCTGGTCCTGCTGCAGCTGTTTTCGCAAGATCATATTATGTAGCATAGCACATGCCATGACAATTTGGGTACATGTAGTTGATGAGTACTGCAAGGCTCCACCAGATGTGTCCAGACACTGGAACCATGACTTAAGCAGCCCAAACACATGCTCTATTACATTACATGTTTGTGCGTGTGCCTCATTATGGCGTTCCTGTTCAGGTGTGTGTGCGTTTCTGATGGGTGTCATCAGCCACGGCTCCAGTGCATAACCTGCATCCCCCACTAGGTATCCGTGTGGGATGTCCCCATTGGCAAATGTCTGGTACTGCTGCATCAAATGCCAGATATGGGAATCATGGTAGCTCCCAGGGCAGCAAGCACACACATTCATTATTATGCCCTGGGCATCACACACGACCTGGCAGTTGATGGAGGGGAAGCCCTTGAGGTTTATGTAGGCCCTACCCTGCTCACCAGCTGGTGCTTTGATGCATATGTGCATGCAGTCTATTGCACCCACTACCTCAGGGTATTCTGCTATTTGCTGGAAGAGATGCATATTGCTGGCCAATACCTCACGGGCATTGGGGAAATATACATGATCACCGGCATGTGCTGACATGGCATCCAGGAACTGGTGTAGTACCCTGGAGCCTGATGCCTGTGATATTCCCATCATATCACCAGTTGGTCTCTGGAAGGTACCTGTTGCTAGTATTCTTAGGCCAACACACACCTTGGTTTCCACTGGGATGGGTTCCCCTCTGTTGGTTCTGTGTGTGAGGCGTGGCCTACACAGCTCGACAATTTGCTGCAGGAGGTCTCTGTCCACTCTATAGCGCTCCACTATCTCCAGCTCATGTAACCCGTGGTAGGTGACCCTGGGCCTGTACACTCTTCTCCGTCTCCTCACTGTGGGTTGTCTGGCACCATTTGCATTGTCACCACCCTCAGCAAGTCGCCTATGTCTCCTTATGACAGCTATGGCAGCCCCTAGCATTTCTGCTCTGAGTTCAGCTTTTATAGTTTTCACTTCTAATAGCTTACTCCTGTCTTGCAGTGTCTCTTGAGAGAAACATCCTGCACTGCTGTTTGCAGAGTTTTAAGTGCTGGGCTGGGCTACTATTCTGCCTGTGTAATTGCCTGCTTCTAATTGTTTTCACCTGCTAGCTCCAGCAGCATTCCCTGCTAGCTTCCTACTAATTCTGTTGCTTCCTTTTTCCTTTCTGTTTCCTCAGGGGGGAGCAACGCGCATACCAGCAGAAACACGCTCACAGTGGCTTACACGCATGCACACATGCTTACACAGTTTAGAATCTTCTTATTTGGGTTAAAACACGCGCACACCAGTGCAAACAGTCTTACAAGTCTGCCAACATGCTCCCACATGCTCAGTCTGCCTTACACGCGTGCACACTGTCCTACTCGCGCCTCATGGTGTGCACACGTGCGCATGCATGCCCAGCAAGAAACTTTGGTGTTGGCAACAGTGTACACCTTCCATTTCTTGACTTTCCCATGCTTATTTTGTGGCACTCCTCTTTCCATGATATGTGTCTGACATCTGTCATGTAACACTGACCTCCAATAAACTGCATTTCTTTCTGCCATTCCCCCCTGTGATGTCACCTATCTCCTACTCTGTTCCTCCGCCTTATGTAACTCTTACACTACTCAGGATGTGCTCATTTGCTATGTGACAGTGGAATTCAGTATCCTAACACTCATTTACATCAGATTGCCTACTAATGCTTAGTTATATGTCTTAGACTCAGCTTCCCCCCTTAGCAACCACTAAACGGTGGCCATGTTGTTTTTGGTCTGCTGGTCCCTGCATTGTAAATCCATGTATTGCATAAAACCCACATTTGTGGGTTTATAACCTTCATTTTTATGTTTTATATAGTGCAGCTCGTTTGCGGGGGCTGCACTGCGTTTAAACATTGCCAAAAAAAATGTATTTCTCATATTTGCATCAGGGTACCTTGCCAATGGCCACATATTTGGCAATTGGCATGCTGCCTGACACATATGCACCCTTTATTTGGAGCTGACATGGATCTGTTGTGTTATTTGCAGAAACGTACTCAGTTGTCAACTGAGTACATTTCCGCACCTAACACGGCTCTTACACGGGCTGGTTTGGGCTTCGTGGATCGCTAATCTACCTCATTTGCTTGCCTTTCAGCTGCAAGTGAGGTGATTAGCATATCCACGCCCAGTCCATGTAAGAGACGTTTTAGCTGGTCTCTTACACGGAATTTCGGGCTGTTCCTGGATCGCGAGGGCTGCATGGAGTCTTACACTACTCTTAGACTCCGTGCAGGCCTTCGTGAATCCTGCCCAAAATCTTAAAATCTTTCAATAATTTGTATGCAGCATTGTTTTGGAATTATTCATGTAAATATGAATAGGCAATACAGGTGTAGGATGCAACTAGAGAAATGCCTGGAAGTGTCTGTCATTAGGCTTTAATGAGATTTTATTTACTAAAATGGAACTGACAACTCTGCAGGTATGTGCGTGGCGGCTTGGCTTTTAGACTATTTTTTACCAAGCTCCATGCAGTTAGATGACTGGTGCTAGGCTGTCCTTAAGTTTCAAAACAAAAATTAAAACAGGTCTTAATCACTTACTGTCTTTTTATTTACTCATTTTGTAGACATTTTGTCTACAAATCGAACTCCCAAAAAACAGAACATATTAGTTTAATTCCTTCCAAACTTGTTTTGATCCACATGAATCCAAATATTTGTTTTGGAAGTATCCAAGAAAGTAACTAGTTGATGTTCGATTTCACTGTCCCCTTGTTATACAGACTTCTTTTCTCCAAAGTGCACAGATGCTTCTATAATGCATCCTATCACACAAAGTAACTTCCATTTGCTTGGCTGTTTACTCCCCCACCCTTACATTTGGATGTCTGCCACTCTAAACTACCCCATTCATTCAAATCCCCCTTAGTATATTCTACTTTTAGTCAGTGCTGTCCAGACTATAAAGCCATATATATGTGTAGGTGCATTAAACTGAAGGCACAAACCTAGCTCTGATGATAGATTTTGTAACATACAGCAGAGAAACAATGTTGTTCAACTGCACTGGTAAGTTAGACACAAAGTTTCCTATAACATAAAGTGAACATGAAGTAACTTCAGCAAGCTTAACATGAAATAGACAGCAGCAGCAACGTAAGAAGAATTATACCCTGGATTTAATTAATGCCTACTGGCATTTACAGGCCTTTGTCTATTAGCAGAACAAGATTTGCTTCCCAGAAAGCAATAACAATGGTGTTGCTTGATTTTTTTTTTTCCTTTTGGCATACAGGTGCTGTAACTAGGAGATTTTTGAATGGGTTAATCCTGTGTGCTACTGTACCCCTTTGCAACTCTGTGAGACCAATGGGTTTTATTATTTCTGAGTCCATTTTCTAGTGTTGAAGAAGTAACTTCTCTCATGCTAAAATCTAATAAAATGTACCATTTGACTTCAAATATTCATTTATTTTTTTCCTTGCAGTTTATGTGACTACACTTAGTTGCTCACAAAAGCTTTTGTCTGAATGATGCTTCTGGTTCTAGAGTTTGGCGCTTACCTTCAGCTGCTGTCTGGATGGAGTTTGTATGTTCTCCCTATGTCAGCAAGGGTTTTCTAAGGATAATCTGTTTTCCATTCACTTTCTAAGGAAATGCTTTGGATGCTTGGGTAAATAATAAAAGTGTCTCTAAGTTTTATTGTGCAGCTGTTCTCCCCTATACAGCAAGCTTTGGCAAAGTGGACTTAACCTAAAAACATTAATTAATAACTGTGCACGTCATTGCACAAGGAAGAAAATATATGTTAAAAATACAGCTTTTGCGTTTTCTTCCAGAACTGCACATCAGAGGATCACACAGCATGTTTACTGGGAAACAATACAGCTGTAAAAGGAAACCAAACTAAATGAACATCCACCAAAACAATGTTTTGTTTGCTTTTGTATTCGTTGGTTTACAATATGATACACATGGTTGTAACTCCATCTGTGCATTACACAGAGCTGTCAATTAAAACTCTGGGAGTCATGATAAAGGTAACATTTAGGTTCATAGGTTCATAGGTTCATAGGTTCATACTAGGCTATCTGCCCGAGGGCATTTACAGGCCTAGCCCATCGTTTTGTGGCTTACGCCACCCCTTTAGTATGGGGAACTATACCCATTATTTTGCTGTGCCTCTGTCGAGCAGTGACACTGAGGTAATCCCTGGGGTATATCTGCGATCTCCCATCCATTGGTCAAGATTTCTCTTGAACAAGGCCAGCGAGGTGCTCTGCCTCACATGTACCGGGATTTTGTTCCACAGCATAGGGAGTCTTTGGGTGATGAATCTATCCCTCCAGCACGTCCTATTAATAGCCGTGTCGAGGTTTAAGTCTCCGCCTTGTGGCTCTGATGGATCTAGATTTTTGAGGTGAAGCATATTCATCAAATCTGGGTTTGACATGGCCTTGTATGTTAGGCAAAGGTCACCTCTGAGCAGCGGTAAGCGACTGAATAGAGCTGGAGTTCTTTCAGTCGGGCAGCATAGGACAGATTTTTGAGACCCTTTATCCTTTTGGTGAGGAACTTTTGTGGCCTCTCCAGCTGCTGCAAGTGTCGGGTCAGATACATTCCGAATGGGGCATTGTACTCAATCATTGGTCTGATGAGTGATGAGTAAAGGGAGACTATGACCTCCCTTGATCTAGATGAGAATCCCTTCATGATAAGGTGGGCAATGTAGAAGGTCTTCCTAACTACTTTAGCTACATGGGTGTCGAATGACAGACTACTATCTACACATGCTGTGTGATCCTCTGATGTGCAGTTCTTTCCTAAGGGAAGACCAGCAGTTAAATGTGCTAAGGAAAATCCCATTCATTAACCTTGAAGTGTCTTCCTTTCAAACAGAACTTGAAAATGAGACCACTACAAACTTGAAATCTGACAAAGTATAATCCAAATGAAACAGACTAATATTCAGGGGAAGTGGGGGATATTTTAAGTTTGAAAACCTTATGGGTAGAAGGTGATGATAATGAGCAAACATTGCAGGAATGTACACTATAACTGTAACTAATGTTAACAAGGGAAAAATGAAAGAAAAAAAGGAAATGGATGGTTCGTTCTAGTGGTCAACAGCTTTGTCTTCAGACAACATGAAAACATTGCCCAGACTGCAGTTCCTGTTTCTCTGCAAAAGGGCATAGATTCATAGACATATAGCAACACTTGTTATCATGTGAAATGGCCATGCACACGGTGTGGATAATCATCATACAATGCAAATGCATGTCTAATCAGCATAGACATCCTTGAATATTGTATGTTCATAGGTTCATAGGTAGGTACTAGGCTTTCTGCCCGAGGGCATTTAAAAGCCTAGCCAGAGTGTGTTGGCTTTCGCCGCCCCATTGATTAATTAACTGATCCTCTGTCAAGCAGAGCCAATGAAGTGATCCCAGGGGTGTATTTTCTGTTACCCATCCACTTGTCAAGTTTTCTCTTGAAGAGTGTTAGTGAGGGGCTCTGCCTGATGTAATTTGGCATTTTGTTCCAAAGCATGGGGAGTCTCTGTGACAGGAATCTATCCCTCCAGCATGTTCTATTTATTGTTGTGGTGAGGTTTAGCTCACTAGAGCGTGTGGCTTGCAGTGACTTTGATTTATTTAGGTGGGGCATGTCCATCAGTTCTGAGTTGGACATGGCTTTGTAAGTCAGGCAGAGATCACCTCTGAGAAAACGATATGCCACTGAGTACAGCCAGAGTTTTTTCAGTCGGGCTGTGTAGGACATATGTTTGAGACCATTAATCCTGTTGGTGAGGTAGTTTTATGGTCTTTCCAGCTGTTGGAAGTGTCTTGTGAGATACATCCCAAATGGGGCATAGTACTATATGATGGGTCTAATGAGTGACGAGTAGAGGGGCACTATAACCTCTTTATTTCTAGATACGAACCCTTTAGTAATTAGATGGGCCACATAGAAGGATTTCCTAACTACTTTGGCAATATGATTATCAAAGGAGAGATTACAATCTACCTGGGTCCCCAGATCTCTTATTACCTCTTCTGTATTAAGGGGGCTGCCACCTATGTGGTAATTCGTGGGTGTTTTGTTTTTCCCAAATGGGATGACTATGCATTTTTTGGCATTTAGCTTGAGGCCATGACTTTGACACCAGGTGTCCATCTCAGTAAGGCCCTTTTGGAGGATGTCCGTGTCATCTGGAGAGTCAATTATGGCTCCCAGTTTGCAGTCATCTGTGAACTTGGTTAGCCACAGTCCTCCTGTGTTTGCCTGTACTTCTGAGAAGTATATGCTGAACAGTAGGGGTCCCAGGACCGAGCCTTGTGGGACACCACTTGTGACTGGTTTAGAGTCGGACCTGGAGCCCACTATTCTTACCATGTGAGTTCTGTCTGTAAGCCAGTTGGCAACCCATCTCGTGATGCAGGGGTATATGTTCAGGCTGGTGAGTTTTTCTGAAATACCCAAGTGGGGAATGGTGTCGAAAGCCTTAGCGAGGACAAGGTAGGCTGTGTGAACCACCTTTCCCTCATCTATGGCCTTTGTGACTGTCTTGAAGAAGTCAACCAGGTTTAGTAGGCATGATCTGCCCTTAACAAAGCCGAACTGGGTCAGGTCAAGTGTTTGGAGGTTCCCAATGTGTTAATGAGTTCCATGATGATGCGCTCCATAGCCTTGCAGACCAGGCTAGTCAGGCTTATGGGGCAATGGTTACCAGGGTCAGTTGTGGCCCCTCCTTTGTGGAGACGAATAACTGTTGCTGTGCCCCATTCTATGGGCATCTAGCCTGTGGAGAGACTTGAGGTTGAACAGCATGTTTAAGTGGGGGGTTAGTTCATTCTGTAGTTCGTGCAAGACGCAGCCTGGGACACCATCTGGTCCCATTGATGCCGTGTTTTTGGCTTTTGAAAGGGCTGTTTTCACCTGTGTATCTGTGATTTTTGGGACACTACACTTTTCCGGTATTGTTGTGGGCCCTTTTGGAGGTGAGAGGGGGGTGAAGTTTGCATTGAATCTAAATGCAGGATGTTGGCAATATCAGTAGGTTCAGTATATTTTGTGCTATTTTGCACTAGTTCAGTGCATATCTGCGAGTTGCCACTTAGATTCTTAACATAGCTAAAGAAGGCTTTATGGTTATCTTTTGAATCCTTGGCTATTTTCCTTTCGAAGTTAGCCTTGGATGATTTCATGAGAGACCTCAATTTTTTACTGATACTGATCAGGGATGTCTTTCCTTCTTGGGATTTGCTTTTTTTCTGAACTAGTTTCCTCCTTCTATTGCATAACCTTTTTATTGCAGGGGTCCACCAAACTGGTTTCCTTCTCATAGAGGAGTGAGTCTTGGTTTTGCTAGGGATGGCATGATCCATGCATCCTTGTAGGTGCTCATAGAGTGCATTTTTAAAGGTTTCTGCATCTTGGGCAGCATTATCCTTTAGTGTGGGGGCTGTGAAACTTATCACCTCTGTCTTAAGTAAGGTGAAGTTTGCTTTAGAAAAGTTTTTCACTGTGGTTTCCTTAGTTGGAGGTGGTGGTGGGGTGTGGACATGCAGAGTGATTAGTTTATGGTCTGATCTAACTAGTGACGGGTTGACCTCTGATGTGGACTACCTGTCGCCCATGTTGGTGATGACCAGGTCCAATATGTTTTCACATCTGGTAGGGGAGTTTACCAGCTGATCCAGGGTGTTTGAGTTGATGAATTCCAGGAAGCGCTGGGCCTGGGAATTTGTACTCGAGTAGTTTTCCCAGTGAATGGTAGGGTAATTGAAATTGCCCAATAACAGGGTGTTTGGTAGGACCTTCATGTTTTCCAGTGTCTCCAGAAAGGTGGAGTGGTGGTCCTGCGTCATGGAGGGTGATCTGTAGCAGGCCACAATTTGCATTGCAGATTTGCCCAGTGTTAGACATGGATGATCTCAGAGGTATCATGCTGCGCCACTAACCTGGAGGTGTAGGTATCCTTGATGAATATGGATACACCCCCTTCTTTTGTTTTTCGATCCGTGTTCTGTGGCCAAAACGTGTGGCATGAGTTGTAGCCCAGTAGTGCTGGGGTGCTCTCTGGAGCCTTGAACCAGGTTTCAATTACTGCACAGATGTCGACGTTCTCCATACTGAGGAGTGCTTCGAGCATGTGCATTTTGAGATTTAACCTCCTGGCATTGAGTAGCATAACCCTCAGTTTTTTGTTAATTGTGCTGTTTACGGAGGTGGGTTTGACTTTTGAGCCTTGCCTAAAAAAGGCACTATGGGGGCAGCAAGAGCCTTGGCCAGCATTCAAAAGCCTAGGGGTGACAGGTGCAAGCCATCTCTTGTGAAGCAATGTGGCTTGTCGAGCATGTCGTCCCAGGTTGACAGACACTGGATCCCCTTTGAATGACAGCAAAAGCTTAGCCAATTGTTGAAATTGATCATTTTTTCTTTATACTGAGGTATCATTCTTGGTGAGGGCAGGATGCTACTCAGGGTCAGGGTCATACCAGCCTGGGCTACATGATCAGAGAGCTCTTCCATGTCTCTTTTCATGTAGTCCAGGGAGGTATGTCTCAGGTCATTCACACCAACATGAACAATGACAGAGTCATATTTGTACTTGTTCTGAAGTGACCTGAGTGCTTGTGTTATGTGGTGGATTCTGGCTCCCGACAGGCAGCTAACAGCAACCTTCTGCTTGTCTAGCCTAGTGAGAGGGACGTCAGTGTGCCTGACTATAGAGTCACCTATTACTAGTGTGTTAGGTATGTTATTTCGCCTTAAGGGCTGTGATTGTGCGGCACACTGATTTTGTGTTTTATGTGTTGTCTGGTTTGTGACAGGAAGTGCAGGTTGTTTGGGTGTCTGCTTTGGAGGTCTCTGATGCTTTCACAGGTTTTTATTTAGAGCCTCCGAGTATGATTTTGTGTATTTATGTGTATTTTTTGCCAGTGCTGTTTTAGTAGGTCTGTGTGCAGCTGGAGTTGTGGTGCAAGTGTTAACCTTCTCCTCGTGACTGTCTGTCCCAGTCTTGGGTGGAGAGACCTTAGCCTCCAGTTTGGCTGTATAATTGCATCTCTCACATATGTTAGTGTTTTGTTGTAGGAGCAGAGGGTTGTCTGTGTACATGAGGCAGTTGTAACATTGCCTCAGGATACCCAGATTCACCAGCTGGACTGGAGAGTGCACCTGAAGTTGCCCTTTGGTCATGCCTGAATAGTAGGGTGAGCTGCTTAGTCGCTTGGTTGGTGAGGGGTGAATAAAGAGTCTTGCCCTGCTGGGCAGTCAGTGTCAGGGTATATTAGTGCTTGCTGTTAGGTCTGAGCAAGTGCTGGGCTGTAAGATGCTTTTTGAGTGCTTAGGTTGAGAGTTAGACCAGTTTCAAGGGAAGAAATGATGAGGAGACTTAGTGGAGCCGGGAATAATTTAACTGTAGTTAACCGGCACTGCCCGGTGAGCAAAACTGTGCAAACACGGTTTTTATAGTAGGGAAATGAAAGGGATAGAAATTAGCCCAAAATTGCCAATAAACTACTAACTTCTGGGTGGAACCATTCCTCCAGGGACAGATAGGTTGCTCAAAGCTCCCCTCTCTCACAGATGAACAGAGAAACTTCCTTCTATCCAAGTAAGGTATGGGCAACTCAGAAACTAGTATCACAGCCCTGAATTCAGCACTGGCCTGAAAACTGGACTATATTAGCTTAGAAAGGTGGGAAACAAGGATTTTTTTTGTTTTTTTTTTAAAAGATAAGGCAAAAACAGTAAAAAAAAAAATACACTCAAAACAGCTCTAAACGACTACAAATGATCAGAAAAGGCCATTGCATTTTAGTGTGTAGCCTACAACAGTTAAACAAATTATTTAAACAAAAAACAACTTTTTAAAAGTGCAGGCAGTCAAATAAGTACAATATGTGAAAAAAACAGGCTTTTAAATCACAATAAACACTGGGAAATCTGCATTTAGGCGGAAAACAGTTAAGTACAGCAAGAAAGTACAGAAAACTGATACTTAATCACTCCAAAGTCTCTCTCTTAAGCTAGAAGGCTTGTATCAGTTTAAGGCTTTCTAGTGCTACCCAGTAGGTTAGTTACAGGAAAGATGGGAAACAAGCGCAGATGTGGTCTTTTAAACCAGAAGTTGAAAGAGACGGACAAACTGTCTAAATGGTCAATAAACTACAATTTCTGGGCCAAGAACCTCTCCTCTCATGGTAGACAGGCTACCTAGTCCTTACCACTCCCACTGATAAGCTAGAAGGCTTTCCTCCAACACAGAAAGGCTTGCAGGGCTCAGAAGCTTACCAACAGTCCTGGATACAGCAACTCTGTATCTGGACTAGGCTAGTTACAGGAAAGGTGGGAAACAAATGCAAGTGTGGCTTTTAAACCAGAACGTTGAAACAGATGGAAAAAAAACTGCCCAAACGGCCAATAGCTACAATTTCTGGGCCAGGAACCACTCCTCTTGTGGTAGATAGGCTACCTAATTCTTACCACTCCCACTGATAAGCTAGAAGGCTTCCCTCTAACACAGAAAGGCTTGGAGGGCTCAGAAGCTTACAAAGAGTCCTGGATACAGCAAATCTGTACCTGGACTAGACTAGTAACAGGAAAGGCAGGAAACAAGCGCAAACACAGGCTTTTAAATGAGAAGGTTGAAATAGATGGAAAACCTTACCAAACGGCCAATAAACTATAATTTCTGGGCCAGAAACCACTCCTCGTGTGGTAGATAGGTTACCTAGTGCTTACCACTCCCACTGATAAGCTAGAAGGCTTCTCTCCAACACAGAAGGGCTTGAGGGACTTTAGTGATGTGTAAGCATGTTACGTTCATTTATGAAGTCTAGGCAGATGCATTATCAGCAATTTACAAGCTTGTATGATAAACCTCAGTGACTTCCTTTTGTGTTCTATTCTGCTCCTACAGGAAGAAGGGTACAGAGTTTACCAATTTATTGGTGTACACTTTAAAGTTATATTGCTTATTATTTGTATTGCTGCATATATATATATATATATATATATATATATATATATATATATATATATATATATATATATATATATATATATATATATATATATATATATATATATATATTTAAAATCAATTGCCCCTTTCATATACCCCACCCCCTCTGTTTTGTATGTTTACATAAAAGACTGCCAGTATTAGTAATCATGCACAACGTGACCATATCATGAAAATGTCTAGGAGAACCTTTACCCTTCCGATATGATAAAATGAGTAAATAAGCATCATTGGGCACTATGAGATGCAATGATACTTGAATTCTGATTTTCTAGTATTAAACATTTCCAAAAGAATAGTAGTACACTTTGTATACAACCAATACCCTAATGTTTCTTTTTGTGAAATTGAAGCCTGTATAAGCAAAGCACAAGAAAGCAGACCTGATTCAGTAAATGAGTTTGTGCAGATTTCATACCTTACTCCAAAGTTACAATTGTATGGGGGTATAGGAGTGACCCCCATCCCCACTCCCTGAATGATGTGCATGAGAAACTTGCCCCTGACTTTACTCAAGGTTGTATTTTAATTGCATTTGCTGAATTGTGTCTGCATAGCTATCAGACAAAGCTTAGGTTGTGAAGACTCAGATATTTGATCCAAGGTTTCATGGATGTGAAACAGTACTCATAAAGTAGATCTTATTAACTGTGTAAAAACATACCACCAAATGAGCTTTATTTGGATAATAGAGATATGTGTATAACCACTAGAATGAGAGAGAGAGAGAGAGAGAGAGAGACAGAGACAGGTATAAAAGATTTCTCATAAGTGCTGGGTAAGCTACCAAGAGGCTGCAAATAGTTTTTAAAAAATCTTTGGCTTAGAATATGAATGGCCGAGCCTAGGCAGCAGTACAAGGTGACCTTGTTCCCTTGTTCCCTTGTTAAGAAGAGCTTCAAAATCTGTGTTTGATCTGTTTTATTCTACAATATAAGCAATCTTTTGTACCTAGAAACATTTGATACTTACAAATTAAATGGCAGGAAAAAGCAGCAAAGTGAAGACCTAGATTTGCCAGCAGTGGCTTTCCTAGTGAAGTGCATCCAAGTTCACTTCACTTGGTGACAGCTGCCTGGCGTCTGAGGTTTGGAGCAGAGCTAAATGCATATCAAGGCCTAGGATGTGGCTAAGTGCCAATGTTAAGGCTGATTTACTAGAAAGCTTTATAAAAGAGACAAACCAGCTAAAATAATGTTATATTGAAGTGCATATCCTATCATGATGTGGTACAAACACTGGAAAGCCATAAAAATGCAAAAGGAAATTAAATTAGCTAAGTACCTGAAAAGGCTGTTTTGCAATCTATTTCAAATATTCAAAGTTCTGCTGCTAAATGATACTGTTTTTGACGAAGATTTTGTACTTTAAACCTGATTTTTTAGCTGCCATTTCTGATACATTGCAAGTGTTTGTTGAGTTGCATCCAGACCCAGCCAGAAATGTATATTTACTGCATTATCTGTTGCTGAATACTGAACTTCACTTTATCTGAAAATCTGTTAGTGCTGTATCACGGATCTGTGTACTGACTACTGAGATCTTCTTCTTGATTTGAAATTACTGGTGCCTGGACTCTTGCCACAGCAATTTCCTTTGATTTCCTGCAGTTTATGGTCATCTTCTAGCCTTAATGTGTTGTTTCTGCATTCTAGGCATCTCCAGACAGGGTTTGTGTATTAGGAAGTCTTTGGTCTGCTCCCTAGTGGCAGTAGGGAGGGACCAGATCACTTCTGAGCTGAGATACACTGTTTAAAACCTCCAAGTGGCTGTTTGCTATCGGCGTGAGGGTCAATTTGTTTGTTTGTTTGTTCGAGCTTTGTTTCTGCCTGGCTCATTATCTCAGAGCTCCAAATCACTTCACAATGATATCATTGTTTCCTGATGCTTGTATTCAAGAGCTGTTTCAGGGATAGCCCCCTCTTTCACTGTATATCACCTTGCCAAAAATGAAAAAGATAAACCTCTTGGATTGAGGATATAAAATGGAGTGACTATTCAAGGTGTTAGTGTACTTTTCCTTTTTATTCAAGAAGTAGATTTGAAACTTTAATATCAAGACATGAAAAATCAGACCAAGTGTTCAAAACATATGTGAAATACTTCATCCCTTCATTATGTGGTATTACTGAAAACAGATTAAATACATCTGTAGCCACAAAAACAAAATACTCACCAAAAGGTCTATTTCTGAGACTGCTTAAAAGATGACAGGAATCATGCAAAATGTATTTCCTATCTTTCAAAAGCATTTTGCACTAATTGTCAATAAAAATAGCCTACTGTCTGGAACTATTTGTCGCAACTATAGTTCTCATAGGTGGGTCCAAGATGCTTTTATGTATTTTCAGAATGCCAAAGATTTATGTAATTATAGTTTTTTTTCAATTACGTAATTGGGTAGGGAATGTTAAGGATGATTCCTGCAAGGGAATTTGTCATATGGAGTTTTTTTTTAAGGTCACAAGCAACCTGGAAGTTTTAAATTTGAAAACGTCTTCTGTAAGGATGAAACTGCTCAGTTCTTCTTTTGTGTATCAATTTGTTTTAATAAATGGCTGAGTGGTTCTCAGCTCTTCACTTTATTGTTTTTTCTTATCTGAAAATCTGTTAAGGCTGTCTCATGAGTCACTATATTATCTATTGTGACCTTGTTCTTGGTTTGACATTATCAGTTTCCTGGACTCTTGCTACAACTATTTTCTTTGATTTCCTGTACTTTGCCAGTTTGGCTTCTAACAGTAATATGCTGTTTCTGTACTCTGCGTAGGCCAGGACAGTGCTTTTACATTAGGAAGGCTTTGGTCTGCTTCCTAGTGGCAGTAGAAAGGAGTCAGGTCACATCCGTGCTAGGATACACTGTCTGAAACCTCCGAATGCCTGTTTGATCATGGACAGACGGCTAAGGTTTGTTTGAACTTTGTTTCTGTCTGGCTCATTATCTTAGAGCTTAATATTACCTAACAATGACACCATTGTTTTCAAATTCTTTTTTGTGCATCCAAATCAATCCACTGCTAGATATATGCCTGAAAAGGCTATTTTCTACTATATTTAAAATATTTCAAATTCTGTTTTAAACTGTGCTTTTTGAAGATGATTTTGAGCTATAAAACTGCTTTTAACTGTTATTGCTGATACATTGCTAGTGTTTGTTAGACTGCATCCAGGCACAGTCAGAACTGTATATTTACTGCTGACTACTGAACTGTACTTTATCTGAAAAAGTATTAGCGCTGTATCACCAATTGTGTATTAATGACTGTGACCTTGTTCTAGGTTAGAAATTATCAGTGATCTGGATTCTTGCCATGGCCATTTTCTTTGATTTCCTGCACTTTCTATCTAGAATTTAGCCTTAACCTGTTGTTTTTGCACTCTGGGTGGCTTCAGATAGTGTTTTTATATTATAAGTCTTTGCTATGCTCCTTAGTGGCAGTAGAGAAGGGCCATGTTTCTTTCAGGTTGGGATACACTGTTTAAAACTTCCAAGTACCTACTTGTTATTAGCCAGAGGGCTAATTTGTCTGCTTGAGCTTTGTTTCTGCCTATATAATGTCATTATGTTTGGGTGACACTGCTCATCACCCAGCAGTAGTTGGCAATATGCTGTATGGACACAAATATTTAAAAATGATAATTTTCCTAAACAACTACTTTTCTGAGCTCCTAAATCCCTGGTTGCACACTGAGTAGCTAGATCCCCACTGAGAAGCAAGTTTGTGTACTGAGTGGCTGATTTGCATGCCGAGAATCACCCAACCCTCAAGCTTGACTCTACACAGTTTTAGGTAGTCTTGTTAGTAACTTACATTCCTAAAGGAATCATGTTAGTCAACTGTGAACCTGCCTTGTGCCATCCCCTGTCTAGGATAAGCAATTAGGATCCAATGCCATAGACATGCACTTCCCTGCTATCTTTGCGGCTGGCCTGGTGAACATGGGAATCCTGCGGCAATGCAGCAGTTGTCTAATATACACTGACAATCACCTAATCCTCAGGCATACAAATAAGATATGTGTGAGGTGTAGTTATTAAATGTTATTGTAGGCAAGGCTCATGCCTATGAGCACTTAACACTACCAATCAGGTTGTCAGAAACACACACATGATAGACACCTCAGATAGTATGTAGACCCACATATGCTGAGTCTCTTAAATGTAATTTCCCTACATCAGAAAGACCTGCTAGACACTTCACACACAAAAAGGTTCACAGCAACCTGAACAGCACTTCACAAAAAGAACACCCAACAAGACACATATTGCCACTGCCCATAGCATCTCATTTTCTAAACTTTTATGGCATAACACTACCAAACCCAGTATTCTGGTCATAGGAGACTCTAGTGAGACACACAGATGTCTCACTCATTAGGCTAAGCAAAAAGAGAGTCACAGTGAACTTACAGGGGCCAGGAACAGTCATATTACTCATGCACTCAGGTCACTTAACCCCTAGTGCAAGTTTAGCTCTAGTTCATATGGGTGTTAACAATCTAAGACATACCTCCCTGGACTATATGAACAAAGACATAACTGAACTTTCAGACAATGTGTCCCAGGCTGATATGAACCTAGCATTGAACAGCATCCTACCTTCTCCTAGGGTGATGTCACAATATGAACAAAAAATAATTGACTTCAACATTTGACTTAAAGTATGGTGTCAATTTAAAGGGGTACAATATTTGTCAGCCTGGGAAGACATAGTAAACAGACCATACTGCTCTGTCAGGGATGGTCTGCACTTATTCCCCCTTGAGATTTCAAATATTGGCTAAAACCTTTACCACTTCGTTCTGTCTTTTTCAGACATTGCCAAACAGATAAACCTTCCAATATAGCTGTTCCAAACCATGAGAATCTGAAGGTATTACTGCACAGTGCCAGGAATCTGAACAAGAAACTCCACTCCCTGCAGTCTCTCCTCACTTTGGAGCATGCAGCCATCTGTGTAGTCAGTGAGACATGGCTCAAAGCCATGAAGCACACCCTGGCAGAGCAGGGCTGCAATGCCTTCCACACTTCTAGACCAGCTACTAAACAGGAAGGCACAAAAGGTGGAAGTGTCTCCCTATATATTAAAGAAATCACACCACAAGGCTGGTCAATCAGTATGATGGACTTGAACTTCCCCATGCTCAAATCATCATACATAAGTTCCCATACTATATCATTACAAACTATAGTTTCCCTTTAATGACCCAGGAAAACCACAGCACTTACATAAAGGCACTCAGCATACTTACCATCCAACCCTATACCATATTCATGGGTAACATCAACTATCCCAATACAAATTGGGAATCATACATGACCCCCAACATACAGACCCAGAGATTCTTGGATTTCATAAATGCCAACATCTTACACCCCATAGGGGCTCAAACAGCCTTGACCTGGTCCTCACAAACATAACAGAATGCTCCCCTTGTGTAACATCCTAGCTATGGCCTTTGAGATAATATAAAACCCTAGAACTTTTAAGAATTAATCCAAGGCAAACTTCCTACTACTAAGTGATACCCTAAATCAAGACCCCCTAACCCTGAAAATACTGCTGCCTATGCTGAAACAGTTACAGAAACCCTGCACAACCATATATATAGCTGTATAGAAACTGATGTAGCTACCTGAAAGAAGTCCAGATTCAGTGCAAAGAAACAAGCTGCCCTGGTGGAATTCCAACATTAATAGGCTATACCACAAAAGGAAAAAAAACTCATGCTAAAATCTAAGAAGGACAACACCCAGCAAGGTAAAAGCTCCCTCATCAGCCTAATCAACCAACTCTTTGAAAGTCCGCAAAAGGCAAATCTAAGTTAAGAATAGCCACCCAAGTCAAGGGCAGTCACAAGGATTTTTTCACCTATGTCCAAAACCCCAAAGGCATTACACAACAATGTAGGAAATTAATTGTACATGGTACCATCTGTGAGGAACCAGAAGATATATTTAATCTCCTGGGTGACAAAGTTGGCTCCAATTTTACTCTTCTAACCCCTAATTATATTTTAGGAAATTCTGACATGCATATCGACCCCAACCATCACTAGACAGCAGGTCCTCAAGGTATTCTCCAAGACCAAAAACACTTCATCAATAGGTCCTGATAAAATCACAGGATGCTTCCTGCTTCACTAAAATCTCTCTTCAACCACAGCCTCCAAACGGGCTTTATACCTAATGAAGGGAGAACTGCAGCAGTTATACCACTGCACAGTGGTGGCCCATCGATGAGCCCAGGAAAGAACCAACCCATTAGCCTGACAAGCCTGCTATGTAATACTATATACAGGATACACATAGATCTCATAAATGATGACATAAGTAACATACAAAGACTGGAGCCTAGTCAGTTTGGGTTTGTCAAGGGCAGGTATTTCCTTCTAAACCTAGTGACCTTCTTTGAAAAGGTTATCAAAGTGATGGATGAGAGCAATTCAGTACTTACTACTTACCCTCAACTGGCCAAGGCATTTGATACAATATCTCACACAGACATTGTAATAAACTCACTAAATTAGGTATTGACCTATATTTCTCCTGCTAGATAGCCAGATGGCTCACTAACAGGACCCAAGAAGTTAGAATTGGGAAATCTACCTTCACTAAAAAAGCCACTTACTAGTAGGGTCCCCGGGGCTCAGTCCTAGGGACACTGCTGTTTGGCATGCACTTCTCTAAAGTTAATACTAACATCAAGGGTGCTGGCTAGGTAACTTTGCAGATGATTGCAAATTAGGAGCAGTCTTCAATTTCTTCTGAGACACTCATATCCTCTAAGAGGGCCTCACGCAGACTAATAACTGGTGCCAGAGTCATAGACTGAAACTCAATGCTAAAAGTTCATCATAGCATCTTTCAACAAGATGGCCACCCCTGCAAGCTGCCACATTGATAATACACCCTTAAGAGTTGACCATGTAGTCAGGGACCTGGGAACACATGTAGACAGAAATTTGACATTTGACCAACAGTTTTCTATTGTGGTGAGGAAATTATTCCATGATGCAAAACTTATAAGTAAAGGTATGGCACCTAGGTCCAAACAAGTCTCATCCTATTGTAGTCTGCCCTAATAAGATCTATTACTGAGTATAACACCCTTTGGTATGTATCTCACCAGGCATATACAGAAACTGAAGCACCCACAGAGATTTCTCACAAAAACAATACAAGGGGTGGAAAACAAGTCCAATGCAGACTGACTAAATCTTGTTCCCCTATATTCAGCTTCCTACAGGCTGCTGATAGATTATCTATGCCTAATGTGCAAAGCATCCTAAGATCCAGCATTAATGGATCTGTTAGATGTTCAGAAAACAACTTGAGTCAGAAACACCTGATCTAGGGACCTAAACCTCACCATCAGCATAAATATGACATGCTGGAGGGACAAGAATGTGCCTGTGAGGCTCCCCTTCTCTGGAAGAGGATTCCTATCCATATGAAGCAGAGTTCTTCCCTGAATGTATTCAAAAAGAACCTGAGCCAGTGGATGGGGAACTGTTATATAATCCTGGTCTACCACCCATGTCTCCACTAGACAGAAGAAACTTGTAATCATGTATCTACCTAAGAATATACACCCTCCACAAACATTTGGAAACCATTACCTATCAAATTTTACTCTGGGAAATTTGACTAGACTTAAAATGGCCCACTGTGGTATAAACATGCATGAAAACAATTTATGTTTGCTTTTATGTTTGATTGTTTTACAATATGGAGATGTTCATAGGTTCATAGGTGTATACTAGGCTGATAGCCACTATGGCCCACATAAGCCTAGCCATGTAACCCAAATGTGACCCAAAAATTTGATTTATAGAGGGGGGGATTTACTGACTGCTTCTGTCCATCAAAGACATAGGGGCCAGACCAGGGGTGAATTTCCAAATACCCATCTATTGGTCCAAGCTGTGCTTAAATAGGGTTAAGGAGGGGCTCTGCTTCACATGGATGGACAGCCTGTTTCAGATAATGGTGGGGATTTAATAAACTCCATGTAGGAATATTGGGAACCCTACATGGAGTGTACTGTGGCCATGTCTGCGGCTCCCCGTCAGCAGCACGCCTTGCATATTAATGAAGGTACACTACTGAGAGATAGCCATGTAACAAGGTTACAGAATCAGTGTAGGGGGTGTGTTATTGTGTCTGGAGTTGAGTGACACACCCCCTGCACTGTTAAAATGCTGGATGGCACTTAAAGTTAAATATGTTTTAATTGTTTTGTTTTTTTTGTGTGCTTGTGCAGTGCAGCACGATGCTTAGCTATGTACACGTGCCAGACATCTAAAAATAGAAACCAGATTGTTTTAATTCTAACTTCAAAGGTCATGTTGAAGCATAGCTGAGTGGGTTTGCATGGTGTGGTGTGGTGCTTTGCAGTGCTTAAACATAGTGTAGAGATATATAGAAATGTATGGCAGTTTCCAACATATCCTTGTAGCTGAATGGTTAGAGTCACAGCCCTGTGTGCAGTAGGTGCATGGTTAGAATACACAAACAGACCGTTCAGCTTTTTACATTTGATACATTATACCTTTTACATTTGATATCAAAATGCCATATATTTTTGTATTAATTATGTACGTAGTGACATTTGTCAACTGGGTTAGTCCAGATAATAATGAGATAGAAATAATGAAGAGACAAAAGGTAGGGAGATGAAGTGTAGTATGCTTGTTGTAATCAACAGACCTGACAGTAAATTTGGACAGGAGTAGAAGTAGAGGGAAAGCACACATAATAATTATGTGGCCGTAATGGACAAATATATTTTTTTGGTTGTGTAATTATTTTGTTATTTTTTTATTTTAAATGTGGTTTGCTCTTAGTTAAGCTCTGCTAAGCACTGCTAAGGAGTGCTCAAACAGGACCCAGCTGCCACATGACCTCACCAGTGCAACTGGTATCCCCCACACAGGTGAGCAGGTGTGTCAGCACTATGATGACCTGAAGCATAGGAAGGGGGATCTCTTGGCCATTTGGATCCAAGATGCTTGGGTGGACAATGCCCCACAAGTTTGTAAGTATCGTAAGATTGTTTTGCAAAATGCTAGTATGAGCATGTGATAGACAGGTATGCATAATGGTGTTATTCTCTCTCCATAACTGCAGACGAGAGAGCTCACAACCTGGAGGCCCATGCAGGGTGCCTGGCCAGCTTGCGCTGAGAGTATGGTGAGTACAGATATATCTTGCAATTTATAGTAATATAAATAAGAAAGAGTACAGTAGTAACTGCCAGTAGGTATATCCTGTTGTGAGTGTTCTGCAATGAATGTGGTCATAGACCTGGACTGATATAATGAGTAATGCTAGGTACAGTTCAATACAGATGAAAGCATGAAACTTGTTAATATTAAGGACAGAAAGTTACTACTGCATTAATAATGATACGTAAATAAAAGTTTATACTGTATTAATAATAATGTTATGGTAAGAAAGTACAACTGGATTCATATATGTTAAGGGAATAAATCAACTGCATTCATACTTTCAAGGAAATAAAGTACAACTGCATTCAGAATGGTTAACGAAATAAAGTTTGTACTGCATACATTGTGGAATAACAGCTGTCTTTCAATGCCTGCATTATTTAAAGTATTCATCAATAAAGACTGTTAGATGTATACCAATCACTGCTTCATGTCACCCTTAATAAACCTGTGTTTTCCCAAATGTTGTGTGTATTTTGGCTGTTGGTCAGGTAATCAAGTATTACAAGTGCTGTGAACTAAACACAGGAATAATATCATGAAGTGACTGAAGGTTAGCCAGTAAATAACTGTTTTGCTAAAGTGTAGATGTGGAGCTGTACTACAAGTTATAATTTATTATGATAATTGTTCTGCACTAAGATCTGCACCTAGAATAGTAATGGCTAAGGTATTATAATGTGTTTCTCTCAGGATTGTCCTGTGTTAACCATTGCATTTCAGCTATATGCATTCCTGAACTTAGTAACGCTGCTGCAGGCAAGTATGAAACTGTAATAGCTGTAGACTGCAAATATACCATCTGCAACCATACATGAGTCAGGTAAGCAACCCGGCAGTTCAGTATGGTCTGTACACATCACACATATTATCATCCACTAGGGGTTAAATGTGTACACCTGCATTCCAAGTATTAATACACAGTTCACCTACTATCTCTGTCATGGATGAATCTTACGCATGTGTGTTCAAGTGTCACTGCAGTCTTGTATAACACTCTCCCTCTATTACTAGGTCACAGTTTGTTAGCAAGTGAGCTCTAGGCATCTCTTAGTCAATCAATATTCAGCAGTAGCTCAGTGTGATAAATGTTAGGTGTGATATACATTTTTTCACACACAGACCGGGGTTTGAATCCAGGGACAAGTGCTACTAAATGTTGATAGAAACTGTTATGTATTGTTAACAGATGTTCTCCCCACAGGAATTACAGGTAAATAAATGGCTGTGTTATTTGTTCATATGGGTTACTAATATTTATGTCCAGAAGTACCAGAGTGTTAACAGCAATGCTCAGCATGGTGATAGTACTGCAGTAAATGAAAAGTCAAAACGTACAATACTAATACATGTTATTGCAACAAATACAAGTGTTTAATTTTTGTATGGCTGTATGCCTGGTGTGTCTGTGAATGTCTGCTGATAGTCTAACCCCATTGCCAAGGACAGCACAATAAGCATAAACTCTCTGGACTGTGCACGATTCATGTGTCTCAAGTGTCACACTGTCATGCACTGTGATCACTGTTGCCAAATCCCTGGGACACAGATTTAATAGCCCTTGATTTATCTCAATAGCACAGTCACACTACATCAGCCTACAGTACTCCTTGGTAGTCACATATGTTCCCCTGAAATGTCACAGTCCCTGTAGGTGTGTACCTGTAGGTGTTACAGCTTGGCCCATACTATCCCATGTGGATAGCTTGAGAAGTATGTAGGTGCTACAGAAAGCTGCAGTGCACTTGTATACATAAAGTGAGGGCAAACTTGTAGAGTATATAAGAGTTCTGTTGCAAACAATATAGCCTATACTGGTAGTATGGCATGATATTTTCTCTCCCCCCACCCCTTATCTGCATCATAATTTATTATTTGTATACATTGGGTATGGTTTACATATGACATATCTTTCCCACAAAATGTTATGCTGGGCCTTGTATTTCATTATTGTTATGTATTGCAATGGTTGCATACTAACATACCTTGTTGAATTACCTATGTTGGCCTTATGCTATAACTGTTACTGGCATGCTGTTACAATACTGAGTGTTATCCCAATTATTGTTGTGTTCTATATGCTATGGCATGTTACGTTACTAGGTTATGTGATTTGTTCTGCATGCTGTTACAACTAACTACATGTTCACTTCATTACTAACCTATACACTTTGAAACATCTCAACACCATAGCTCGACTTGGTAGGCCAGCTCCCATGGATCCACCTAACCTACCTCAACCGGCCATGGCACTGGGTACCAGCACGTCTGGGAGCTAACCTGGAGATGCCCCTTCTGCTGGTCCTGCACCATCTATGGGTGGAAACACCTTAGGGGATGGGGCCTGTGCCGCCCGGGCATGGAGAGGGAGTTGTCATGGAGTGACAGCTCCCAGGAATGGTGCGTAGCAAGATTTGGACAATCAACCATACTGGATTGAGGGCAAACTGGTCAACTTGGAGGGGCAGGCTAGCCCCGGCACCCAGCCCCCAGCACAACCATCTTTGGGGCCGTGAAGGAGCAGTGGTGACTGCCAAGGGGTGGAAAGCTCAGTCCCACTGCTGCCATTTGGGGGGCACTTTGTTCTCTGATTCCACAACACCCTCCCAATCCAAGGTGTTTATACCCCTCATGTGTCATACACTGCCCCTGTCTGCTGTCTGTTTGCAAATGCCACCTCTCCTACCCAACTATCTCCCTATATGTACATATATCCCTTCCCCAACATTTCACTCTCTCCTTACAAAAAAAGGGCATCTGTCCCACAAATAAATCACCCCATACATAGCTCTCCATTTCGCCCCACCTACACTGACCAGTCAGTCATTATAGCAATTAATCAACAAAGTTATGTCAGCCACAGCCCTCCCTCTGATATGTGAGGTTCCAAATTCCAAATTGTCCACAACCTGCACAGCTGTGGCTGCACAATAAATAGAGATCTATGGTCATTTCCTTCACCCATTCTGCACATCCCTAGCTGCCTGCCATGTTGTTTTTTTTCCCCTGCTTGCCCCCATTTCACCACTTTTCTATCACTGCTTTTTTTTCTTTTTTTTTTGGAAATAGCGCAGGTTTAAGCAGGGCTAAGCACCACTTTGCACTGCATTGCTTAGAGCAAACCAGCTTAAAGCTGCTTAAAACGGCTTTAATCACCTTCTGTCTTTCTGACACTGTTCTGCACATCAGCAAAATGATCATCCTGCCAAGTCTCAAATCCAGCACGCTACCAACTTTGGCAAAGTACATTAGCCCAATAGGCCACTCAGTTTAGAAGTATAATAGGTGTTTCCATGAACTTATCCTGGTCATCAATGATGTACATCAGAAAAAAATCAGCCCTGCTAAGTCTTAAACCCAGGTCGCTGTCAACTACAGCATAGTGCATTAGCTCACTAGGCCACTGAGCTCTGCAGTATAGCAGGTGTTTCCATAAACATATCCTTATTGCCAGTAACACACTTCTTGTACATATAATGGGGAAAATGACAACATACATGGGACTGTGATACAGACACCAAAACAGTACACAGACAAATAAATGTTGATGGATGTACATGAGGCCTAGGTTAGCAGGTACAGCTGACAACTGCACAGACTATTGCAGAATGTCGACAGTTGTCATACAACCTATGCTGTGTGCTGATGTACTGACAAGTCAGTACATATTGAGATTATGCAATCCTGACAGACAGTTCAGTGCCACACATCATACACATTTGATTACACATGTTCGTGCTAATCCTGTGTAACAGAGTGTATTCATGCACATATGTCTTGCAAATACACTTGCTATAATATTGACTCCATAGCTCAATCTGTTACATACCTAGCATGCTTAAAAGTTTTGCACCCACAGTCCTGGCTTCTCTTCCAGTGTGCTACATGTCAAGTACATGGTTGTCAAACAATTAAATAACTGAACCGTGCAATTGTAAGCAGAACTGGTTGCTGCTACTGCAGCCACTGCCACCCATATTAGCACGTCAAAGGCCTATAGGTTGGGACACACTTCACAGAATATGTATACATGTCCTAAATGTTGCCTACCACTCTCTGGATGGCACTATTTCATAACATATGTACCAGAGGCACATACCTCACCTGGACAGTTATGGATACCCACACCCTGGCTATGCTGTGACAACAGAGCTGACAGTACTCCCTCACTCACATATATAGTTTGCTGTCCCACAATGTGTTCACAATCCCCAGTATGACTCCTGGCCAGAATGAAGCAGCTCCAGCCACATACCTCCCAAACACCAAGAACAGGGAATCCACACAACACCCATACAGAATGGGTTGGGGGTGATCAAGTGACAGGGATATGTATCAAAGTCTTCCCCTCCAAACATACACAGCTGGTAGACCAGCAGCTACTGCAGCAGCATGCATATTCTGATGCAAATGACATATGAAACTCACATCTGTCTGTCACCTTACTGACCACAACCCACACTGTTAAACAGTAACCTGCCACATAATCAGAAAGTCTATTCACAATGGCCAAACATAGCATGCAAAACTGTGGACATACCACATATATCCAAACAGTGGACAGTATTTCAACTAACCCTCTGTGATGTTGTGGTCCACACAACTTGATAATGTCCTTCTCACAGGTCAGGAAAAGGGCCAAGGCCTACATGAGGGCATCAAATACAGCACAGTGTTGCCATGACTTTCGTTAATGAAAATGCAAACCAGCTTTTCTGGATGCAATTAGCAAGTTTGAGCCACAGACTGGTGCACAGGCAAGACAATCAGCTGTTCATGAGCATTACCTACAAAAAGCAAGCTGCTGCCTATGGTACATAGGTCTGTGACTTTCCCTATGATGACAGACTGCACTATCCTAGCATTCTACCACAGGATTTCTGCACATAAAGGAGTACAGCACTATACCAAGTATGTAATAGTATTTTGCATGTAATGGGATGCAGATGGGTGGATGCAGTCATGGGAATAGGGAGTACAACAATAGAGGTCTGTGGTAAATATCTTGGAATGACATGTTGCTGTTAGTCAGCTGTCCAGCAACTACAGGCTTCCCTTTTGGCTCTGTCTGCTGTGCCACAGATCACAGCTCTGGTCCCTGAGTCCTCCCAGCAATGGTCAGCTCATGTTCAAATGCTACTGGATTATGTATTAGACAATAGGAAACCAAAAAAGAAGACAGAAACCTGTAATAAGCTCGCCATTACCAATAGCATTCCAAGAACAAATAACCCAAAATGGCAGATTTTTGTCCAAAGTTTAATGAAAAAACACAAAGCTTTCAGATTACGCCTTCTTCAGTGTGATAAAATTATGTCAAAATATTCTGGCATTCAAAATAAGTGATAGCAATCACATGATGATAGACAGCCAACCGGATAATAGAATTAATTAAGTTAATTCAAACATTTCTTGTTAAAAAGACAAGGTAACTCTACATATACAAAAACTTTCGTTAAAAATATTATTTTAAACATAACTGTTTACGTTTCAGTACAGGTTTTATTGATACCACAGAATTAATATCAGGCAAACAATCAGCCTGTAACTTAATAATCCAACTATATTCTTTCATTTCAAGAACATTATTCTTATCACCACCTCTCATATTAGCAGGACATATATCAATAACTCTAAAACTAAAAGTATGCAAGGTTCCAAAATCAACACAGTGTTTAGCAATGCCATTAGTTAAAATGGACCTTTTTATGTCCGATCTATGTTCTATAATACATTCACCTAGCTTTCTAGTAGATTTTCCTACATAAAAACAAGGACATTTGTTACAAGTAGCTAAATAGACTATATTAGTATATTACAACTAGCTGTACATAAAAACGTATATATTTAATGTTTAGTAGGATGCACAAATGTGTTGTTCTTACGTATAAAATTTCATATAGAACAGTTCATGCAGGGAAAAGTACCTTTTTATTAAAACATACTTTATTTCATCTATCTTGTTGCATGTCTTTTATAGCATAGCTTATTTTTTAAGTTAGTACAATTTTTATATGCAAACAGAGGATGTGATGGAATGATAGCACTCAAGTCTGGTAGAACAGTTAAAATACCCCAGTTATTATTTATTATTATTCCCACCTCCAGGCTAGTTGTCCAACACAATGCATCTGAAATTCTCCAGGTGCAACTAACACTAGGTAAGACTGCAATCCAAACTGTAGCTTGCTACAGATCCCCCACCATGCTCCAAGATTCTCATTACACCTTTCTAAACATACTGTAAAATATTAAGATACAACCAAACACCCTAATACTGGCTGATTTCAACTACCCTGCCATTAACTGCGAAAACTACTTGGGTACCAACACCTTTTCCCCAATGATTCTTGGAATTCATAAAGTCCAACACCCTGGATCAACTAATCCGTTGTCCCACCTGGGGCTCCAATATGCTAGACCTGGTCATTACCAACATGGGAGATAGATGTTCGACACCAGTGGTCACCCACTCATTGGTCAGGTCTGACAATAAGCTAATCACCCATGACATCCAAATCCTACCCCCAACCCCAGTAAGGAAACATCCGTAAAAGACTTCTCCAAAGCCAACTTCATGCTACTCAAGTCAGAAGTGACAAACTTCATGAGACCCATGCAGACGGGAGCTGAAAGTTCGACTGCTAAATCCTACACTAAGGCACTGTACGAGCACATCTACTCGTGCATGAATCGTGCCATCCCAAATAGTACCAAGATGGTCTCCTCAAAAAAATGAAAGCCAATCTGGTGGTCCCCTGCCATAAACAAACTATACAACAGAAGGAAGAAATTGTTGCAGAAAAGAGGAAAATCCCAGGATGCAAAAAACTCCCTTACCAGCCTCAGTAAGAAGCTGAGATCCCTCATAAAATCCTCCAAAGCTAGTTACAAAAATAAAATTGCCAAAGGTTCCAAAGACAACCACAAGGCATTCTACAGTTATGTCAACAATCTAAATGGCAATGCTCAGATCTGCTCTAAGCTACAACAGAATGACATGAAATATACTGATCCCAAGGATATTGCCAGTATTCTGGCAGATCGATTTAGTGCCAACTTCACCCCCCCCTCACCCCCTAAAGGGCCCATCTCAACACCAAAAGATTGCCAAATTCCAGTAATCATGGCCAGACAGGTAGAAACCGCACTCTCCAAAGCTAAAAATATAGCATGCATGGGACCAGATGATATCCCGGGCTGTGTACTACATGAACTACAAAACAAACTGGCACCTCACCTAAGTGTCATGTTTAATCCTAGTCTCAATTCAGGCTTTGTGCCCACTGAGTGGTGCACAGCTACAGTTATCTCACTCCATAAGGAGGGATCCAACTTGGATCCTGGGAACTACTATCCCATCAGTCTGATGAGCCTGATCTGCAAGGGCATAGAACACATTATCATGGAACTTATAAACAAAGACATTGGCAACCTTCAAACACTGGACACCACCCAGTTTGGGTTCGTGAAGGGCCGATCTTGTTTCCTTAACCTGACTGACTTCTCGAATCAGTCTCCAGAGCTGTGGATGAGGGTAAGATGGTCCACACAGCCTATCTGGACCTCACCAAGGCCTTTGACACCATCCCTCACTCTGGAATCATAGATAAAGTTACTAAGCTGGGCATAAATCCCTACATCACTCAATGGGTTGCCAACTGGCTTACTGACAGAACCCAGACTGAAAAAGTAGCCAACTCCAAATCCAGCTCTAGACAAGTGACAAGTGGAGTACCTCAGGGTTCAGTCCTGGGACAGCTCTTGTTTGGCATCTACTTCTCTGAAGTACAGGCCAACACTAAGGGTCTCTGGCTAACAAAGTTTGCAGATGACTGCAAACTGGGAGCCATTATTGAATCCCCAAATGATGGGGATATTCTACAAAAGGGCCTTACAGAAACAGATGCTTGGTGCCAGAGCCATGGGCTCAAGCTTAATGCCAAGAAATGTATAGTTATCCCCTTTGGGAAAAAACTTGTACCACCAAAAGTGTGATGTTAGACTTAGGGACACAGGTGGAGAGTGGTCTCACCTTCGATAACCACATCGCCACAACAGTCAGAAAATCCTTCTATGTGGCACACCTCATCATTAAGGGCTTTTCATCCAGAAAAAAGGAGGTCATTGTCCCACTGTAGTCATCCCTCATTAGACCCATTATGGAGTACAACGCCCCATTTGGTATGTACCTCACAAGCCATCTGCAACAGCTGGAAAGGCCACAGAAATACCTCACTAAAAGAATCACAGGCCTAAAGCAGCTGCCCTATGCTGACCATCTAAAAAAACTCCAGCTATACTCTGTGGCATATCGTCTACTCAGAGGCGATCTCTGCTTAACATACAAGGCCATGTCAGACCCTGAGCTATTGGACATGGTCCACTTAAAGAAATCCCAATCCCTCAGAGCCACACGCTGGGTAGTTTCTCCGATAGTTTCAGTTGGATCGCTGAGGAGGCTCAGCAAAAATCCTGCAGTTCATTGGGTGGCCTATGCTATCACTTGTTTTAAATGCCAGAATATTTTGATGTAATTTTATCACACTGAAGAAGGAGTAATCCGAAAGCTTTGTGTTTTTTCATTAAACTTTGGAACTAACTCTGCCATTTTGATTTATTTATTTATTTATTAGACAATAGGGACAGTCAGCAGTGGTGGATACAGCTGGCATATCATATGATGTACTGCCACTCTGCTTCTCTCAGTCTGTGAATGTCACACAGGCATAGTTCAAACATTGTCCAGGTGTCCCTGACTGTTCCTGATGTACTCTGGCTAGGTCACTCTGTACTCAACACCTGTATATCATCACCTGAGAGCTATGGCTAGCATACCTGTTGACTCCCTACAGCAGGACAGCAGGTGATAGCCAGTGCTAGTGGGAGGACACAGGCTCCACCTCAGCAACTGAGTGTACATATTCAGCATACAACATATGGGAATGAATACAGTGCCAGATATTAAAGTACCATACATTAAAGTGCCATAACTGTTTGCTGAGGTGTCTGGCATGTGACAGCCAGATTCCCAACAGTCTGGAAACAACCATTACATATCGTCCAACTGTTTTCCAGACATCCACATTTGTCTGGTAGAGGTGGGTTAATAGAGTGGAGCTTGACTTGCAGTTGTGGACCAGTCTTATCAAGGTGGAGTCTGTGATCACCTTGTATACCAGACAGAGGTCACCCCTGAGGAGTCTGTATGACAGTGAAAGAGGGATGGGCTTATAGCCTATCTCTGTATGGTAGATGTTTGAGGCCCTGGTATTCCCTGGTGAGGAACTTCTGTGATCTACCCTGCTGCTGCATGTGCTTTGCGAAGTACATGACAAGAGGGGCATTATACTCACTATGGGGCCTTATTGAGGGGAATATAAGGATGTTATGAACCCCATGTCCCTGGATGCTATACCCTTATAAATGAGGTGGGCCATGTAGAAGGCTTTCCTTACAATAGAAGTGACATGGTAGTCAAATGTCATGTTGCCATCAACCTGTGTGCACAGCTCACTCTCAACTGATTTTGTGCTTAGGATGTTGTTAGTAGTGTGATAATATGTGGGGAGGTCACTCTCCCCAAAGGGGATGACACTGCATGTCATGATATGCAGCCTGAGGCCATGTGTTTGGCATCTGTCATTTGTCTGTGTGAGACCCTCTTGGGAGATGTCCAAATCACTGGGGAATTTGGTGACAGCACCCAGCATGGAGGTAATGAGTGAGGAGTTAGACTCACATATATGGGGCAGCTGCTGAATGCCAGGGCCCAATATTGATTTGTAGATTTGACACACCCCACCTCTGGACAATCTGGACAATACTGAGTGAAGCATTACTGATTTGAGCCTGTCTGCATGAGACAGGTGTTGGAGGCCATGAATTACCTTTGTGGGCATTACCATGGCATTTCCAGTTGGTCCATATGTCTGGACAGGTACATACCCAACAGGGCATTGTACTAACTTATTGGTCTACTGACTGTGGAATATACAGAGGTAATGACCACCTTTTTTCTGGATGCAATCCCCTTACCTATCAGGTGAACCATGTACAAGGCTTTTGTGACCACTGCCGCACCATGATGGTTGAGTGCAACATTGTTATCAACCTGAGTACCCAGGTCTCTTAACACAGACTGTGTGTTTAGGGGGTTTCTGTTGATGTGGCAAATACTGGTCCGTATCCTTACTGAATGGTATGATGGTACAGTTGTCTGCATTTAGCTTGAGGCCAGAACCTTGTCACCAGTCAGTACTTGGTGTACAAACCTGTTGCAGTATGTTAACATCATTTGGTGGGTCACTGACAGACAGCACACAACTTACACATGCCACAGCCTTGGTCAGTACCTACAAATGTGGGTGGGGGTGGTTAGCATTCATGCCTAGATACATGTGGGTTATTTAGGGGCAGGAGCTACTCACAGGGCCTCAACATGTATACATATTGCATACACATAAGCAAGACAGACTAGGGTTGTCACCTTATCAAATGGCCAATGTGGGACACTTCTTGTAGTATAGTGAGAGATGCCAGTACAAACTATATCCATGACAAGTGCAAAGGACAGAACCTCTCATTTTTTGCCAGTATGACAGCTTAGTTTTGTAGCATTTGCCTAGATTATGCTATTTATCATAACATTATGGTGTTTCTGATGTAAAATTACTGTATTATGCAAGTATTACAAAGATGTAAGACATGTTTGTTGCCCTACACTCTTGACACACATGCATAGGTTAAGTTGTTTTCACAGGATACACCTGTCCAAACATAGACTGCAATCTGCACAGTCAGACAGGTGGTGGCCTAACACAGTCACACTGCTGCAAGAGGACATACAGACACACACAAAGACACACTCATAAACTGCCCTTGTTGAGAGTAGAACTCGTAGCTGTCTAATTGTACATACTATAGTGCTACATACATTTCGCATGTGCCATGGAGCGTACATGTTTTTGCACTGTCTGCTACTACTATTCAGGTGGATGACATCTGCAGGTGCTGTAAAGGTTGCCACCGGGGGTTAACAGGTTTGCACAGGCCCTTAAAATGGTACAAGTGTTGCACACACACACACACACACACACACACACACACACACAGGCAAGACAGCCACACTGCTGCAAGGAGATGTGGATACACATACACTCACACAGTTGCCAATATTGAGCTTAGAACCCCTACCTATCTAAACTATATTAGTAAGTACATATTTCATTTTCTACTTAACTTTTATGTAGGGAGTGTGTCTAACTGTGCTTCTAAGGTGGAGAACATCAGTAGACCCTGAATGGGTTGCCATTGGGGGGGGGGTTAACATGTTTTCCAGGCCCTTAAAATGGTATAACCTTCACACACACACACATACACACGCACACACACACACACACACACACACACACACACACACACACACACACACACGCACACACATGCACACACTGCTGCACGGGATATGCTTACACACACACATATACTCACACAGTTGCCAGCATTGAGATTAGAACCCCTACCTATCTACACTATAGTAGTATGTACATATCGCATGTGCCACAGAGCTATTGTTTTAGGAAGCATATCTAACTGCACTTCTAAGGTGGAGGCCCTAAACAGGTTGCCAATGGGGGGGGGGTTAACAGGTTTGCACAAGCCATAAAAATGGTATAGCCACCACACACACACACTTTCTCTCACTCACACACACACACACACACACACACACACACACACACACACACACACACACACACACACACACACACACACACACACACACACACACACACTGAGTTGCCCTTGCTGCATATATTTGTATATACTATAGTGCTATGTACTTATCGGATGCACCACAGAGCTTAGGTGCCTGGATAGTTTCTAACTGTGCTTCTAAGGTGGATGACATCAGAAGGCCCTGTGAAGTAGGCCACTGGGGGATAACAGGTAGGCACAGCTCTAAAAATGGATTGGTATTGCACACACATAGGCAAGACAGACAACCTGCTCAAAGGGGTTATACGTACACACACAGACTCGCTGAGCTACTGCGATTATTAACACTACCTATCTAGTTGTATAATCTGTAGTGCTACGTAGTTATTGCACGCACCAGAGAACTTATGTGTTTGGAGAGTGTCTGCCACTGCTGTTGGGGTAGATGACATCAGCAGCTGGTGACAGGGAGGCCACTGCTGTGGAGGACACTGGTCACAGGACCATAACATATGTGACCATTGTACAGGCATTCACCTGCTGCGCATGTATATACTGCTGTCTGTGGAATATCTACACAGACGCACACGCAAACACACACACACGCAAACACACACACACACACACACACACACACACACACACACACACACACACACACACACACACACTGCTGCATGGAATATACTTACACACACTTGCCAGCATTGAGATTAGAACCCCTACCTATCTAAACTATAGTAGTATGTACATATCGCATGTGCCACAGAGCTATCATTTTGGGAAGCATGTCTAACTGCACTTCTAAGGTGGAGGACATCAGTAGGCCCTAAACAGGTTGCCAATGGGGGGGTTAACAGGTTTGCACAGACCCTAAAAATGGTATAGCCACCACACACACAAAAACACACGCACACACACAAACACACGCACGCACATGCACGCACGCACACGCACGCACACACGCACACACACACACTCACACACACACACACACACACACACACACACACACACACTGCTGCGTGGGATATGTTTTTACACACACACATGCACACACACACACACACAGAGGTACGCACACGCACACATGCGCACACACACACACACACACACACACACACACACACACACACACACACACACACACACACACACATACACACACACACACACACACACATACACACACACACTGAGTTGTCATTGCTGGGATTAGAGCCCCTACCCATCTATTTTTATATACTATAGTGCTATGCACTTATTGAATGCACCACAGAGTTTAGGTGCCTAGAGAGACTCTAACTGTGCTTCAATGGTGGATGACATCAGCAGGCCCTGTGAAGTAGGCCACTGGGGGGTAGCAGGTAGGCACAGATCTTAAAATGTATTGGTATTGCACACACATAGGTAAGTCAGACAATCTGCTCCAAGGCGTTATACTTACACACACAGACTCACTGAGTTACTGTGATTAGACACACTACCTATCTAGTTGTATAATCTGTAGTGCTATGTAGTTATTGCATGCACCACAGAGCTTATGTGTTTGGAGAGTGTCCGCCACTGCTGTGGGGGTTTCTGTTCTATGTAGTTGTAGGTATGCTGTGACTGGGATATGTGATGTAACACCACACACAAGGTTACAGACTTCACACCTCTGACTGTACCTGTTTTGCATCCTGTCCAGCCTTGTGCCCCATATGTCTGCTCTGGTCCTCAGACGGTTTGTGTTGTACTGTTAGCATATGGCTACATGGTGCCCATACCTGTCAACCTCTTGGAGCCAGAGATCTGGACAAAGCCATGTATAAAAGTGGGACACAGGCACAAACATAGGGACAAGTGTTGCAAATTGCTCTTACTTAGACAGTTGGGAGAATTCAGATTTTGTATTAGCATAAATATTCTGATGGGTATGAAGTGTGGATCTCAACTGTCATTATTTTCTCATGTCAGCCTTTGTTGATTCACCATTAGTTGGTCAGAAAAATGCAATGTTATGAAAAACAGACCATATAAATGAGGCAAAATATGGACATTCTGTGACACTCTTACATTTAAGGGATAATATGGTGCCCACTGACTTATTGTAAGTACTGAAGCAGTTATTTGACAGCCTTCACATCCTACTGCTACTCTGACTTGTTACAACCTGCTGTTCTACTAGCCACTGTCTAGGTTACTCAGAGCTGTGTACTGTCCATATCTGTGGTTCCCTGTCCCTCCATTGTATCTGCCCTTGTACAGCTTTCCTGCAGTAACAAATAGTGACATATGGACAATCTGTAGAACTCCTACCATAGGTGTGGCTCACATGCAAAATAGTAGGTGCAGCTAGTCTTGAACCATGAGCCCCATCACCATGGTAATGTACTTAGCCCATTAAGCCACAACAGCCACCAGACAGTCAGTTTAATTCCTGGCACTATCAACCCCAGACATACATAGCACATCAACCCCTTCATATTGTGGAAATGGAACGTGTCACTAGGTTGATTGAGACAGCCCTGGGATTGTGTGGTCTGCTACTATTACCTTGCAAACATAATTTACTACATTTGAACAGGAACACGGGTGTGTTGGGAGTAGGTGACTCTAGCATTAACAGTCAAGCATCTGTCCTATGACCCTGCTGTTTGTAATTCCCTCGCATAGTGCAGTGGGTTTTGCTGGCTTGGGGCCTACTGCATATTATGGGGAAGCCAGTATTGGTCAGAGATTTCATGTTGTCCCACATAGCTGTCAGTTGTCTGCAGCTATCCTGATAGCCCACTCTATTCCCTTGCATACATGCAGCAGGTCCATACCTATGCTGCCATAGTGTAGTACCCCATGCATTTATTATAACAAAGGGTGACTTACCTTATGCCTGCAGCAGTTGATATAATAGTGCTTTAGGGCTGACTCTGTCAGATGCATGCAGTACACAGCCAATACATGTTAATGTACATGTTGTGTGTTATGGCTGACATCCTTTTTAGAATATATATGAGTCAGAATGAGGTGTTAGTCCCTAGGTCCCTAGGATGTCAGTGCATGTGCTATGCATTGCCTCTTTGCCAAGGCCAGGGCATACTGGGCATGCCTACATATGCTTACAGGGTCAGGGGGTTCCTCCTTTGAGTCCCCCTGTGACTGCAGGGACCTTGGCACTGATGGGGGGCTATGTGTCCCTTTGTTGTGATGTTTCTGCCGCAGCTGTTTCCACAGGATCATATTGTGTAGCATGGCACATACATGTTCACAGTATGTGCCATGCTACACAATATGATCATGTTTGCACAGGATCATATTGTGTAGCATGGCACATACTGTGAACATGTAGCAAAACACAAGCTTCTTAGCTTCCCTTAAGGACTCCTCTCAAACCTCTTGTAAGAACAATTTCAAAAACAAACGAAAAAGAGTCCAAACTGGCCATAATCTTTTATTATAAAACATAAGTGCTTTCAGGTTAAAAAACCCTTCATCAGACAAACTTTACATAATCATGACGGTCTTTAAATGTTAAAACATTTCTAAAAGCAACCAATTACTTTCTATACTTGACCCGCCTTTTCTTTAAGGCTGGTTTTAAAGGTACAGAACTATTTAACCCAGGTGGGGCTGTCAGCAGCTAACTGTATGATCCATCTTAACTCTGCATAATCAGTATCATTGACAATGCCCCCCCCTTTTTTTTTTCATCTGTGTAACATGCAGAACCATAAAAACAAAAGTATGATCTGGAAAGCTGGAAACATGCTGGTACAATGCATTATGTTTATCCTTCAGTCTAACAGATGACAAATGGTGCAGTATTCTTGTTTTTAACTTAGAATTAATTTTTTCAACATAAAAACTCAGACATGCCTTGCAGCATGCTAAGTAAACCACATTCTCTGTATGGCAATCTGCATATATTTTTTTGTTTGTAACAGGATATATAAAATAATTTAAACCATTCACATTTTAACATACTTTTCAATGCCTACAGAGAAAAGTCCCTGTTCTCAAGTGTGCAGAAGAAGCACTGTTACCCTTCCTCTTATTTTTTAAACCAGGTTCTATGCATAACATGAGTATGTAGAGTTAAGATGGATCATACAGTTGGCTGCTGACACCCCACCTGGGTTAAATAGTTCTGTACTTTTAAAACCAGCCTTAAAGAAAAGGCAGGCCAAGTATAGAAAGTAATTGGTTGCTTTTAGAAATGTTTTAACATTTAAATACTGTCATAATTACGTAACGTTTGTCTGATGAAGGTTTTTTAACCTGAAAGTGCTTACGTTTTATAATAAAAGATTACGGACAGTTTGTACTCTGTTTCATTTGTTTTTAGATACTGTGAACATGTGTGCACATGTGGTTGAAGAGTACTAACAAGCTCCACCAGATATATCGAGACAGCAGAACCATGACTTGAGCAGCCCAAACACACGCTCTATGATGTTTCTAGTTTGTGCATGTGCCTCATTATGGTGTTCTTTGGTTGGTGTGTGCGCATTTCTAATGGGTGTCATCATCCACAGTTCCAGTACATAGGCAGCATCTCTCAGTAGATGGCCATATGGAATGTCCCCCTTGGCAAGCATCTTGCACAGCTATGATGTGTGCCAGATGTGGGAGTCGTGATAACTGCCAGGGCTGCCAGCACACAGATTCATGATAATGCCATAGGCATTGCACACAACCTAGCAGTTGATGGAGTGATACCCCTTGCAGTTCACACAGACTCTACCCTCTTTATCGGGCGGTGCTTTGATGTGGACATGAGTGCAGTCTATGGCACCCAGTACCTCAGGGTAATGTGCTACATGGTGGAAGAGATGCATATTGCCGGCCCTCTCCTCAGGGGTGCAGAGTAAATAAATGTGCTCACTGGCATGCCCTTGCATGGCATCCAGGAACTGATGGAGTACCCTGAATGCTGATGTCTGTGAGACCCCCATTATATCCCCAGTTGGTCTTTCAAATGTACATGTAGATAATATTCTAAGGGCTACACATACCTTTGCTTCCACTGGGATGGGTTCCCCTTTGTTGGCTTTGGGTCTGAGTTGAGGGCGGCAGAGCTCGGTGAGTTCTTGTAGTATGTCCCTGTCCTCCTTGTAGTGCTCTACAATCTCCAGCTCATGTAGCCTCTGGAAGATTACCCTGGGCCTAAACACTCCTTTCCTTCTCAGTCTTGGCCTATTGCAGCATCAGCACCAGCACTAACCTCAGCCTCTAGTGCATACAGATGTGGCAGAGCAGCAGCAGCCCCTATCATTTTGTTAGTTAAAATTCCCAAGTGTGTACTTCAATGGTGCAGAGTATGTGGGGAAATCAGGTTGTAGAGTGTATGCATACTTTATACTGGCGTGCTGCAGATGCAGCCTGTGCGACTGGCTCACTATGACGCATTCCACCTGACAGGTATATTATTGGGGTTTGAATGAGCCTGTGTCTGCTGAACAGAGCTTTGTCATTTCCACTTAATAGGCTTCCTCTAGCTGCTAGCTGTTTCCCTTTTTTTTTTTTGTTTTTTTTTTGTTTTTTACTTCTTTCACTGCTAAGCACTGGGGTGTCACAAGCAAACCTGTGGTGCTAGTGAAAATAGTGCTCAGCAATATGGACACTCCCCTGTGCACAGGCACACAGCTTTTCTTAAACCAGCTAAATAGCTCAGCAGCATAGGACATCCCCTGCTTAGCAGTGCTTAGCTGAGTGCAAACAGGTGCCGCTAAGCTTCAATCTGCTTACACATAGCGTGACATACCCCCTTTTGATGTCAGATGCCAGTTCTACTACTACCTACATGGTTCTAGCCCTACCATGTGTTGTATCTGCAGACACAGTGGCCCTTTTTGCTATTCAGTAACACCAACTCATTTACTTACAGATAATTGAGTATACCCTGGATACTTCCTCCATAGCAACCACTGAAACCTGCCATTGTAAGACTCTGCATGCTGAGCAATATAATGCAATACTTTTGCAATTGTCTAATTTTCAGATTTTATACTTTTTAATTTTTTTGTTTTGCATAACGGCATGTTTGTATGTCACTGCATGCCAAGCAAACATAATATATGTATTAAAAAAAAATATTTTTTTATTGATTTGCATTGCTTTTTGGATTCACTGGCCATAGTTTTGGCTATTTGCATGCCTACAGTGCAATATCCACCCTTTTATTTCTTTTTTTACAGCCCCTGTTTAAATTTCACATTCCGGCACATGGTGTCTGTCCTCGTACATTTCTAACACCAACACGGCACCTTCACGGGTGCCTTTCTGCTTCTTGGATCACAAGTCAGCCTCATTTGCATGAATTTCTCCAGCTTATGAGGTGATTTGCATTACATGGACCCTTCCTTGTCCACAGACTCGTGCATGCCCCTCCTTCCTGTTTACCAGATCACTCAGCAGCCATGTTCCATGTTGGGGCTGTGCCACTATGCCTACATGGTGAATCACTCTGTGTAGGCTTTACTGAATTCCCCCAACGTGAATTCACTGAGAAACATATATCTGTCACTCCAAGTCCTATTTATGTCACAAGCAAAATTTACATCTTTTGATCTAGTAGTTCTGATGCTGTTTGTTTTGCAGATATGCAAAAGGGTTATCAAAACAAGGTCCAGGGATGCCTTGGATGCCAGCCAAAGATCACTTCTAAGAAATCTGTATGATACTAAGTAAAGAGACAGAGCTTTGACCCAATCAACATGGCACATTTTATTTACTCTCAGTATTCTTTTTGCAAGGAACCTTTGTGGATGTTTCAGCTGTTGCATGTGACTGGTCAGGTACATACTGAAAACAGCATTATACTTTATTATGGGTCTGATTGTCACCTCAAAGCCAGAGGTTCCCTGGTTCGATTCTTGGCTGGGGTGCCTTCTGTGTGGAGTTAGCATGTCCGCTCCATGTTTGTGTGGGTTTCCTCCAGGTGCTCCAAATTCCTCCCACATTTAAAGGCCTGTAGTAGGTGGATTGGACTCTCTAAATTAGCCATAGGTGTGAGTCTGTGTATGAGTGTGAAGTGTGGAAGAACTACTGGGGCAGGGGTAGCCACCCAGCAGTGTAAGCATTAGATAATTGTCACTGTTGAAGTGACACCCCAAACCCATGTGCAAAAACAGAAAAATGGGGTTGTGGATGGATGGAGGATGATGAAGTCTAAGTGCACTGGTACGATGACCTCTCTGTACCTATATGCTAGGCTCTTATAAGTTGAGCAGCAAAGAAAAAATTTCTTACTACCTTGGATACATCCTGTTCAAAGTCTGGGTTACTATTTACAAGAGTTCAAAGATCCTTGATCAGTAAACCAATTTTTAGGGATGTTTTATTGATGACATAGAAACCTGAGGTGGCCAAATTACCAAAAGATACCATAATGCATCTCTTGGCACTGAGTTTTAAGCCATGACTTTGGCACCAAGCATTTGATCTTCCTAAAAGATGTTCTCATCTTGGGGGGATTAATGAGTTTTTCCAGTTTGCAATCATCTGTGAACTTGGTCAGCCGGAAGCCTTTGACATTTGTTTTGACTTCCAAAGAAGTAGATGCCAAAGAAGAGCTGGTCCGGTACAGAGCACTGACGGACTTCACTGGTGCCTGGCCTCTTCATGAAGGTGGCCTCACTGATCCTAACCTCTTGGGTCCTGTCCATAAACCAGATAGCTAACAATGCCTGAGTGGTCTATTATAATAAATGCTTAACCCAGATCTAGGTAGGTAGTATGCTCTGCCTTCCCCTTATCCATTGCCTTAGCAACCTTTTGAAAGACATCCACCAGTTTCTGTAAGCATGACCTTCCTCTGAGAAAGTCAAACTGGATGGACCCAGTATCTGGAGGTCTCCTATGTCCTTCCTGTTAATTTCCATGATAATTCTTTCCATGACTGCAAAGAAGGCTAGTCAGACTAATGGATATGTAATTTCTGGGATCTGCTGAAAGTTCTCATTTATGAAAGGGGATGGCCATTACAGTCCTCCATTCTTGTGGCACAAAGGCTGCTTTATAGTGAATGCAGGGGTCTTGATAAGTCATATTTTAGGCTATTCAGGAGACATCATGAGATGTTACCAGGGTCCATTAAGTGTATCCTTGGCTTTAGCAAGTGCAGCCAGGACATACTCCCTAGCTTTGTTGGAAGGAATATTATAGTATATATTGGCTAGTCAGGTGTATAAGAAGTTGTTATGCAATCCAATAAAATAATTCAATGAGAATTTGTTAAGTTATTGGGAAGAGGAGAAAGACTGGGATTTTTTGGTCGTGGGGATGTTAAAAAGTTATATTTGAATTACCCCAAAGATGCCAGATTCTTTGTCATCCCAAAAATCCATAAATCAATTACCAAACCCCCTGGTAGACCTATAGTTTCGGGGGTGGGTTCTTTTTTACAGAACCTGGGCATCTTTTTGGATTACCAGTTAAAAGTGTATCTCCCCAGAGTACAATCATATATTAGGAATACTTCTCATGTGTTAGAAAGCATAAAAGAGATTCAGTGGAACCTGAACCTTTATCTTGCCTGTGTGGATGTCAAGTCTTTGTATACAAACATCAATATCAGAATGGGTTTGGAAGCAGTTGTTAAAATGTTGGGTGAAGGACTGAAAACTACTTATATCTGTCAGTTATTGGAGTTTTTTTTAATGCATAATTATTTTGTTTTTGATGGTGATTATTATTTGCAATTGGAAGGAACAGCAATAGGGGCGGCATTTGCCCCTTCATATGTGGTTTTGTTTATGGCACATTTTGAAAATATGTTTGTATATACTACAGATTTCTTCAAAAATAGAGTGGTCATGTTTAGACAGTTTATTGACAATCTGATTTTTGTGTGCAGGGGGAGACTAGTGAATTTGATGATTTCATGAAGTTACTTGGTCGGAACACTTATGGTTTGGAATTTACTTATAGAACTAGTAGGAATAAAATGCAATTTTTGGATGTAGAATTTTATGTAAATGAAAGGGGTAGTTTACAGTACCAACCATTTCATAAAAAGACAGCTGCGGATAGTTTTTGGAAGCTGGAAATGCTCATCCTGGTCATTTAATAAAATCCCTTCCATATGGGGAGTTTAGGAGAATTATGACCAATACATCTGATCAAAGGGTGTTGAAGGAAGGAGTTACTTCAAAGGTCTACTTACCCTTCACATACGTCAAGGCAAGTGGGTAGTGCCCCTTGTGGCTTTTGCAATAGATGTAAATATGTGAAGGCTGGTAGTTCTTTTACGATCAGGAATACGAAATACAACATACACACTAGAATTAATTGCAATACAAAATCAATCGTGTATGTTGCTTTTTGTGTGTGTTGTCCCTGTTTTTATATAGGGAAAACTGATCGTAGATTTAGTGATCGAATGTACCAGCATCTATATGCAATAAAAAATAAAAAACTTGATAATGCTTTATCTAAGCATATAATCAATAATAATGGCCACAGTTTCGAGTTCATGGGGATTGAACATGTTTCCATGGGGCCTAGAGGTGGTCCCCAGACACTATTCTTGGAGACGAGGGAATTAGAGTGGCAAATAGGGGTTGATGCCTACTCTTACCCTGGTCTTAATGAATCATGTAACATCTCTTCCCTACTCAGATATAAAAGTTACCAAAGGTAGTCTACCTTTATGGCTTTAATTATTTAGATACAATAGGTATTGATCATACCTTACTTAGGGATGGTCTTGGTATTTTAATACAGTATTAGTTTTATATGTTATTTTAATTTTACATATATTATTTCTTGATTTTTTAATATATGCATATACATTTTTAATGTAAGAAAATATAATAGGATTCATGAAAGAATATTGTGTTTTTTTTCTGCTTTTTGTTTTTGGTTGATTGACACACTGTTTTGAGGAAATGACATCATGACTGACTGATTTTAAAAAGTTCTGTTTCCTATTGTCAATGTTTCTGATGAAGCTCACTGCAGTGCAGGGGCGAAAACGTTTTGTATCTAATAAAGAGCGTTCAAACTACTCTCTACATTTCTGGCTCTTTTGGCGTGGAGGTTTTATCCTGGTTTGTTGTCTTACTACTTGTGTTTTCTTCCAGTATGTCGATGAGTGACTCCACTAGCCCGAGGACGCCTAACATTTTCCGGACTGAAGAAACACAGCCGGATGAAGGAAGTAT
This sequence comes from Protopterus annectens, assembly GCF_019279795.1. NCBI lineage: Eukaryota > Metazoa > Chordata > Ceratodontiformes > Protopteridae > Protopterus > Protopterus annectens. The sequence continues at coordinate 1,468,875,935 of NC_056732.1, read as the reverse complement.
TAATATCCAATCTCTCTTACTTGCTTTAAACCAACGGCTTGAGCGTATGGACCAACGGCTCAATGCTATAGAGGCGAACAGTGTGTTAATACAACGAGGTGGTAATGGCTCTGTTCAAGGACTTCAGGTTCCTGGTTCATCTATGGCTGCTACTTTTTCTAATACAGACGCCAATGAAGCTTTATTTAACAATACCAGCGGCGATATACCTGCAGGTCAACCCATGCAGGACAACCGCAATGGTGGGGATGTATCAGCAGTAACGGCAAACGCTCCGACCCTGGCGGTACATGTTTCTTCCTTTGAAAGTAGGTTTCCGTTGCAGGAAATACAAGCTCTCCCGCAAAGGACAGGTTTCCAGCGTGATACCTCAGTTTTTCCTAACAGAGGCAATGCTATGGGAGCCGTGAATATTCCGATGGTTTCACAAACAAATGGTGGTAACATACGAAATGGAAGGCAATTACCGGATGATATCCGGAGCGAGGATACCGGCGCTTTTACTGATGTTCCATCCTTTACATCATGGGCTGGAAATATCGAGTGCCTTGGTTTTGGTGCTCTAACGGGCTCCGGACACTCTGCACAGGTAAACCAAGTAGGTAATCTTATTGATGATTTACCGGAGAAATTAAGAACTCTTGATAGCAATATGTTAAAAATTAAGAAACTTCAACTTGAAGTTTCTTATTTTCGGCAGTGCTTGGATGAAAATACTGTTCCGAAGGGGTTAAGAAGTTCGTTTTCACCTACTACTATGGTTTCTGACCAAGGTTTCCTGGACGATCTGACTGGGTTATTTAACCGCCAAGGGGCAGAACTACTTGATCTTATGATCAAGCATTACAACAAGTATATCAATGCTCTTTTGACTGAGACCGAGCAATTGGACAGTTCTATAAGGGTGGACTTAAACTTTGTGCGATATAAATATGACTATCAGCGTATCTTCACTAGCATTGATGCGCTGATAGAGAAACTTAAACAAAATAAGCTTAAGAAACTGGTTAGGGATAGGAAAGCATACCAACAAGGAGTAGCCTATCCTAAAATCCATAGGAATATGGCTAATTGTAGGAACTCGAATGAGGACACTACTCAAATAATGGATAACACTACTGTTACTGATGATGTGGGTGTACCTGAAAGCAATGGTCAAAGTAACCCTGACCCTGGTACTTCCAATCAGGGGTTAAGAAGGAGCAGTAGAATTAAGGCTAATAACCAAAACTTGAACAACAACTCGAACAACAGATCCCAACACGGGCCTTTTTTAGGGGATCGGAACAACAAGTTCCAACAACGACGGAAATACAACAATTGATGCTTTCTGATTGTTTGACTGAAACCCCCCTTGAAGCTTTGGATAAACCTGTCATCTTGTTGAATGGAAAGGGTGACTTTAAGGTGTATAATTTCTCCAGTGCTTTGATAGACCAAGAGTTGGTCGAATTATTGTCTAGGGGCATTACTTTTGTCCCAGATCAAAAGCCTTGTCTAGCTAAAATCTTGTTAGACCTTAAATGTTATGTGCGTAAATTGAATTTGAGAATTTTGTTTGACAACAATGCTATTGGTGAATGTCCTATGTTTAAACTACTTAGTACTTTCAATCCTCCACTACATCCAAATTTGAGTATTTTCGAAAATGTTTGTGAGTTAGATTTTAGACACTTCTTTGAAAAAGCACAAGGGTCTAGACACGAAAGCAATATAACTCAACAACAAAGGAGTGCACTTACACAGGTCTCCCAATTACCTGTCCGGGTAATGAAACCGGATAAAGGAGGAGGCCTGGTCATTTTCGATGTCTGTGACTATAATAGGAGAATGCAAATTGTCTTGGACTCACCAGCATATGAACGCTCATCTTTGAATGAGATGGCGGGTGCACATAAAAAGATTAGTGGCTACTATAGGGATTTGTTTATTGATGGGCTTATAGATCTTGACACTTTTAATTTCATCAATATCTCCTCTCCCAAGGTACCTGTGATGTTTGGTGTCCCAAAAATACATAAAAACTTAGGGGACCCTCCATTCCGTGCCTTGGTTGATGGTAGATGCTCCATTACTCACCCTTCAGCTAGGGTTATTCATGGTATTCTCACAAAATACCTCAAGGATATCCCTGAAATTTGTAAGGATTCTTGGTCCTTCTTGCGATCTATCAACAACATTGTTTTTGACCCTTCATATAATTTTTTAACAATCGACGTAGTTGACTTATATACGTCCATTCCGCATTTAGAAGCGGTTGAATGGGTCGAACTTATGTTGATGCGACTAGGGGCAACAAGGGAAGAAATATCCACTGTAACTCAATTGTTGGACATCACCCTTTCTTCTAACTTTTTCCTGTTTGACAATCAATACTACCTGCAAAAACAGGGGATCGCCATGGGGTCCCCCTGTGGCGGTAGTGTGGCTAATATGGTAGTTGCTTATTGGGAAAAGGAGTTTTTTAGGGTTAATCCTAATTTTAAAGAAAGGGTGAAGTTGTACACACGTTTTCTGGACGACGTATTCATCCTATTTGAAGGCTCTGAGAGTGAAGCCACTGAGCTGGTACAGTTGATGAATGCGTCGTCCACATTCTTGAAGTTTACTTCACACTTTTCTTCACTTGAAATTGATTATCTAGATGTTAAATTGACAAAAGATCTATGTAACAACTGTTATCTATCTTGCATTTATAGGAAGGATACTTATTGCAACAGCTTCCTACATTATTCTAGTAATCACCCTCCAAAACAGAAAAGATCGATTGTTAAGGGCCAAATGGTGAGAGCGGTGCGGATGTGTAGCACCCAGGAGGCATTTATAGCTGAGTGTAGTTTCTTAAAAGATCTTTTTTCAAATAGGGACTACCCGCTTCCTATGATTGATGAAATTATTGATGAGGTTGTTATGAAAAGAACCTCTGGTTTTTATAAACCTTTATTAAATTCTAATGCTTATGGGTTGGCCAATATTGAGCACACATATGATTTAGAAAACCTAGGCTGTTCAACTGTAGAAATTAATATTGACACCACTACTCAATCTGCTCCTGATTTCAGTACCAGTTTTGTTTTAACTTTCTTCAAAGAAGTAGGCTCTATATGGGCAATTTTAAGAAAGAACTGGTACTTCATATACAACTGTGCTTTCTTACTCCAGAAGTTGGGTCCAGCACCGTCGATTGTTTACAGGAGGGGCAAGAACTTGAAGGAGTTACTTCAAAGGTCTACTTACCCTTCACATACGTCAAGGCAAGTGGGTAGTGCCCCTTGTGGCTTTTGCAATAGATGTAAATATGTGAAGGCTGGTAGTTCTTTTACGATCAGGAATACGAAATACAACATACACACTAGAATTAATTGCAATACAAAATCAATCGTGTATGTTGCTTTTTGTGTGTGTTGTCCCTGTTTTTATATAGGGAAAACTGATCGTAGATTTAGTGATCGAATGTACCAGCATCTATATGCAATAAAAAATAAAAAACTTGATAATGCTTTATCTAAGCATATAATCAATAATAATGGCCACAGTTTCGAGTTCATGGGGATTGAACATGTTTCCATGGGGCCTAGAGGTGGTCCCCAGACACTATTCTTGGAGACGAGGGAATTAGAGTGGCAAATAGGGGTTGATGCCTACTCTTACCCTGGTCTTAATGAATCATGTAACATCTCTTCCCTACTCAGATATAAAAGTTACCAAAGGTAGTCTACCTTTATGGCTTTAATTATTTAGATACAATAGGTATTGATCATACCTTACTTAGGGATGGTCTTGGTATTTTAATACAGTATTAGTTTTATATGTTATTTTAATTTTACATATATTATTTCTTGATTTTTTAATATATGTATATACATTTTTAATGTAAGAAAATATAATAGGATTCATGAAAGAATATTGTGTTTTTTTTCTGCTTTTTGTTTTTGGTTGATTGACACACTGTTTTGAGGAAATGACATCATGACTGACTGATTTTAAAAAGTTCTGTTTCCTATTGTCAATGTTTCTGATGAAGCTCACTGCAGTGCAGGGGCGAAAACGTTTTGTATCTAATAAAGAGCGTTCAAACTACTCTCTACATTTCTGGCTCTTTTGGCGTGGAGGTTTTATCCTGGTTTGTTGTCTTACTACTTGTGTTTTCATCCTGGTCATTTAATAAAATCCCTTCCATATGGGGAGTTTAGGAGAATTATGACCAATACATCTGATCAAAGGGTGTTGGAGACAGAGTTTGATTTGGTTAAGAAAAGATTATTAAAGCGAGGATATACTGTGGGTCATATAGGTGAGGCATTAAAGAAGTTAGAAAGGAAGACTAGTCACAAAAGGAAATGCAGTTGTTCTATTGAACATGAGAAGTCCATGAGGAAAAATGAAATGGGGGAGGATGGTATTGAGCCCCTTTTTTGTGACTAAAATATTTCTCCTTTCTGAAGTACTAAAAGAGCTAGTTAATGACCTTTGGCTTGTGGTTTGCAGGGATGAATTATTAGGGAAGTTATTTCTGGATAGAGTAACTTTTTCTTATGGTCAGTTCAATAACTTAAAAGAGTTGCTGAGACCAAGGGCCAGGGTTGATATAGTTAAAAGGATGGGTGCATTCCCATGTGGTGCATGCAAAGTGTGTAACAAAATGAAAAATGTGGATGGATGGACAATAAATGGGAAGACATTTTTGATAAAGAATGAATTTGGATGTGATACATGTGGTGTGGTCTACATCATTGGTTGTGGATGCACACCTTCTAAATGTTATGTGAGACAGACTAAAAGGAAGGTGAAATTGTGAATTTTGGAGCATTTGGGAGATATAAGAAACAGGAGGATGGATAGTTCAGTGGCTCAACACTTTTGCGGTACCCATGGGGGTAGCACAGATAGTTTTTTCTTTAATGTGTTAGCACAACCCTTTAAAGGTCATAGTTCGGTAGGGGATGAATTCAAGAGGAGGTTGATCAAGTTAGAAACCAAACTGATAGTATATTTGGGCACTTTATATCCTAGGGGTCGCAATTTGGATAATGATTGGGGGACGTAGGCAATTAATTTAGTTGATGGTGTTGACAGCATAGTATAGGTCTGACGGGCTAGGTGGAGTGGTGGACAATATTTTGGATACATTAACTCATATTTAACATTCAAGATGTAGGGTTAATAATAATGGATGTGTAATGATTTAAGTTGGGGATGGAATTGAAGTAAATTTAAATTAAACAAAAGGAAAAATAGTAGTTTAGAAAAAATAGTAGCAATGATATTCAGAAAATGAGTTTGTTTATAGTAGATTTTTTTTAGGGGAGGGTCAATGTTTTCTCTTTTTTTTGTGTGACATTTAGTTGCATATAATGGCAGTAATGGTATAGGTTGGTAAAGGAACGTGAAAAATATGTTGAAAAAATGTGTAGTTAGAAGAAATGTGTAAAAAGGATGTCATTTTTAGATTTAAGTCACTCTGTAGGTATTAATAACTAATATATTTATACATTGATGTATTTATGGTGCAATGTGTTGGGGATACATCTTTAAGCTTTAAGCTTTAACAAATATTTAAGGAAATTAATCAATTATTCAATTAAATAAAATGTGAATTGATGTGAAGATGGAATATATAAAGGCTGCTGGGATTGTATTAAGTTATTCCATTGAAGGCCTGTGAGGCCGAGGTACTAGGATGAAGTGAATAAAGAAATTGGCAGCTACAGCAGTGCTTGGGGTTTATTTTTTTTTTTTTGTTTGAGAAGAATTCCTAGCTCCCTTTGGGGGCATTTGTGGTTTGTTTTTTGCAAAGAAGACTAGTCAGACTAATGGGTATGTACTTTCTGGGATCTGTTGAAAGTTCTCCCTTATGAAAGGGGATGGTCATTACAGTCCTCCATTCTCGTGGCACAAAGGCTGCTTTCTAGTGACTCCAGTGGGTCCTGATAAGTCATATTTTAGACTATTCAGGAGACATTCTGGGATGTTACCAGGGTCCATTGAAAGTGTGTCCTTGGCTTTAGCAAGTGCAGCCAGGACATGCTCCCTAGCTTTGTTGGAAGGAATATAAAAAAAAAAAAAAAAAGAAAAGAAAAGAAAGACCCAAAAAGACCAGGTGGTATAATGGTTAAAGTCTTTGTCTCTAATACACAAGGTACAATATTTGATCCTGACCTCTGGCCAATGCCTGTTTGGAGTTTGCACGTTCTTCCTGTGTCTCTGTGGGGTTTCCCCCACTTCTGAAAAAGATGCTGAGTGTTCCATCTTCAACTCACCAATGAATGGAGCTGTGTGCAGCACAGACTCTAAATGGTGCCCCATAGGGGGAAGAGTTGTACAGACCAATGACTCTGAACATCTACTGCGGTGTGCTGTATGATCAAGATAGGAGAACATGGATCATAGACTGTGCACTGTAGCAGGGATAGACACTTGATGGTGTAAAATATGTCTCTAGATGGATCAGACATATTAAGCTGTACAATGGATATTTGCTGGTGATAAGTGGATTGAGGACTCAGCCTACTCTGACCTATGCCAGGGACTCATGCTAATGGTGGGAAGGGTGTATGTGCCCCTATTGGCCTGTGTGCCCATCATAAAGCCCAGCAGCCCTGAGCTCTGGTTCAATAAGCTGCTGGCTGGTGTCTAATTGAGTGAAATTGGACATAAAACCAATCAGCCTGTCAAACATGAACTGATACACTTAGGGCTCACTGACAGGATGCAGCTTGGAAGTGGATGACATGATGATACAGAGGAGGCTATACGTCTTATGTATCCAAGATCCAAGATGAAAGTACAGTGCAGCAAAGCCACTTGGCTTGGGATCCAGAGTGTAACTTAGGAGGTGGACAGACTAGAAATGCCGTAGAAATAGTGTGGAGATTGTGGTGTGAGAGAGGCTTCAGAAGGCAGTGAGGGATCAGAATTAGCGACAGACTCATGGCAATTAGACTCCAGCCTAATGATACGGCAGTATTCATAATCTCAGCCTTTGCTCCAAACAGGGTTGTGATAGTGAGGAAAAGAGTGCGTTCAGACAGCAGTTGCAAGCCTACTAGATAAAGCAGGACAACATGAATTGGTGTCGATAATGGTTGAATTGAATGCACATATTGGGATAGACAGAATATAAGGACTGTTTGGGTCCACATAAGTGGAGCAACAGGAATTAAGAAGGAGAGGCCATTCTATACTTCGATCTGGCAAATATCTTGATAGTAGCCAACACATGGTTCAGAAAGAGAGGCATCCACAAGATCACATACAAGAGAAGCCAACATGCAACACAGTAGTGTTCCCTAGTAAAGAAAAGGCACAGGGGTAGATTCAATTATTGCAAAGTCATCCCCAGTGAAGCAATCAGCCCACAGCATAATCTGCTGGCTGCCACAATCAGCTGCAAGTAGTAGTCAAAGAAGGTTCTAAGTTCAACAGAGACCAGGCTAATGACCTGGAAATTGACTGGAAAGAAAGGAATTAATCAGGGCTATAGTACCTCAAGAAGAGGAAGAAATGGGTGGAGCTGAAGATGAATGGCAGCACCTCAAAACAGCATGTGTGAGGACTACAGAACAAATTTGTGACCAAGCCAGGTATGGAAATAAGGTACTAAAGAAAAACTGGTGATGGAATTTAGAAGTCCAAGAAGTCAACAAAAGAATGAAGGAGTGCAAGTGGGAGATACTAAAGACCAGCCAGGCTAGGAAGGAATACTGGTTGGCTAAGAAAGGAGTTGCAATAGCAAAGAACAGGGCATTGGAGGTAGTCTACCATCTTCTGGAAAGTGACTCAGTAGGTGGCACAAAGAAACTATTAGGTTGTAAGGCAAAGACAGAAAGATAATGAAGAGTTAGACACCCTTCATAATGGATGCCAGCAACAACCTGCTCACGAGTACACAGGACATCAAAGGCAGATGGAAGGAGTATTTCCAGAAGCTTCTGAATGAAGGAAACCCCAAAGAAGCTGTACTACCCCAGACACAGCCTATAATGAGAGAAGAAGAGTAGCCCACCCTAGAAGAAATAAGAATAGCACTACAGAAAATAAAGTCAGGGAAAGCAGCAGGCTCACGAACAGAGAAAAGGAAAAAACCAAAACCAAACAATACCAAATTGAGGATCCTTGTCAGCAGAAACACACGATAAAGCCTTAACGCATTTTATTAAAATATCCAACAGAGCGTTTTCGCCACAGTAAACCGTGGCTTCTTCAGAGGCAATAAAAAACTAACAAAAACACTCCGTTTATATCAGGTAAGCTCAGGAAGTAACATCTTCCTGCTTCCTGATAACGGCAGCAATTTTCTTTAAAAATTACAAACATTTATAAACATTTATATAAATGCACACAACTCAATGCGCTATAAGGCATGACCACAATCAATACCATCACAGCATATAAAACATTCCTAAGACAACATAAATTAAAAAATATAAATGTTAAAAATATATATATCAACACAGGACCAGACACTCAATGGGAGAAACATCTCCTAAAAAAATTATGTAAATGTATAAATATGCAGAAATACAATTACAAGTTGCTGCTAACTATTATTGACACCCTAAAATATGTTTAACAATGTTCAAACTTATACCCACAAGCGAGTATAAACAAATTAAATCTGGAACCCTGAAATATAGGGAAGCTCATTGATAGGATAAAACAATATATATACATATATATATATCCTAATTATCGAATTGACACAAACACCTATATTAAATAGAAGGGAACCTACTCGCCCCTATCTACATGGAGGTGACAAACAACAACTAACATACCAAAACAGGGGGAAGGGCCCATGGTCTATCTAAGATAGCTTTTTAATTTTAGTACAGGGGCTATATTGCAGTTACTGTTCAACCCAGGATGCCTAAATGCGTCCAAACGTAACTGCCATTCCAATTCCCTATTTTCCAAGATTAACGAGAAGGGAGCAGCAGGCTCAGATGAGGTCACAGCAGATATAATAAAGATGTTGGGTGAGATATGGCAGAAATGGCCCCTGAGGGTACTCATAGCAGTGTGGAGAGAAAGGCATATCCTAGATGACTGGAGAATAAGTATACTCATGCCAGTGTACAAGAACAAAGGGGACATCCACAATGGTGGGCAGTACAGAGGCATCAAACTCCTGTCACATTGAGTGAAAATTCTGGAGGAGGTGATTGATAAATGGATATGCTGAGCAGTAGAAAATAAGATGAGAGATGAGCAGTTTGGATTCAGATCAGGATGCAACACAACTGACCAATGTTTGCAGTGAGACAGATAATTGAGAAGAAGATAGTGATGAGGACAGAGTCCAACTGGACATTCCTAGACTTGCAGGAAGCATATGACAAGGTCCCAAGAAAGCTGACTTGGGCAGTTCTGTGGTGGTACAAAGTCTCAGAAACACTGGTAGAACTAATGCAGACTATGTAAAAGGACTAAATGACTCAAGTACAAACAGTGTTGAGTCTCACAGAGGAGTTTCCAGTGGGAGTGAGCATGCACCAGGGTTTACCTCTGAGATCACTGCTGTTCATTCTGGTATGGGACTACATTAGCAAACAGGTTGGAGGGGACAGATCAACAGAGCTGCTGTACGCAGATGATGTGGCATTACAGGCAGACTCTAAGCAAAGGATAGGGGAATGGAATGCAAGACTGAAGTCATATGGAATGAAACTAAGCACATATAACGCAGTGGTAATGGCAGCAAATTGGGGAAATCAGAAGAAGATGAGAATTGAGATAGAGTGGAAGATAGTGGAACAGGTTAATAGCTTCAAGTATCTGGGAGGAGTGGATGAGGAGAAGGGAAGTCTGAATGAAGAGGTCAAACTAGAATCAGAGGGGGTGCAGCCAACTGGCAAAGAGTCTCAGGGGTAGTGAATGACAGAAGAATGTCAAAGAAGCTGAAAAGTAAGGTGTCCAAGACAGTAGTGTGACCAGTACTACTGTATGGTACAGAAAGATGGACAGTAAAGGCAGAGCAGCTGAGGAAGCTAGAGGTGATGTAAATGAAGTTCCTGAGAAGGGTGGTAGGATGCACACTGTGGGACAGACAAAGAAGTGAGGACATAAGAGCAGAAGGTAAAGTAGCCCTAATTGCAGAAAAGATCAAAGAGAACAGATTATGGTGGTTTGGACTCGTGCAAAAAAGCAGAAGACAATCTGGTGAAGAAAATTTGGGACAGACAGGAAGAAGGTAAGAGGAAATGAGGGCATCCAGCAAAGAGGTGGCTGGATTATACGAGAGAAGATCTGTCACAGTCAGGCATGAGGGTTGAAGAAGGCAGGAGTGTGGCATTGAAGAAAGCAGGAGTGTGGCATTGAATCGAGAGAGATAGCGACAGTTAACACAATACCCAACCCCATGTAAAAAAATGGAAAAAAGGGGGTTGTTAATGATGATGATGATGTTATATCTGATGGTATTTCTTGGGGGATGGCTGGGAGTGAGAGGGGGTTAAAGTTAGAACTGAATTTGTCTGATAACAGGTTTGCTATATCTCCAGGCTTGGTGAATGTGGCATCATTAACCACCAGTTCATCACATTCCTGAGTACTGCCCTTGAGGTTTTAGACATAGATGAAGAAGGCCTTATGCTTATCTTTCACCTGGGAGGCTATCTTAACCTCCAAGTTGGCTTTGTGTGACCTAATTAACCCTCTTTTTAATTTGGGATTCCACCAACTGCGGTAGCATTGTCACCTCACAGTAAGCCGTTGTCCTGTTCGATTCTCAGCTAAAGCATCTTCTGTGTGGAGACATGCGTGAATGGGCGTACCTTTGTTGAAGGTTGTGCATCAGAGCTGGCAACTCGGCACGTAAAAATCTACTGTCAATCATTAGCGGACTGGAGTTCTGCTGTGGCGACCCCTAACCGGGAAAAGCCGAAAGACACAACAGCAACAACAACAACCAAGGTGGGTTGTTTCTGGGACTCATTCTGGGCTTACTTCTGGTAGGTACTGCAGCCTCTATGCAGCCACTGACATGGCTGTACAGAGTTACTGAGAGCAATTCAGTGCAGGCTGCTCTGTTCTTGGGGTTTGGAGGGGCATTGAATTTTGACAGATAATCACTTAATAAAAGGTAATTCATAGGCTCATAGTATCATAGGAGATTACTAAGCTAACAGCCCCAGGACCATTACAAGCCTAGCCAAGATCAACCCATGTTTCCAAGTGTGTCTGGTACAAGCAGACACTAACATTAGCACCTATTGCCCCTGTCCAAAAGGGACACTAGTGGAACCCCTGGGGTGAATTTTCAGTTACCCTTTCAATCACCCAACTTATGCTTAAATAGGGCCAACAAGGTACTTTTTAACATGAATAAGAAGCTTGTCTGTGAGATAAATCTGTCTCTCCAGCAAGTTCTGTTGATATCACATACCAGGTTAAGGTCCTTTGCACGAGTGACCCGTGTGCCATTTGACTTGCGAATGTGGAACATTTCCATTAAAGCTGGGTCACAGATTGCTCTATGTGCAAGGCACAGGGTGTCTCTGAGCACTCTGTGCGACACAGAGTAAAGTGACAGGGATTTCAGTCTGTCTGCATAAGACAGATCTTGAAGACCCTGAATTTTCTTTGTAAGGAACCTTTGTGGTCTCTCCAATTGCTGCAGGTGTTTGGAAAGGAACATACCAAAGGGATCATTGTACTCTATTATTGTCCTGATGAGGAAAGAGTACAGGAGGGCTATAACCTCTTTTTTTCAGGAGGCAATGCCCTTGCTTATGAAATGAGCAATATAAAATGCCCTTCTTACTACTGTGGAGATAAGGTGATTGAAGTTAAGGTCACTGTTGACTTGTGTGACCAGATCTCTCACCACTGGCTGTGTGCTTAGGGTATTACTATTGATGTGGTAGTTTGCAGGAACATCAGTGCTAAAGGGATGATAATGAATTTTTTTCCATTAAGTTTAAGACCATGAATTTGGCACCAGTCATTAGTCTGTGTAAGACCTTCTTGCCGGATGTTGACATTGCTAGGGGTTTCAATGACCACTCACAGTTTGCAGTCATCAGCACACTTTGTCAGTCCTTTAGTTGTAGACTGTACTTCAGAGAAGTAGATTCCGAACAGTAGGGTTCCCAGAACCAATCCTCGTGGAATACTACTGGTTACAGGTCTGTGGGAGGAGGTGGAGTCCCCTATTTTGACTGTATGAGTTCTATCAGTAAGCCAGTTTGCAACCCACCTGACAATACATGGGTTGATACTCAGCTAGGTGAGTTTATCAATGATGCCTGAGTGGGGGATTGTGTCAAAGGCCTTGTCTAAGTCTAGCTAGGCTGTATGCACAGATTTGCTCTCAACTAGGGCATTGGTGACTGTTTCAAAGAAGTTCACCAAGTTCAACAGTCATGATCTCCCCTGACAAAGCCAAACTGGGTAGGGTCAAGCATTTGGTGATTTCCCATATCTCTGTTAATAAGGCCCATGATGATTCATTCCATCACCTTGCAGATAGGGCTAGTCAGGCTAATGGGTCTATAATTCCCGAGGTCCATGGATGCACCCCCCCTGTACAAAGGGATGACTGTAGCTGTTTTCCATTCTGCTGGGAAAAAGCCAGTGCTTAGGCTGTGATTGAAAAGCTTGCTCAGTCGTAATGCTAATTCCTGTTTCACCCAAAGTAGAACACAGCCCGGGATGTTGCCTGGTCCCATAGAGGCTGTGTTGTTGGCCTTGGAGTTGGTGTTTAAGACCTGCTCCTTGGAGATACTAAGTGGAGAACAGGTGTTAGGGAAGCTTTGGGATATATGTGGTGGGAACAGGGGAGTTAAGTTTTCACTGAACCGGTCAGCCAGCAGATTTATTATATCCACAGGTTCTGTATATGTAGTGCCATTAATTATGAGTTCAGCACAAATCTGGGCCTTACCTTTGAGGTTACAGATGTACCTAAAGAATGCCTTGTGGTTATCATAGTTATGGAAGCTAATTTAGATTCGTAGTTAGCTTTGGAGGACTTCACTAGGAGTCTTATTTGCTTGTTTAAGTTGAGGAGGAAATGTTTCCAGTTTTGAGACCATTCCTTCCTACTCTTAGACAGTAATTCCTTTCTCCTATTGTATAGCTTATTAATGGCAGTTGTCCACCAGGCAGGTTTGTTTTTCCTTAAAGATATTGCTTTGGTTCTATCAGGTACAGCAGAGTTAATACAATTGTATAGGTGCTCGTATAAAGCATTGGTGTATAACTCAGCAGAGGTGGGAATTCTGCACGGCCTAAGGAATAGTTCTGAACTGTTACTGATTTTACTGGGGTTATGGAATTGATTTTGATTTCAAAGGAGGCAGCTCTATGATCGGACCTTTCCAGGGAGGATGAGACATGGGGGGGCAGGTGCAGCAGTCTCCTATATTTGTGAGTACAAAGTCCAGTATGTTGGAGCTTCCAGTGGGCATAGTCATCATTTGGTCGAGGTTGTTTGTATTTACGAAGTCCAGGAATCTCTGTGCATGTAGACTTAGGCCATGTAGAATTCCCAGTCTTTAGAGGGGAAAATACAGTCTTCCATGAGTAGGGTGTTAGGTTGGATGGTAAGTATCTCCAGTAAGTTAGTATGCATTGTGAGCTTATTGGGACATGAAGGGTAACCTATATCTGGCTAGGATATGGTATGGGATTTTGTCTATGGTGATTTGCATATGAAGAAACTCCGGTATGTCATCCTGTTTGACCAACCTAGAGAAATACTAGTTATTGATATATAGTAAGGCACCTCCACCTTCAGCCCTTGTCTGTGTGCTACTATTGGTCTAACAATGTTGAAGGCACTGAAACATTGCACTGCTGAGATATTCTCTGCTGCTTTAAATCATGTCTGGTAACTACACATATGTCTATATTCTCAACTGTGAGGAGGGTTTGGTGGGAGTGTAGTTTATTATTTAGGCTCCTGGCATTAAGCAGTAATACCTTCAGCTTCAGTTGAATTGATTTTGCTATGTCACTAAATTTGTCAGTTTGGCATTGCCTAAATAAAGGCATTATGGGGGGGTGGAAAAAGTTTTATCCAGTATTTGACAGCCTAGATGGGACAGGTCCAGACCATCCTTGGCAAAGCAAAGTTGTTTGGCAACCATGTCTTCCAAAGCTGACAGATATTGGATCCCCTTAGAATGATATCAGAAAGATATCCAATCGTTAAAGTCAAACATCTTTTGTTCTTATTGTGGCATCATCCGTGGTGAAGGTAATATGCTGCTCAATGCTAGGCTTACACCAGCCTGTGACACATAACATCTCTATTCATATAGTCAAGGGAGGTATCAATGCTAGGCTTATACCAGCCTGTGACATATAACGTCTCTCATCATATAGTCAAGGGAGGTATGATACTGGTACCTGTGGTGTAATGACTTGAGCGCTTGTAGCTCTAGATAAGCAACTAACTGTTATTGTCTCCTTGTTTAGCCTGGTTACAGAGGCATCAGCATGTCTTCCAATGGAATCCCCTATGACATGAGTGCTGGAAAGTGTATTTGCTTGCTTTAGAGGCTTACGATTTCGGGCTCCAGTGAAAATTATTGCATGAGTGCTGTTAGGTGTTGTTTTTTCTGAGTGCCTTTCATCTTGCTGAGGCATAGACTTGCAAATGGCAATCCAAGTGATATTTGTTGTTTAGGAAGATTGCGTTTATGTGCCTCTGCATATGTTAGTCTATGTGTGTGTGTTGTGTTCTATGTAAGGTGGGTGTTGTGTGTTTGGTTTCAACTATCTGATGTGTGCTTGTATGTGAAAGTTTAGCCCCAAGGGTCATTGTGTAAGCACACCCAGGAGCAGCCTTAGGTCGACTGGTGCCCTAGGCAAAAGGGCTCCACGGTGCCCCCCACCACACCACCTGGTGCCCCCATCCTGGTCTACTTACACCAAATAAACACTGAAAAAGTGCCCCTGCTACAGCGGCGCCCTAGGCGGCTGCCTAGTTGGCCTATGCCTAAGGCTGGCTATGAGCATACCTCTCGCATACAGTCTCTAAGAGAGAAAATGAAAAAGTAATTGCTAACCTTGTTAACTGTACAATGAAAGCCAAACAGAGAGACACCTGTGAATGCCGTATTCTCTTATTCCAGAATGCCACTGAAGAAGTGCAAAGGGAGGTCATATTTATTTTCATTTGTACAATTTGGTTATTCATATTATTAGAATACTAAGAAAAAAAAAAGACAGGACTGTTTGATGTATGCACAAGACAAATTAGTTAGATGGACTGAGCTATGTTCCTGCCTGATAAAGACTGAATGAGTTTGAAAATATCTTGTACCTGGTTCAGCACTGACTTCCGGGATATAAAGACATATAGCAGTCCATGGCAACATTTTCAGATTAAAGGATCGGATTTTATCATTAGGTGTTTTTGTGTTTAAAATTGACATATATGGAAACCATTCTTAGTGCCATGAAAAAGTATGGATTAAGGAACTTAACATTCTATGTTTTCCCACTCCATGGTTTAGAGGGACAAAGTCTTGAATACTTCACAGGTGACTCTGGTTTGAACAGTGGCTCAGACAGTTGTAGGAGCTGGCAGGGGAGTATAGGAATGAGTTACCAATGCCAGTTCATGCATTCTTTGGGAGGGACGGGAGGAGCCCCTGGATTACTACATGGGTGACACCTAGTGACAGTATTTGGCATTTGCACAAAGAAGTTTGAGCCTAGTGATAGTGAATACTGAAGTTTGCAAGTTATACAGTAACCTGTGGTACTTCAGTGCAGGGATGTGTACTTCTCTTTGAAGAGCAGCATATAGTTGATCTCACTGCTGCAGATAGGGTGCTCCATCAAGTGAGAAGGTAGGTCACCTTCCAGGACAAGCAAGTTGACCCACTCACTACTACCTGACTCTTGCTGTGAAGCAGATGATTGGAATTTCAAGGCAACAACAAAATGGCTGTAAGGATCCCACTCAGATGGGGATTTCAGGGCTGTACTACCACTGCACAAAGGGACTGACTGCCTCCAAAGATAGAGAATCCATCAGACTAGGTACTATACGGAGGATAGAACAAAAAATTCCACATGTTTTATCCAGCATTCCTAAGGGTTTATTTCTCATGGGGCTTCAAGACATTTGTTAATGCACAAGAATCTTTGTTGGCTATAAATCAGTATGACTCAACATGAAGTGAAGAAGACAAGACAATGTCCCAAAAGGATCGTGTGGAGAGCTACTCTGGAAATTGTGGAGATAACAAAAACATCAGCCTTGAAAAATGTAAAGTATTTAGGGGCTCCATAAGCTGTGAAGCATTACCTGTCTATATTGCTTGCATGACTCAGTGACAAAGGATAGTACGTAGCACAATAAACCAGACTGGATGATAAGCTGAACAAAATATGCTTCATCATAACCCAGTCCATCAAAACTAACAAGTAAAGTGCCTGATCCTTTGAAACTCATAACAGGACAAATAAGTGTTTCAGTAGGGGGCAGGCCCAGTGCAACCCTGTGGTGTTTGATCCCCCCTATTCTCCTATCTGTTTAACTGGGGTGGAGTAAGAAAAAAAAACTCCTTAGTGACATTTTTCCTTAGTCTCACTATAACCATGAATGTATATACTTCTCACAGTGTAAAATACGTGAACAAACATTAAATACACTCAAAGTACATTCAAATAAATTCAATTATACACCTTTAAATAGCAGTTTCTTAAATTATGAAAATTGTAAATAAAAAAAGTTTTAGTGAAAAAGAAACTGTCAAAATATATCATCTGATTCCTTTTTTGAGTGAATGGAACCCCTTCAACTGTATTTGAATGGAGACTGGATTTTTTTATTTAGATGTTATGTGTAAGGTAATATTATCTATTAATGTCTTAACATTCCTAACATAAAATACAATTATACAAATGAAAATAAAATTTCTACTTTATTATGGGGAAGACGGTTGGATTAATATTATTACTTTTTGCAGAATGTATGGTCAGTGGGCTTTGGCCTTAACTCAAAATTTGTTTTTATCTTTTTTTGACCAGGTTAGTCCCACTAGACTAGTATTCTTGTTTCAGGAAAGACTGTGGCATTTATACTACTAGGGGAAATTTGGCTGGGGTATCAAAGAACATTTGACAGATGTCATGGTGTTTTTTTTTTTTTTCATCCACCGGAGCTACCACCAACTGAAGCAGAAGGTGCCTTGGTTTAACATCTTCCCCAAAGGATGGCTGGCACATTCAGGAGTGCAGGACCCTACTTATACTCCACTGTTAGCAATCGATCCACCTGGTGTGGAAATAGAACCCAAAACTTTCTCCACCAAAGGTGAATGCGCTACTTGTTGCACCACTGATACTAATATTTCAATTAGTTCTCTGTCATTAAGCCACCACAGATATAATGATCCGGGGTAATTGATTAGGAGGAGGGTGGGGGCTCTCCCATTTACATTCTGAATCATGTTTGCAGAATACAAAGCTTGCACTTACAAAAATGCATAATGTGTATCACCAGACCTCCATAACTTAGTGGTGTCATCTATCCAAACTCAGACATAGCTTAGCACATACAGGCACCAGGCAGCATATCCTATCAGCTCATTTATTGCTACCATCTCCCCCAAGGTCTCACCCTCGCCTTCATATATACCATACAACTTACAATGTATTTATAACAAACTCCTTGAAGTGTATGCATGGACAGCCCTACATAGCCCAGACTTCTTAGCTGCCACAGAAACCTAGCTTTGCCTGGAAACAAAACAATTAAGAAATTTCCCCAGCAGGCTATCACATTATCAGATTCAACAAAGCCAATAAAAATGCTGGCAGTGTCTCTGTTTTCTATAAAAACACATTTGATGTCTTCCTTTTCCACAACATCCTGCCAAGATTGTCCTACTCAGAAATCCTTCTAACCATGCTAAAACAAAATACTGACAAGACAATTGCAATCACTGGTATATACATAGACCCGGGTAACAATGCTAAAACACTGGAAGATATTCTTTGCTGGGACTCCACAAAAATCCTTTATAAAGACATAATATTGGGTGATATTAATATAGATTGGCAAACCATACAATCTGAAAATCCAGCAAATAATATACAGCTGTACGAGTTCACCCAACTTATAACCACACCAACTAAATATAACAAAGCCGCAGCCAGACAAGCAACCCTTGATTGGATCCAAACATCTTCTGCAAATAAAATATCCCATGGAACTCTGTCAGATAGCGTACATGATCACTTACAATCTACACCATAAAGTACCAAAGCAACAGCCCAGAAATACACATTACAGTCTGGTAAGAAAACTTACTACTCCTCATGTGAATCATGCAAATCCACTGAGGAATGGGCCTATTTTGTTTCTGTTTCTTAGCAAGGAATTGTTTAATCCTAAACGTCTTGTGGGATGACATTATGAAAATATCACCAATTGATTCATTTAGTGAAGACACTTTTATTAATACACTACCTTAACTGGGAGAAACTAAAAAAACTTTCCCCACAGATGATGCCCCTT
Organism: Protopterus annectens; assembly: GCF_019279795.1. NCBI lineage: Eukaryota > Metazoa > Chordata > Ceratodontiformes > Protopteridae > Protopterus > Protopterus annectens. The sequence goes on along the minus strand of NC_056732.1, from coordinate 1,468,857,451 downwards.
TATGAGTTTAATAAAATCTTCCCAGGTGTTTTAAACACAAAAGCCCCCCCCCCCCCAGAATAAAAAGATTCAAAGACAAACCTACTCTGGGGCTCTCCTTAGCAACTAAACAACTCATAAAACAAAGACACAAAGCTTGGAGCGTTTGGACAAAAAATAAAACAGCTCCCACTTTCCTAGCATATAGACAACTAAGAAAACTAACAAAAGAAGTTATCATCAAAAATAAGAAAACCTACTACTCAACCAATCAAAACTTAGATACTAATAATCCAAAACTGCTCTGGGCCTCAATCAATAAAATGTTAAATCCAGGGCAAGTTACACAGTCAACACCAAACACACGGAAAAAAATGATACCATAGTCAACCAATTCAATACCCACTTTATACAGACAGTACAGTCATTAACCGACCAGGCAACTAATAATCCAAGGACCCTACTCAATCATCTTACCTATTTCACCAATTCTACTGTAATTAAAAAAATAATTGTAATTAAATCAAAAGGTGCTTCAACAAAGTATTAGTTTAAGAGTGTGCACACTTATGCAACCAGCTTACTGTTATGTTTTTTATTTTTTATATTTTTTCCCCTAACAAATTTTAATTGAATTGTACAGGTTATAGGTCACATTAAAGGTGGGAAAAGTGTTGAAATGATTTATTGTGGTCTCATTTTTTATGTCACAAAAAACTGGCATTTTAACAGGGGTGTGCACACTTTTTATATCCATTGCACATGCATACATCTTAGAGAACAATATGATGCTTAAACTCTGAGTTGATAAATTTCGACCTGCCAAGGACAAAAAAAATCCCAGAACTGCAATCCCCCACAAAATGGCTGAAAAAGCACTTTTTAAATTGATTTCTGGAGATGAAAAGCCCCCTGCATCCTTGATGTGGGGGGCAAGCTCTCCACACCCTCTGAAGTCATATATACCATGGTTGCACCAACTTGAAGAAGGCAGAAATTGCTTTAAAAGTGCATCACTGCCATCAAAGCTCACCAATAGTGATTTCCTAAGGAGGAGCTTCAATCCTCAGGGGGTTGAACTTTGGGCAAATGATGCCCAATTATTCAGTCTTCATCCACCCATAGGTTACCCTAATATGATACATTAAAGGCAATATTACCAGTGCAAACTACTATATATTAAGGGAAAGCAGTCTGACTCAAGGAAATAAGTAAGAAAAAAGAATTGCTAGGAGAAAAGAGGTACATCTATCTAAAGTAATATGTATGCATCTTAGATACAATATTTACAAAGACTGAATGATATTTTTGGTGGAACTGAACTAACTGTTCAATGCCTTAACTTTATTACAGACATGAACTTTCAGAACTTGTTAACCATTAGTCCTAAAGCAGTTGCACATAACTTCTTTTTCAGTACTTCCTTAGATTATTTTTAAATTATGCTAAGGTCTGGAGTGCTTTGATTTTAGTTGAAAGTCTATTCCAGATGACAGATCGAAGCCTGGAGAAAGCCTGTTCCACTATGGTGGCTATGAACTGGTTGCTAAAATAGGGAAACATTGGAGTACTTTGTTAAATTTAAAAGCAGATGAAGCAGTGTGGAAGTATAATTTATTAAAATATGCCACCAAATCTGGGAGGTTTGGGACTTTTGCCATTGTAAGTATTTTTTTACTTTATAGAGGGTGATAAAGAGGTTTTCCTGGTCCTCATTGTTGAAGATGTGAAGAGGAGGTATTTGGACTAGGGAAGCATATGTATTGATAATATACTACTTTAAATAGTGAAGGGAGGATTTGAGTGACTTATTGAGCCGAGTATTTTCAGAAGTATTTTCCTTCCAAGCTTTCAAATGATGCACCCAATCTTTTTTCTCTCTGGTCCATGGAACTAAGACCTCATCTTGACCACATGGTCACCACCATTGTGGGGCCTATTACACAACTTTCCATCCTTATGAGTAGTGTTATTCCTCCACAATGAACTATCCCAATGCCATATTCTATTATTGATGGTAGCCATTCTGCTAATTGCTCAGATTTGCTGATGTCACCAGTTTGTGTTTTGGTCATATCACAGGAAGAAGTTATGGTTCATCATGTTTTAACTACCAAGATACATTCCACTAACTGATCTATGCCCTATTCCCTCCTTCCTCCTTATTCCAACCCAGCAACTTTCTTCAGCACCCTCCTACTCTAGTCTACTCTCTTATGCTCATTATTTTAACCTCAACTATGTAGGATTTGCTGCAGTTTGAGGTTTAGGTTGAGAAAGATCCAAATATGATCTGAAAAAAGTCTTCTGTAAGGATGATACCACATTACCAACAGAAAAATCACTGATTTTAACAATTGGCTTAGCTTCTGGTGTCAGTCCAGGAGGGCACAATATTTGACAGCCTGGGAGGGCATAGCTGACAGACCATGATTCTTTGCCAGGGATGGTCTGCACTTATTCCCTCTAGGTTTTCAGATATTGGCAAAGACCTTTTCAACCCCCACACTGCCTCTTTTAGGCAATGGCAAATTGACAAACCTACCAACTTAACTGAACTTATGAAGGAATATCTGAAGGTGGTAGTGCTCAATGCTAGAAGTCTCTTCTGTGTAATAACAGAGACTTGGTTTAAAGTTGTTGAGAGTACCTGAGCAATGGAAGGTTATAATGCCTTTCACACCTTTAGGCCAGCTACTGCACAGGAGGGAACTAAAGGTGGAGGAGTATCAGTCTGTATTAAAACTAATCTCACATGCAGACTAGTTAAAGTGCATGACAAACTGGAAATGATACATGTGCTGTTCACCATAAACATTGTGCCATCCCACATCCTTGCAATATTCCTAAAATTTGTTAAAATCAATATCTTGGAACAGTTGGTGCATTCTCCTAGCAGGGATACCAACATTCTTGACCTTGCATACATGAGCATGGGGGAGATCAATGTTCCTCACCCAATGTAATATCTTCACTGGTCGGATATGACCATAAGGCAGCATTACTCAAAACAGAAATCAAATCTGGGAATCCAGCAAAACCAAAAACCTTTAGGAACTACTTCAAGGCTAACCTCTCTCTACTAAGCAACACATTGGCTAAATTCCAAGCACACCCAAACCAAATAAACACCATAGAATACCCTGAGTTATTTATAAAATCTCAATACAGCCATATTGATAGCTGTATAGAGTGAGCTTTGTTCACTCACATTAAGAATAAGACAAACTGAAAAGATAAGCCACCCTGACGGAATCACAAAATCAATAGGTTATACAAAACATTTTGGCCAACCGTAGGAGGAACAAGGTCAAACAAAAAGCCCCCTGACCAATCTGAACAGGCAGCTAATAGGGTTAATTAATACTGAAAAAAATTATATACTGCCTTATGTTGGTTTCTTGTTGTTACTTGCATTTACATACATGCATACCACAGTTTATTTAACTATTTATTGTAATCAACTAGTCTTGTTACTGTATTGTACTGAGTACAATAAATACACAGAGACACTGCTCCAGTTAATACGTTTTACTGTTATATTCTCTTTTCAGATCTACAAGCATGCAACACAGATGCTGTCAGCTCTCTATGGCAAATTCCCAAAACTTGTTTATACACACTCATATTTATACCAAAAAGCCTGATATTTTTCTCTCAGAGTCTGATGTATAACAGTTCTTTCTTTGTCCTTTGTTCCGTTGTCCTTGGTTCTTTGTAGTTTGATGATCCATGGAAACTCAGTCTTGCATTATCTGAAACGTGCTGTTCCAGCACTATCTGAAACTTGATGTTCTAACTTTATCTTGCTTGATGTTACATCTGTTTACATCGTTGATATCCTTCCAGCTGCCATCTGCGCAGTTATTTTTACAGACTTTGTTTCTCAATAACATACTCCTTTACATGGATGCCAATATCACATTAAGCTATGCTAGCACACTTACTACTTTCTATTTTTCAGCATTTTATACTATTCCTAAATTACCCCTTTATATTTCATATCATTCTTGCAGCTTTTATTCAAACTAATAATCATGCTAGCAACAGTTTGAAAAGACAGTGTATACTAAACAGAGCAGAGTACTAATATTCTTTCAGTTCCCCGTTTTTTTCATTTGTTTGAGGGACAGACTAAACTTCAGTTAAAGAAAAGACTATATTTGTTTCGTTAGCATTATCATTTACAGCATTTATAGCTTTGCTCATATTTACAATCATAACGTGTTGAGTTATTGCAACTCTCCGTAACCTGCAACATATTAAACAATTCCAAGCTGTCATTATTATTATAACCCCTAAAACTTCTAACACAGGATGTATTAACTAATTAGGCAATTTGGTTTCAGATGATGACCATTCTCTGAATGTCCCACCAATTATGGGCAGTGTCAGCTTCTGTTTTTGTTTTATACTATTAACCCTGGGTTATTTGAAACCACACATACAAACTGTGGTGCCACTTTAACAAACATTTTGAAATTTGAAGGCAGTATTGTCCATTTAGACAACATTTGGTTTAATTTACAGATTTAGATACATTAGTACTAAATTGTAATCTGCTATCAAAGATACTTGTAACGACTTACGATCATTGTGCTTGCAAATGTATAGTCTGTGAGTTATCTTGTTCTACTAGTTTTCATACCAAGCTCTTTTAAATCTGCATTTGGTATCTTTAACACTTGGAAATGTAATATTGAAATGCAATGTTGTTTTTGGTATTGTTGTCCTATCATAGTACAAGTGGATGGTATTTTTACCATTTGATCTGTATGAAGTATTGGCCTGTTACCCAAAATGGTGAGTATTTTAACCCATTGTCTTTTGCTTGTATTACTGCGTTGTTTATACAAATGCCCTTTTTTTCCCCGTTCAGTATATTCTTATTTTTGTGTTATTGTCTACACACTGTGACATTTTTGCATGATGTCTTTCCTTGTCAGAACTGTTATATTTTTGAGGTAATGTACAGTATCTAATAGAGATAGAGCTGTTTATTGAAATGTTTGTCAGTCTTTGATTTTTGTCTCTACTTTTATGTATACCTGACCTTGTTTAGCTAACCATGCTGTTATATTTGTGTTAAATGTTATCCTCCCAAAGGTACATGCTGTATGCTTTTTACAACTGAAATTGTCTTGTGTTCTATTTTGTGTAGCATTTTCCTAAGTTTTATTCATGAAATATTGTAATTCCCTCTGTTTTGATGTTCAGAATGATGCAAATGAAATGCAGATGTTTGTGTTGAATGCTGTGTGCCTTGTCTCACAGCTGCATTTTTATCTATAGTCCTTGAAGCATGTTCCAGACACTGAACATTCAGCTTGTCTCAAGCTATACTAGAATATATGTATGCTAGCAAACAGAAATACATGTATTTAACTAACTATATTATTTTACATATATTATAGCAACAGATGTGTATATGCATCTAACTAGCAAATAGATGTGCACATGCATTTATACATTTTAAACATATCTATCACTGTATACATTCCCTCTGTTTTATTTTAAATATTGCTATTAACTAGAACCTCATTGGGAAACAAAACCTTTAGTTTTCTTTTGATACAGCAAGTTAACACAGTTTTATATTGTCAACACAGTGATGACAACCATTACTATTAGAACTGGATGAATCTGAATATGACTCTATACAGTGATGTTCTATACAGTAATTTATTGACAATGCTTGAGGTTTTTATTGCAAAGGCATCACAGTCTTGTTTTTTGAAAAAAAATCATGTCACAAATGTCAAGCTTTGACTTGTTACTCTATTTACATAAACCATTTACTATATACTGTACAGAATACACTTGCTTGTACAGATTGTTTTTGCATTTGTATATACATGGCTGTAATGTACACTCAGCCCAGTTTTCAAACTTAGCATTAAACTGAAGCTTGCTAATTACATTACTTCATTAAAATGTATTTTTGGTATTACTACTTTGCACTTTTATTTGAGTCCCTTTTGCAGTACTGTTTACACAGTTAGTGTAAAATTGAAAGCATGCCCTTCCCCCTGTAGTATACATCATTTTATTGCAGTATTGTTTACTTGCTTTATGCTGTGAGAATTAAATGCATGCTTGCCTTTTGGCTGTTACCTAGACTGTGACACTTTGGTCTTACACATTTGCTTTTTGATTTGTTCACTTTTTGGCCATTTTCAAAAACAGAAAATATTTTTATAAAGATTTTGTTGTTGCCTATACTGTTAAAGTTGTAATAGGAATCATTTTTACCCATTTTGAAAAGACATTTATTGTTACTAGTAGCTATTTGTACCCTCCCTTGTTGTAAAGGGACCTGCATAATTTATTTTAACTGCATACCATAGCCCATGTACTGACTGTACTTGGTGTAGTATTTACTTGCAAACAGATTATTATTGACATGTATGCACAATTGTGACGTCTTATTACAATTACCAAACAGGATTTTTGTAGATGTTTGTGCTTTTGGCTTAATGCTGTACGTGAATACTTAACAATAATGTTTTAGAAAAATGTAAGTCTTTTGGCCTTGTGACCAGGCTTGTTTCCTTGACCTTATAAATTTTAGTACTAGTAACATTTTATCTTATACAACATTTCTTGTAACTACCCATTCCAGCCTAGACAGATTTGAGCTCACATTACTTACTTTTTTCTTTCTGTGCATTCCAGATGCTTAGCCCATAACTCCTTCAGCACTTACTTGTACCTTCAGTCATTCGTTAATACACTTGCAACTTGATATTAGAATGCAGTTGCAATAAACATTAGCTTGCTTAACTATGCATAATATTGCTTTTGAATACTGTTTTTGCTGGAGTCTTTGCTATTTTTATGCTATTATACAATTACAAAATATTGTAAGAAACAAAAGAGATATTGACTTAACTAACACATGCTTAAAACAGATATATTTGCATGATTTACATTTGCTGTTGTTTGCTTTTTGCTGCACTTTAGATGAAAATAAAATACATGCATGTCAGTCTTGTGACGTCATGTCTTTTCTGCATTTAACTACTCTCATTTGATTTCTATGCCCTAAAACTGTTTTGTTATTTGAAATGGTTTGAAAATCACCATTTAAGTGCCTTGCTTTAACTGAATGAAAGTTTGTGCTGTGCATGCTTAACCATTTTCTAAGGGTAGAATAGTACGTCGTAAATTATTTTTTATTAGCGCATTTAACTGCTGTTGCTTTAACTCTTTACTAACCAGATAATATTTGCCAATATTCTGTTCTGCTGACTTTAAAGCTCTTATGCACTTTTAAAAAAGTGTTTGCATATGTTGTCTGAACTTTTAAACTCACTCGGTGTCTTAGAAGTTTATTAAATCTTTTTGGCAGTTGACCATGAACCTTGTCTCTGTTTTATTTGTTTTGTAATGTGCAGTGGTTTTATGCCACTTTTGCCTAGCTAGATGTACAGAAGATTTTCTAAATAACTGACTTAACTGATATTGTAACTCTGAAATTAACATTTTACATGTGGTGACAGAGCATAATGCATGTGGTTGTTTACCATTACTTTTATGACATTATACACACAAAGCAGTTTCATATGACTTGTACAATAAACATTTACTGTTATACAAATGATGTTTCTGTTTAAGATCAACTTTACCTAGTAAATTACTACATGTGCTACAGTTATGTTTATGCCAGTCTTTAAATCCTGACCATACATGTGCTGGACTATTATTGTTGTCTACCTGAAAGGCAGTGTTATATTTAATACTTTTTTGTCTAATGGCATCCATGCTTTAGAATGAGAAACAAAAAGAGAATTACCAGTTTCTGTGTGGAAGGTGATCAAGTCTTCGGTCGAGAAAGTGTGGAAAGTCCCTCGTTGATTCTCCCAAAAGGTGGTCAAACACAGCTGGCAGATTCAGTTGTGTGAATGTACAGGACCTGTGGAATCTGCGGAGATGCACTGTTCTGCTACAGGATACTGTGTAGAAGAAGGAGGCAAGCATTTGCACTGGAGATGAACATACTAACTGAATAAAATAAAAAAGAAACTGTAGCTGTCACAATAAGAAACCATTCGGCCTGTCAACTGTACTCACCATTGAAGAATTATATGACGTCTTCTGTTGGTTTCTTTTTATTACTTGCATTTACATGCATGCATACCACAGTTTATTTAACTATTTATTGTAATCAACTAGTCTTATTACTGTATTGTACTGAGTACAATAAATACACAGAGACACCACTCCACTTAATATGCTTTACTGTTACAAATACTTCAAAGGCAACATTTTAAGAAAAAAATAGCTTCTCAAGCAAAGGTCAACCACAGAGCTTTCTACAGCTATGTCCGTAACCTCAGAGGAAATAAACAATGTGCAGAACTTATTGTAAATAGCATTACCCATACTAAACCAGAAGTGGAGCAACCTCATGTTGATCAGGATCGAATGCAGGAATGGTTAAGGAGAGAAGAATGCAAACCAAAATATGAAAGGTTAATATTGGTGGCCCAAGACAGTAAACCAAGTACAATTTGGTTTACAAAGTCCATTGAACATGTGGGAGAAACAGACAAATGTATGTTTTGTAAAACAGAATTTGAAACACTTGCACACCTTGTTGCTGGTTGTGACATATTAATGGCAGAAGGACTGTATACTGAAAGGCATAATAATGTGGCACGACTGTGGCACTGGGGATTGTGCAACCATTATAATACTGAAGTAGCTGAAAGACACTGGAAACATAAGCCACAAAGCATCATAGAAAATGATGAAGTGTACATCACATGGGAATCACCCATTACCAACAGTTCAAAAGATAGATGTGAGAAAACCAGACACAGTGGTCCATGAAAAGAAGACATAAACAGCGCTGATCATTGAAATCACTACACCCAGAGATTACAGTGTCTTGCATACAGAGAAACACAAAGTAATAACATATCAGGATTTGCAGGCAGAAATGAGAGCATTATGGAAGAACAATACCCAGATAGTTCCAATAGTAGTAGAAGCAATGGGTCTTATAAAAAAGAATCTGCAATCGGATTTAGATATGTTACTAATACATGTAACTTTAGGAATTTCAGAAGAAGACATTACTGGGCACATTGCGGTGCTACGAAGAACACTTCTGACTGACATCAAAGACTAAAACAATACTAATTTCATGAACTTTAATCATACTGTGACTTAGGAATGGGTCCATTCCCATCATGGTATTAGAAACCCAAAGGATTTGGAGAAATTAAAAAAGGGAGAAGCCGGAGGCTATTGCCAACCTTTTGGTTGACAGGTTCAGCTGAAATTTCTCCCCCTCTCTCCCCAATAGTCCAAAGAAAATGCCACAACCATTACTAGAGAACAGGTCATTAATACACTTTCCACGGCCAAGAACACTGCATCCATGGGCTCTGATAACATCCAGGGATGTTTAACAAATAGCATGAAACATGACCTCTCTGGTCCACTTGAATCTTTTTTCAACTGGATCTTCAGTCAGGTTTTGTGCCCAAGGAATGGAAGATGGCTACAGTCACTCCCCTGCACAAAGGATATCCAACCAGTGATCCAGGTAACTACAGGCACATAAGTCTAACCAGCCTCATATGTAAGGCTATGGAAAGAATCATTATGGACATGATAATTGAGGACATAAATAACCTGCAAATGCTGGACCCATCACAGTCTGGCTTTGTTAAAGGAAGGTCATGCCTATTAAATCTGGTGGACTTTTTTGAGAGGGTCACCAAAGTACTAGATGTAGATAAGACAGTGCACACAGCTTACCTCGACCTGGCCAAAGCTTTTGATATAATACCCCATGCAGGCATTATAGACCATGCTCACTAATTTAGGTGTAAACCATTTTATCATCCACTGGATAGCCAAGCTGGCTCACTGATAGGACCTAGGAAGTCAAAATAAGTGAGGCCATCTCTACAAAGTGGCCAGCCACTAGTGGAGTCCCCCAGGGCTTGATACTGGGCCTACTCCTTTTTGGCATCTATTTCTCTCAAATCGAAGCAAATGCTGAAGGTTTATGACTGACTAAGTTTGCAGATGATTGCAAGCCGGGGTTTATCATCAACTCCCCTGCAGACACTAGCATTCTTCAAGAAAGTCTGACTAACAAATGGTGCCAAAGCCATGGCCTTAAACGCAATTCTAACAAATGCATAATTGTACCCTTTGGGAAATCAACCATCCTGGTTAATTACCATGTTAATAGTAGACCTTTAAGAACTGATCCAGTTGTCAGGAATCTGTGGACACATGTAGACAGTAGCCTTACCTTCTACCACCCTGTGGCCACAGTGGTGAGAAAGTCCTTTTATGTTACACAACTCGAGTAAGGGCATGGCACCAAGTCCAGAGAGGTCATTATCCCACAGTACTCCACACTTATCAGACCAGTCATAGAGTACAATGCTCCCTTTGGGATGTTCTTGACCAAGCATATGTAGAAACTAGAGTGACCTGAAAGGTTCCTTACAAAAAGAATACAAGGCATAACAAATCTGCATTATGCACAGCACCCTAAAGCCCTTTCCCTATACTCATTCTCCTATAGATTGCTGAAGGGTGATCTATGGGGCTTATAAGACATTCGCAAACCCCCACTTATGAATCTCCTACATATTTTTAAGTCAAACAGTACTAGAAATACAAGGTCTAAAGACCTGAATTTTGTCGGTGACTCAGACAGAACATACTGGAAAGACAGATATGTATCCCAGAGACTGTCCCTCTTATGGACCAGGCTTCCCATCCACATGAAGCTGAGTTCATCTATTACCCAGTTTAAGCACAACCTAGACAAGTAGATGGGGAATAGGAAATTTCCACCAGGCTTGGCACCCATGTTCCATATGGACAGAGGTAGCTTAGAAATGCCTGGCCCTCAATATCCTATTTTGATGAGGATATTATTTTGGGAAAACTTGGCTAGGCTTAGAAAAGCCCCTTGAGTAATTAGTCTAGTAACAATCTATGAATCTGTGATTCTATGAAATCTTATCGATACTGTAAAGCCTGCTTTATTAGTTGTTAAACAATTCTGCCTGAGCACAGTAATTCCCATGAAGGGAAACTCCTTCCTTAACTTCATTTCAGTGGATTTCCTACCCTCTCCGGTTCTGCCAGTTTCTGCGCCCCACTTCATACCACCCTGGAGATTATCTTATACCACAGTATAAATGACTAAAGGTTTTACTCTATGATGTTGATCATTAAGTCTAATGATGACACAAAGCAAATGCCATTAAGTCTGGGTACATATTTGCCTTCAAAAGGTGAATGATGGTGGGTAATAACTGTACCCAGTGTTTTTGTACATTTGAAATCAGCTCATCCTGTAGCTATCAAAACTGATTTCCAGCTATCATAGTCCTGACATTTGAATGAACTTTCCTTCCATCCTGTAGCTAGGAGTGATAATCCACCCTAAAAATTTCAGTGGCTAGTTTATTTTCTTTTGCCTAACAATGTATAGTGTCTGGCATGCTGTTATTTGGTAAGTAACTTACTGCCTGAATGCCAATGATCTGCACCTTAAATACTGCAATGGCTGCCTATCCTTCCTCATCTGCTAACATCCTTAGAGTGCATGGAAAGGAATGGGTGCCAGGCTTGCTTCCCACAAAATTTAATATTATCTCATTGATTTCCAATAGTATTATTAAGCCTTTTCCATGCTGCAAACTATGTCACAGAACATAGGAGAGAGAGATTTGGGGGCTCATGCCATACATACTCAATGTACCTGACTTTCTTGGTCTGTCTTGCTTCATCAAAAACTTATGACCAAGTGGTTGCATTCAATCTGCATGTTTTTCGACTGCAGTAGAGTTAATACACTCCCCTTTGCCTACATCCTTCTAAACCTAAATACCCTCCCCCCAAAACATTCATTCACTAGTAGTGTGGCTAATACTTCATAGATCTCTTTGGCCTATACAATACATGCAGTCTCATAAGAAAGGCTAGGAGTATCTTCTCACCCAAAGGTATTCACTTGTTTATCCTTAGAGCTAATATTTTGAGATCATGTCCCAATATGGTCCTACTAATTTCCTAGGTGTGTGCAGTCTACCCCAGCTCCTAATCCTGAAAACAAAACTCTGAGCTGTCAATTGCTTCATGATAGTCAGTACTACTGCCTGTAGTAATGTCATCACTTGAATCTGTGGGAATAACAAAAAGTGCACTTGTTCTACTACAGTCCATTTTGAATAATGAATTTAGACTTTTTTCATTAATATTGCAGGATGGCTGGTGACTTCAAAGCAAGGCAGGGCTGCAGTTAACAACTTAATGGGTATGGCTAACAGTGACATAGTGGGGCTGCAGTGGGATATGGTAAACTCTTGAGTATAGCTACAGTATTTTCTGAAATCACTGGTCAGTCAGCACCACACATGCTAAATAACTGTCTTAGCCTTTTTATTCAAGTCAAATGCATGATCCACATTATACTAGCCTAAGCACAGCTTACAGGCGCATAGTTAACATCACAGATACTTACCAAGTTTACATTTTACACATGCAGGTAGTTACTTTGCCTTTGCAAGTATGGACAGGAAATCTGCACCACATAAAGGGTAACACTAATTGGGAGGGTAGAAGAACAAGAGAAGAATGATAAGATCTTGCAGAGATATTAGCTAACTACTCCAGGTAAGTATCATGAGGTTAAGCAGGAAATACTGAGCCAAAATGCCTTTAGTGAAAAAGAAATGCACCTGCTTTTGGTATAAAAGAAATGTATCCAAGACACTAGTCAAAATCGGGTTATATCATTTCATCTAACTTACTAATCGTTGAACACCTCTTCGTCAAACCTTATTTATCAAATCTTCATTAAGGGAATTATAATTTCAGCGAAACTATTTCCCAGGGCAAGTAACCAGTGGGCCAACCTACCGAGTGCAACAAAAACAGCACATTTAAACCCTCCCTGATGGAGGTCTGCACCCCCCCCCCACACCCCGTAACTAAATATACCAACTCTGACATCGCACTACAGTGGGGAAAAGGGCAAATTCCCAATAATGGTCCACTGGTTACTTACTGTGGCAGAAAGTTCACAGAAATGATCGTTCGATGAATGAAGACTTCGACAAATAGGGCTTGATGATTAATGAATTCGACAAAGTGAAGTAGACCTGTCAAAAGAAATCAATCAATAAATAAATAATTTAATAAATCATGGAAATCAAATACATTTCAAATAGTTATGAGAGTTTCATTAACAAGCTGTTCCCCTCTTCATTTTTAAACACCTTTATTAAATTATCACTTAAGACATAGGCAAACATGCATTTACAGAAAAGTAAAAAACATATTTTTTCCATTTGCATACATTGCACATCTTGTATAATTTGTTTTTTTCTTTCTTTGTAACAATTATCAGTGCAACCTTACATAAATTGCTGAATTTCTGCCTTCCCATTAACCTCACTTCTCATTCTGAGCATTAATTTGCATGTATATGCCAACTCATTACACTCCCAAAGCATATGCTTCTAGTTACCTCTTTCTTCCCTATCACACCTCCAGCATTTGTTATCTACCTGAGGAAATATTATTTGACGTCTGTTTGGGGTCTAAAAATACCTGCAAATACTTTCAAGCAAAGATCCTAAACCTTCTGGACTCTGTTGCATACATGGGAACCATACATATGTCCTCCTATTCTAAAGGAAGGCTGCAATGTTGTAATAAAGGTGCAGAAACTAATGCTGGAATCACATGCCATTCAAAACATGACATCAGGTTTCTTAGGTCTAAACAATAGGCATTTCACCTAAACACATTCCATTTAATGACTTTCAGTACAAATTAATAAAGCAAATATCAAGGTAAGATTATGATGCTTTAGACCAGTTGTCTAACTCTCTATTAAATAAAATACAGGTTCTTAACTTTTTATGCCTGCCTAGAGACTAAACAATGGCATTTGTCTCTCAGTTCTTCAGTAGCTTGACTTAATGTGTGTGTTTTTCTTGATGTTTATGCATTATATGCTTTACAGATTAATAGATATTACTAGACTAATGACCTGGGGGGCCTTTCTAAGCGTAGTCAAATTTTCCAGAAAGAATAATGTTGTCCTGTATCCAAACAGGACACTGAGGGCCAGGCATTTATAAGCTACCTCTGTCCATAAGGGACATGGTTGCCAGGCCCGGTGTAAATTTCCTGTTCCCCATCCTCTACGTTGCACTTACAGATTCATATGCCTTAAAGAAGTAACCCAGTCTGATTGTTTTCTCAGGCTGTCAGTAGATACATTCTACAGCCCTGGGTACATTTTTCCTGGGGAAGCACCAGTGCCATCCCTGTCCTATTACCAAATAATGCCAACCTTTGCTGCTGCTGCTAATTTGAGGATTGTTTAGTGCTCTTGACTTATTTACAGTACTGAGTGCATTTGTATGTCCTTCGGTTGTGTAAATAAACTAATAATCCTTTGATTTAAATTTCTTACTTTTCACTCCATTTTTAAGTCACTGACCAAATCATCACTCTTTTATGTTGAAAAGTAACTTTCAGCTGCAGCAGTTAATATAGGACATATGGCAATAATGACATAGAAGTGATGGCAACAATGGATGGGAGAGTGAAACTCTCAGACACCACAGTAGTTAAGCAGCTTTTAAGCAGACATTTTTAATTTTTCTTTATTTTTTTCCTGTGTGCCTGCTGTGCATTCTCCAGTGGTACATGTGGTCAGTCTTTCCATGCAGTGAGAAGCGTCCACAGATCTGACAGGGTGAGAGCCATCATGCAGCTGAAGTTGAGGACATTTATGTTCTTGCGGGTATCCTGGGAATGAAACACTTTGTTGTAAGACTATAACCCTTCCACTGTTTTGACATGCTCACCTGCGTCACCTCTGGGACCATCAATGCTCTCCACCATGTCCACACTGTTTCACTCATGGGACAAGTAACTATCATTATTGCCATGGGCAGTCAGAGAGAATGCCCTGCTCCCATAGCATCAGGCATAGTCAGCTGGGAGCCACCTCCTCCCTGGATAGATACTCCCTGCCAGCACCATTAGTCACAAGATCAACTGTTTCATTTGATGTTGCATCCAGAAATTTTGATTTGCTGATTTTACTATATTTCTTCTTGCTATCATCAATATGCATTTTGCCAGCACTTTTCATGCATTTTGTAAATAACTGTTCTTTGTTAATGTAAGGTACATCAGTCCTTGGAACATCCCAGAACTCAGCAAATCTTCAGATTTATAATAGCCTCTGACAGCTGATTCATATTTACCACGTAGTTTGATGCAGTCATTTATATAATGCAGAATGTGCTGGTTGTGATATACATTTTTGCTGTATCTTTCAGTTGATAGCTAAAATCTACTGCCTTGCAAAGGAGTAATAGCCACATTTGCAACTGCTAGATTTATTGCGCTGTTTAGATGCCTTGCAGAATTTTCATACTGCTTTTCCTCATTCATTGTCTTCAATTCATTTATATCCTTCAAAGTGCAAGCATCATTTCCACAAAGCTGAATGACTGAGAAGCAGTAAAAGACATTGGTTTCTTCATACGCACGTACCCAGTTATATTTGTTATAGATTGCATTGCTAAAACTGTGTATGCAGGTTCTTGCTCTATTTTTCTTTATGACTTCATCCTTGGGACTGAGGTTGATCTGCTTTGTTTGACTCTCCATTTCTCAACCACTGTTAATTCTGTAAACCTGACTGACTGTAGACAGTTCACTGTATTTCTTCAAACAATAATTTTCAGATAAACTAACCTTAATACTGCAAACAGGCAGTCACAGTAGGTAATCACAATGGGTAAGGTTTCATATATTTTTGCTGTATAGTTTTACAGTACATGGCAGTACTGTAAGAGCTCCTTAAACATATTACTGACATTTTTAATTCAGAATATCAAAAAATGATGTATGCTGCATTGAACAGCTGTGATTACACATGGCTGTTACCAGCAATGCCACCCCCCCTTATGCAGTTTATTTTTGCTGTGCACTTTTAAGGCAGCCAACACTATTCTGTCTTATCCAATGTGCATGTGCTAAGATGCTGAATACACAGGTACAAAATATGCAGTCTAAGAAGACGCTAATAAAAGTCATCTCACATAGTATGAAGTAAGAAAACAAGAACCTAGAAAAATGTTAATTATAGGAAACAGGGAACTATTAATTTTCCTTATCATTTGTTATAGAAATAATAGTTCAGTAAAACGGGACCTGAAAGAAGCAATCCATTTAACAGGATCTAATTTTTTTTGTTTTTATAAGACCCAATATTTAGTAATTGTTTCTTTGTTTAGTACATGCTTGTTGTATTGCAAGAAAAGTAGAATGTTAGATTTTCTTTTCTTTACAGTCCAGCACTAAAGAAAGTGCCGATGTACACGTCACATTTTTCTTTCTTTGTTTTTCTTTTCCTTTAACCTCAACACCAGACCATTTCCTCTCATTCAAGGTTCGTATGTATCTTCTTACATATCCAAATAAGTCGCAATGTAGAAAACGACATAAATTCACAAGTACGTTATATAAAATAAAAATGTTGTTTATTGAAAAACTGGTCTGAATATATTTGCGGTAAAGTGAAAAACTGCCGATACTGCTGAGATTTTGAATTTACACATTTGGCGCCATTTTCAAGGTTTGATAGTGTGTTCTTATGCCACTCTCCCTGTATTAATTTCTTCCATTATTAACTGGATTATATTACGGGGAGAGTTTTACTAAGCGGCCAATATTTTCTTTTTTCTCATTTTATAAGATATTATATGATATCTTATAAGTGACCAAGGAAAAAAAAACAATCTTTACCGTTGCTAGAAGGTATGTTGTTCACAGAGGAGTAGCCCTCAAAAGGCACGAAAGAGTCTCAAATTTTTAGAATGAGACCCACAAGCTGTTTTAGGTTAAGCCTCTACTATTATCATCCTTGCAGTGGTAAATATAAACACGCTTACTTTTTATTTTTGTTTTGCTTTAATTACCACTAAATCCTACCATCTCTGCAAGGGCTAACTACTCATAATCCTGTCACTGGTGACATAGTCAGGAATGGAACCCTAATAAGAGAACACTGGTAATGTTCTTTCTGTGCTAATTCTACTGGAAAAACTGCTTTGAAGACTGCCCTTGCCCCTTTGCATGCTATGATATGTCCTTTATAAACATACTGCAACATTGCTCTGTTCTGCTGTTCATATTAATTGCACCATAAAAATTGCTCCGCTCCTACTTGCTTTTGCACTTTGACTCATTCTATTTCCAGAATTGTTCATTTGCATGCCCCTGTTGCTGCTGTTACAACCACCAGCACTGGTTAATGGTGATACACATAAATAACTACCAGCAGTATTACTCACTTTGTATGTTCACAGTATCTTCATACTACCATCATCACTTCTCCTTCTACACTGGGTGTCATTGTGCACTGACCATACTAATTTGCTTAGCTGTATCACTGCTATTAACTCTACTCACAAATGTCACTCACTTGTGTTACTCTTGTTTACTCTACCACCCATACTACTCATTTGTGTTACTCTTGTTTGTTCTGCCATTAGTACTACCCATCTGTGTAAGTCAGATTTATTGTATCACCAATGTTATTTATTTGTGTTACTCTTATTTACTTTACTAACAATGCTGCTCATTTGTGTTAGTCCTGTTAACTCTACCATCAGTACTACCCATCTGTGTTACTCAGATTTACTCTATCACCAATGCTGTTTATTTGTGTTACTCATGCTTACCCCACCACCAACGCTGCTCATTTGTGTTAGTCCTATTTATCTGCCACCAATGCTGCTGCATTGTTCTGCCTTTATGCTCATACCACTATAGCTGTCATCTGTGCCCTGCCTCCCCATCTTTCTTCCTTCCTAAATTGCCTAACTGGTTCTTGGAGATGTACTGTATCATATCTCCTCACCACTGTGATTTGAAGGGTACATACCCAGTGTTTTGACACTTGATTCTTCTCAAAGACTTCATAGTCTTCACCATCACCTTACATGAGCTCAAAGGAGGTGTAGTTCTTTTATCAGGATATGTGACATCCTTTGCAGCACCAGACCAGATTAAATGAGACTCCGCCCCATAAAATTGTTCTTGCATTTGCATAGGATCATAGGATTGTAGGATCATAGGAGGTTACTAGGCTAATTACACTAGGGCTTTTACAAGCCTAGCCAAGTTTTACCCTTATTTCCATGACCAGCACCTATCAATCCTGTCCAAGAGGGACATAGATGGAATCCCTGGGGTGAGTTTATGGTTACTCATCCAATCGTCCAGATTGTATTTGTTGAGGGCCAATGAGGTACTCTGCTTGACATGAAGTGGGAGTCCATTCCAAAGGTGTGGTAACCTCTGGGATGCAAATCTTGTCCCTCCAGCAGGTTCTAGTAATGTCACATACCAGGTTAAGGTCATTAGACTAAGTAACCTGTGTACCACTTGACTTACAAATATGCAGCATTTCCAATAAAGCAGGGTCGAAGACTGCCTTATATGCAAGGCAGAGATCACCTCTGAGAAGTCTGTATGAAACAGAATGAAGTAACAGTGATCTCAGACAATTCTCATAGGATGGATGCTGAAGGCCTTGAATTTTCCTTATGAGGAACCTTTGTGGTCTCTCCAATTGCTGCAGATGCTTGAAAAGGTACACACCAAAAGGAGCATTGTACTCAATTATTGGCCTGATGAGGGGAGAGTACAGGGAGGTTATACCATCTTTTTTTCTGGAGGCAATACCCTTACTTATGAGATGAGCAATATAGAATGCCCTTCTTACCACTGTGGAGACATGGTGATCAAAGGTAAGGTTGCTGTTAACCTCTGTACCCAGGTATCCCACCACTGAATGCGTACTTAGGGAGTTGTTATTGATATGGTAGTTAGCAGGAACATCACTCTTACCGAAAGGAATGATAATACATTTTTTGCATTGAGTTTAAGGCCATGACTTTGGCACCAGTTATTTGTTTGTGCAAGATCCTCTTTCAAGATGTTGACATCGTTTGGACATTCAATAATCACTCCTAGTTTGCAGTCATCAGCAAACTTTGTCAGCCACAGACCTTTAGTTTTAGCTTGCACTTCAGAGAAATAGATTCCAAACAGTAGAGGTCCCAGGACTGATCCCTGTGGAACACCACTGGTTACAGATCTGCTGTCGGAGGTGGATTTCCCTATTTTGACTATAGGGGTTCTATCAGTGAAGCAGTTAGTGATTCATCTAATGATATATGGGTTGATACCTAGCTGGGTGAGTTTGTCAATTATGCCTGAATGGGGGATAGGGTGAAAAGCCTTGGCCAAGTCTAGGTTGGCTGTATGCACAGATTTCCCCTCATCAAGGGCCTTGGTGACTGTCTCAAAGAAGTTCACCAGGTTTAACAAGCACAATCTCCTTTTCAGAAATTGAGTAGGGTCAAGTGTTTGGAGGTTAGCAATGTCTTTGTTGATAAGGTCCATGATGATTCTTTCCATGACCTTGTAGATGAGTTAGTCAGGCTAATAGGTCTATAGTTCCCAGGGTCAGTGGAAGCACCACCTTTATATAAGGGGACAACATGGCCTTTTTCCATTCTGTTGTGATGAAGCCAGTGCTTAGACTATGATTGAAAAGAGTACCCAATGGCATTACTAATTCTTGTTTGGCCCATATAGGATGCAGCCTAGGATGTTGGCAGGTCCCATGGATGTTGTATTTTTGACCTTAGAGAGGGAGTTCAAGACCTGCTGTTTAGAGATACAGGGTAGAGGACAGGTGGTAGGGGTGTCTTGAGTAGATGTGGCGGGGAAAGGGGAGTGAAGTTTTCACAGAACCTGTCAGCTAACAGGTCAACAATGTCCACAGGCTTGGAGCCTGTCAGCTAACAGGTTGCCAATGTCCACAGGCTTGGTATATATGAGATTGTTAACTACCAGTTCAGCACAGATCTTAACCTTTCCTTGTACGTTATGGATGTAGCTAAAGAAGGCCTTATGGTTGTCCTCAGTTGAGGAAGCTAATTTGGATTCATCGTTAGCTTTGGAGGACTTCACAAGGAGTCTTATTTGCTTCTTTAAGCTGAGGAGGGAGTGGTTTCAGTTTGGGGCTCACTCTCTCTTACTCTTAGACAGCAATTTGTTCCTCTTCTTGTAAAGCCTGTGAATGCCAGCTGTCAACCAGACAGGTTTGCTCTTCCTTGAGGAGCTTGTTTTAGTATGGCCAAGTCAATGCAGTTATTCATGTGTTTGTATAAAGCATTTGTGTAGAACTCGGCATAGTTGCCAGTTCCGTCTGAGGGAGGAGGTGCAATGAAGGTATTTATACCATCCCGTAAGAGATTATAATCTGCTTTGGAGATGTTTTTAGTTTAGTTTGTGCTGGGGGCGGGGTCAGATGGGATAATAACTTCAAAAGAGACTGGTTTATTTTCAGATATCACCAGGGAAGACCTCACAATGGGGGTGCTACAGTGGTCCCCCATATTGGTAAGCACCGATCCAGGATGTTGGTACCCCTTGTGGGGATGTTAGCTAGCTGGTCCAGGGCATTGGAGTTAATGAAGTCGAGGAACCTTTGGGCAAGTGAGTTTCTGCATGGGTAATTTCCACAGTTAATGGATGGGTAGTTAAAGTCACCCAAAACCATGGTGTTTGGATGTATCTTGATAGACTCAAGTAGATCCAAATAGGCAGAGTGGGTACCCTGATTCATGGAGAGTGTCCTGTAGCTGGCAATGACTTGAATAGGTCTGCAACCAACAGCTAATTGCACCTGAAGTATCTCCAGGGAATCATGCTTCTCTTGGAGTGGGCCACCACAATAGAAATGGGGATATTGCAAGCAATTCAGAGTATAACATCTTTTTTATAAAACATCTGAAAAGTCCACTATACATAGGGCAAGATTCATAGATGTGGTTATGTGAAGGCATAGAGGGAAAAGGTCAACTCAAGATTTAGACATCTACACAGTAAATCTACTGTGCACCAAGTTGGTAAATGGTGCCCAATTCAGAGAAAACTAAGCTATAAAGCATGATTAGCAGTACTGATAACAGCTTAGAAAGATACAAACTGCATAACAAAGCTGTTAGTGCAAGACTTTCTACATCACAATTGAAAAAGTACTCTGCCTGCTGTATTCCTATGAAATCACAATTTCTGAAACTATCATTTTTACATGGATAATACCAACCATTGTAGTTATAGCACCGGCCATTGTAGATATAAGCCGCTCCTTCAGCATGTGCCAGTTCACTCATTTCACATACACACCCATACATTTTACATAACATATAAGTGTATGTTTATATATATATATATATATATATATATATATATATATATATAAGCACACACACACAAACACACACACACACTGCACACATGCAACTGGCACAGTCATATACAATGGCAACAACAACAAACAATTCACAAAACATATGTATTTAAGTTATACATCTCTGTGCTATTGTTACACACACACACACACACACACACACACACACACACACACACACACACACATACACACAGGCATGCAGCAATTCAGAGAAGATAAGTTAGCTCAAGTTTCTTCTCATTCAAGTACAGCACCTACTGCTGTTGTAGCAAAGTAACAGTACAACTGCTCTAACATGCACTAGTGGGGTGTACTAACACAATACTGTACAATAAAAATGTATAATGTTGCACATCTCTGCATTTTGTGAACTCAGTCCCAGAATATAAAGACTAAAGAAAAAGATGCAGTAACATGTAGGAATTTGTTTTGAGCAAAATGCGTTTCATTATTTCCGACAGTGTTGCTCAGACCTACATACTGACCTACCAGCTGTGGTTCACACTGCATACAGCTGTCCTGTATTTATTACACAGCATGGCCCATCTCACAAATATTAAGGCTATGCAAGGATACAGGTACTATTCTGGTGTAGTAAGCACAGTGCTAACCTTCTATACACCTGGGTTATATCTGTATAACCACCCCAGTGGGGTGTTATGTGTTCTCTTACAATGCGGGGCACACAGACAACAATGCTGCCTGTCATCCTACCGGCAACCTCCAAATGTTTATAAGGTTATATCCTTCCCTCCTAGCTGCAGTCTTATGCACCTTTCTACATTATCCTTGCAGGGCACAAAGAAAGGAGTGCTGTGCACCCTGTTCCACACAGTGTATCCATGTCTGACCACTTACAGTACTGTATTTTTACAGGGCACAAAGTACTATACAGTATTATATCCTTACAGGGTGCAAAGACAGGATTGATGTGCATCTTATCTCGCATAGCATACTAATCTCTGATCACTTACAGTACTGTGTCCTTGCAGGGCATGCACAAGAGTGCTGTGCACCTTAACCCACTCAGTGTACTCATCTCTAAGCATTGATATTACTGTATTGTTACAGAGCACACAGACAGGAGTACTAGACACTCTGTTCCACACTTACAGGACTATATCCTTTCAGGGCATATAGACATGAGTGCTGTACACACTATCCCACACAGTGTTCTCATGTCCCACTACTTACAGTAGTATATCATTGCAGTGCACACAGACAAAGAGTGCCATGCACCCTACCCACATAGTGTACTTGTCTCTCAGCTCTTATAGCACTGTATCTTTGCAGCTGTAGGCAGGAGTGTTTACACTCTATCCCACACAGAGTACTCATGGTAATGCCATCCACCGCGGCATTGAATGAGACTTCTTCTTGCATACACACAGCATTAATCATTTTTGGAATTACAGTGTCACACTCCTTTGTGCTGTACCAGTCTTCTCTACAACCCCCTCACTGCTATCTTCTGAGGACAATGCTCACTGCACTGTGGAAATGAGCAGCACGGGATGGTGGTTTGTGCGGTTCATTTCTTTACATTCCATACCAGCTGACATTTGTGTAGTTGTGTTTGTCAACCCAGAGTCTGTCAGCTGTGTGAGTGTGTCATTACCTACACTTGTAGTGGTATATTACAGAGACACTAACTCAGTGTCTCATGCGCATTTACAAGAAGGAAGCAAATGCATATTGCTGTTGGGTTGAGAAGGCAGTGCCATCCTCAGTCGTCCATGTCCTTGTAGAGAATTCTTTAATTTTCTTAAGCCAATGCATTTTGCCAAATGCTGAACTGATAAAACACTTATCCATAATTTGAATGGCAGGATGAACAAGTTAAGCGGCAATACTTTGCTGACAAAGAATAAGCCCCTAAAAAGCTTTGTTTCAGCTTACAACTTGCACATTTCTCCAAACATTTCCCACTCCTTGTCTATAAAAAACATATGCAAGTCAAACTTGAATTTTCTGACTCGAGCTATGACTTATGCTTTCCCTTTCCTTTCCTTTCCATTCCTTTGCTTTGCTTAAGTCTAACTCCACTTGACCCTTAATTATACATTTTCTCCATATCATGCCCCCCTTCCTTTTCTTCTCAAAATGTACAGGAATTACAGCTAGACTATACTACATGCAGTGCTATATATACTATACTTGCACACAATACTACACTAACTAGAGTATGCTGTACTGTACTATAATATGGTATAGCAAAATATGCTGAAGTGCAGTACAGTACAGCAGGTAATGGAGCTGTCTGTATCAAAGATGGCTCTTATTTACTAAACATGAGTCATCATAGTAATGACAAGTCTGAGAAGTTGCATGAGACATCTGTGGGCATTTGTGCTCCTGCAGAAGGAGGAATCAAGCATTGTGACACTGACATGAATGTAAAGGATGTGTAAGGCTATCTAGTTTGACATGAAAATGCTCAGCTGTAAACTATAAATACTGCACTCTGCAGAACCCAGAAATCCATTAATCCTTTACTGTAAATAATAATTTCAAGGCATCTGATAAGTTTTCATTAAATGAGCTGAGTTCTGTTATCATTTACATACTGTACAAAATGTTCACTCTACAGGCCATTATCTGAACAAGTACGGCTGCTATGTCATATGCTCTGATGGCTCCGCCTCCTGCTAATATTTTCTGCTTTGACAGATGCATGCCAGGTTATATTCTGTTTAAATCCTCTGTAAGTAATTACATTTATGAGGCAACTCATCCAAGGTTAAGACTGACCTGGCACAGTGTCTACATGCTTCTGGACATTCCTTCTGCTTTATGAGCTAAATAACAATTTTTATTTATTTATTTATTTATTTTATTTTACATTTGTTGACCGGGCTAGTCTAGCTGGATACATGTCCATTTTCAGTAGAGGCCCAGGGAGAAAAGCTCCAAGAAATCATACATAGTTAAAACAGAAGTTATTACAGATATTATAAAACAGCAAGTATTACAAAAGCCAATTATAATAACATTTTTTTATCCCCACCCCCCCCCCCCACAGGTACATACAAATTGCAAAACACTTAGTGATTTCATGATCAGGTGCAAGATACATATATGTTGTATAATAGTATTTTAAAGAATAGGTAAATGGAAGAAAAGAAAGGATGTAGGGTGAGGTATAGAGGATAGGAAAATAATTAGTCTGGGTTAGTACAGGAGCATAGCCATTGTTTTCTGAGGTATAGTTTTAGGTTCTTTTTAAAAAGTGAGAGAGAAGACTGAGAAGTGATTTCTGAGGGTAGTTTATTCCATATTTTTCCAACAGAGTTCGAGAATAAGGATTCACCTACTGAGTTGTTGGGTTTAGTAGTATTGATCAGTAGTTTGTTTGAGGAGCGTAGATTTTTGAGATTATTATAAGGTGTAATTAGGGTAGAGAGTATTGGGGTGTTGCTAGGTTGATACAGGGTCTTGTGGATTATTGTAAACTGGTGAAGCTGGAGCTGGTTAAGTAGTTCTAGCCAGTTTAGATGTCGTAGATTTAGACAGTGATGGGTTCTAAAAGGAGAGCCTGTTGCAAATCTAGCAATATTGTTATAGGATGTTGCTAGTTTATTGAGGTTGTTTTTAGAGAGATTGGTGTATATAGGAGAAGCATAGAGGAGAGTGGAGATTAGGTAAGTTCTGGCTATAGTGGTCCTAGCTTCTGGTGTAAGATAGGGTTTAATTCTGTAAAGGCATCCTAGTTTTTTTGTTAACTAATTTTATTGTGGTGTTTATATGAGTGTCAAAGTTAAGATTGTTGTCTATTGTTATTCCTAGCAGTTTAGTGGTTGGTTCAGGAGTGATAAGAGTACCGTTGTTAGAAGTGAGATTGAAATGGAAAGAGGTGGACATTTGGGTTGGTGTAAAGAGTAGTAGTTTAGTTTTCTTGGGGTTTAAGAGGAGGCAGCAGTGTGAGAACCATTGTTCTACAGTGTTGAAAGCTTTTTGAGTAAGATTATGAAGTTCAGTTTGAGAGGAGGCTGAGCAGATTATGGTAGAGTCATCTGCATATTGAATACAGGTGGAGTAAGGAATAGCAGAACTCAGGTCATTAATATAAATGGAAAATAGGAGTGGGCCTAGTATTGAGCCCTGTGGGACCCCAAAGGAGATAGAGAGGTGATTTGATAGTTTATTTTGCCAGAGTACAGCCTGCTGGTGGTTTTCAAGGTAGGATCTGAACCAGCTCATAGATAGAGGATCGAGTGAAAGAGAGTTCAGTGTATGGAGGAGTAGTTGGTGATTAACCATGTCAAAAGCTTTAGATAAGTCAATGAAAACTGCAGATGAGAGAAGATTTTTGTTGCGGTTATTGTTAATGCAGTTAGTGAATGACAGCAGAGCAGTGGTAGTACTGTGGGAAGGTCTGAAACCATGTTGACAGTTGGCAAGTAGATTGTTCTGGAGAAGGTGGTTAAGAAGTTGTTTATGAATACACTTTTCCATAATTTTTGCAATAGGGGATAGTAAAGCTATAGGGCGAAAGTTAGAGAAGTCATTGGAGTTCCCCCCTTTGTGTAGTGGGATGATATGACAAATTTTCCAGATAGATGGGACAGTTCCTTCACTTATAGATCTATTTATCAGAATGGAGATGGGATAGGCAATGGCTTTAGCTCCTTTTTGCAAGAATTCTGCAGGCAGTTTATCGGCTGCGGAAGTATTAGGTTTTAACTTTTGGAGAAGGGAGGAAATGAAGGAAGTAGATACTGGTTGTAAGTGAAATAAAAGAGGTAGGTTTATAGAAGAGGTGGGCAGGTTAGAGGTATCAAGGGATAGGTGGCTAGCTAGAGTTTGGATGGCGTCTGTGAAGAAAGAGTTGAAGGCATTGGCTGTTTGTGTGGGATTGCTAGGGTTTGAGCCTTGTGGGGTGGGTAAGATTGATTGGCCTGTGAAAAGAAGATTGTTAATACTAGTCCAGAATTTTCTAGGATCCTTTTGAGTGGTTTGCTGTAAATGTAGACAAAAATTCTTTTTGTCTAGTAGGATGGCTTTTTTTGTAATATTTCTATGTTCTCTAAAGGTTTGTCGGTCTGCTAGATTCTTAGTTGAACGCCATTTTGCCCAGGATTTGTTTCTAAGAAGGATTTTCTGTTTAGTATTGTTGGTGAGCCAAGGGGCGGGCTTAGCTTTGGTTCTTATAGAGCGAGTTGGTGCATGGTGGTCAAGGATGGTTAAGAATGTTGAATTGAAGTATTCAACTGCTTCATTTAGAGGGAGTGATTTTAATGGTGACCAGTTACATTGTCTTAGTTCTGTTAGGAAAAGTTCTTGGTTAAATTGCTTTTTAGAGCATATTGTTCTGAAGGTGTTAGGGAATATTATGTTGGTTTTCTGTCTGATAATGTAAGTTAGAGAATGGTCACTTAGGTCATCTGGAAGGGTTCCTGTTATGTAGGCTTGATGAGGGGTATTAGTGAGTATCCAATCCAGGGTACTTTCTTTGTTATGGAGTGTGTTAGTTCTGGTAGGGCAGTTTATATGTTGTGAGAATCCATATAGGTTGATATGGGAGGCTGGGGTTGTACTAGTACAGGAATTCCAATCAATATTAACGTCCCCAAGGACTATGGTTTCTTGAGGGAGATTAATAGAAAGTCAGTTAAGGATATACTCAAGTGTATTAATGTTATTTCCTGGGGGAAGATAAAGACAGGTGATATTTATGGCTTTGCATGTGTTGACCTGAAGTTTGGAGATAATTACTTCTGCTCTATTATCCAAAGGGAGGTTCAGTTTTATAGTGCTGACTTGTAGCTCTCCTTTATAAAGGATTGCTACCTCTTCTCCCTTTTTGGTAGTACGGTCAAGTCTGATTATATTATAACCAGGTGGGGTGATTTCATTGTCTTTAATGGTAGGTTTTAGCCATGTTTCTGATAAACATAGGATGTCAAATTGGTGAGTATGCAGGAGGGCATGAACTTGAGCAATTTTATTGCAAATACTACATATATTAAGATGTGCTATAGAGAGTGAGTTGGGTAGTTGGGTAGGTGAAAGGGTCCTAGTTTTGTTATGGATACAGTTTGTAGTGGTAAGAGGAATGTTAGGGCCAGGGTTGCGATGAATGTCTACATCCAGTAATGTCTGGGGAGGAGTAAAGTGTTTGGGCTGGAGAAGCTTAACATCATAGTTAAGTAGTTTTCAACAAAAACTGACATATGCACTGATTACAGCATAGACCAACAAATATTGTAATAAACTCAAGAACTATGGCTGAGAACTTCTGATGCACCTGGAAAAGGTTCACAGCTCAAAATTTAGCAAAAGAAACTGCAATGTTTTAGTAGTAAAACAACAGTATTCTGCCTTCCTTCTAATTTTTATTATTACACCTGTTTTAAGTACCATCTGATAATTAATAAGGCTGTAAAGAGTGACCTAAGTCATTTCACTGCAGACTGTATACCACCGTTGATGGACAAAAGCAGCATCCCAGCTCTGCAGTCAACTAGAACACAATAAATGCACTTCAACATGCCACAGATTCTATGACCTTTCCATTAGTTTGTATTACATTGTAAAGTGCTTTTTAAACATGTACGCAGCTACTGTGTTTGGTTACTTATCTTATATTCTGTCCTTCACATACTGTCCTTTATCGTCAGTGACCCTTACAACCTAGTATATTACATGCAGAAGGCTGTGCTTTTTCATTCCTTTCTCTGGGCATCATCTACTACTTGGTGTTTATATCAAATAGCTAGTCAGATAGTTTTTCACAGATAGTGTTTCTCTATTCTGCCAAGATTATTTGAATAGGTATTTCAATTCTCGCTTGACTCATATCAGATTGCTGACAACAGAGAGCCTGCCTATAAAAATATCCTGCGAGTCTCATTATCCCTAACATCATCAAAAGTTTTTCATCACTCTTAGCAAATATGGTGGTTTTGTACTACATTTTTTTGCCTCAGTAGTTTAAGCAGCCTTATGATACATATCATGTCAAATCCCTTTGCCCAGTCCTTTTGACATTATGATGGTCAAAAAGCTGGACAATATATTTTTCTCAGTTCTTTCAGAGAATTGCAAGCAATTGTTGCATATCCTGAATAACAAATTT
Organism: Protopterus annectens; assembly: GCF_019279795.1. Lineage (NCBI taxonomy): Eukaryota > Metazoa > Chordata > Ceratodontiformes > Protopteridae > Protopterus > Protopterus annectens. Next base: position 1,468,829,042 of record NC_056732.1, on the reverse strand, counting down.
TGTTCCTTTTTTAGAAGGCACATGCTTACAACTTACAATTGAAGTTAAAATAGGCACTACTATAAAACTCTGCTTTACAGTGATGCATAATTTTCAATAAAATGCTACATGTTTCTCAAATTTAAAGGATATTCATGATAACTGTGCAGGGTCTTGTACTATATCAGTGTGAACTCATCAGGGTTGTAGGTCTTTCTCTTCCTGATCATTGTGTCTTGGTGCTTTTAGAGCAAGAAATCTGGACAAATCCTTAAATGAAAGTGAGAGAAAGGCCCAAAAATAGGGACACTTTTTAAATACTGCTCTTACAAACAAAAAGTTGATGGAATAACAGGTTTTGGCATTAGCATGACTTTTCTGAAGGATACGAGTCTGCAACTCAAATGTCTGTCATTATTTTCTAACTTCAATCTGTAATGATTTACTACTAATTTGCCACAAAAAACACAATTTTATGAATAACAGACCAAAAATATGAAGCAAAAATCTGGACATTCTACGAAAATCTGTACAATTGAGAGATACGAGTGGTTATTTACATCTTGGTGTCTTAAATCTATCCCTTCAGACTTCATTAGCTGGGATGTAGCTTTGCAGCATAAAGAATCAGGATTAACCATAAAAAATGCTATGTCCTTTATGACACTCATGTTCTCATAAACTACTTCTAAAGGCAGGTCGCTCATGTCCTTCATAACACTTACTGCTCATAAACCATTTCTAAAGGCAGGTCGCTTGTGCACTTCATAAAACTTACTGCTCGTAAACCATTTCTAAAGGCTGGTTGCTTGTGGACTGCTTAAATAAGTTAGTCAGTTATGTATTTACCTGATTTTGTTGCAGCCATTAAGACTGAAGACCCTTCAGTCATAAGTCAGAAAAACAAACCAGCAAATAATTCACATTTTTTATGTGCAGTCATTCACCCCCACTTTGAAATCACCAGACTTCAAGATTTGTTTTATTAAACCAGTTACCCATTCAGCTCCCTGTACCCTACTAACATATGAATAGGGTTCAGTGTAATGGGTTGTAGTGAACTAACCAGATGCTCTTAATTCTATGTTAATAAAGAAGTTCAGCATGATACCATAAACTATTATTCATTTCAGGTTCAGGGGTATCGGCTAACTCCTGCTCAGCTGTTACCAAATAATGGGGCATGAATCACACGGATGCCACAAAATAATATGAGGTGCAGGGGATATGGAGTCTAAATCTGTCCCATCAGCACCTATTGTGTATTCAGCAGGCAGTGAGCCTTATAAGAATGTAATTGCCAATTACAAGACAGAGCTGTAATCTCTCAATCTCCGGGGTTTTACCCACTTCAGTTTGAGGCTACTGCCTTTTAGTGTTATTTCACTGATGGTATCTGAGATTTAACAAAACTATTTTCCATAGTATATATACTGTCACCGTTTCCTAGAAGGGGCTACTGATACCTCTCAGTGACTGTAACTTTTTTTCTATATTTATGGCACGTTGTCACAAATCAGAGTACTAGTCTGACAACAAGATTTCAATTATTAAACACTCTTCTACTGAGCCAATCAACATTCATTTATAGTAGCTGATAGCCAAGCAGTCTCCTTCCTAAAAGCAGATACCAGTGACACATCAGTGGTACAAGGACACTCTATCTTACTGAAATAGACTTGAAATAAGACATCATCCACAAGCTTTTGCAAATTAGCAAATTACAGTTCTTCACTTTTTAAAATAGAGCTATTTATGCATATAGCATTGCAGTTACACAGGAAAATAAAAATAAAAAATAAATTGTTTCATATAGCTAGACTGATAAACAAAAATCTAACTATGCCTGTTGCGGTTTCCAAATATCCGCCGTTGCTGACTGAAGTCTCAGGATGAAAATAAAATCTGACAATTCTGTGGTCTTGAAATCCTTGGCTTACCTTTCTTCGCAAGTTAGAATTTTTCAAGTCCACGTAACAATGCCAGCCACCAAGAAAGAAAAAGACTGCAGCAGTTCTTGTTCAGTACACACCATGGATAGATTTCATAGCTCTCAAATGTCCAGATTTTTGCAGAATGTCCAGATTTTTGACTCATATTTTTGGTCTGTTCCTCATAAAGTTATAGCTTTCGGACAAATCACTGGCAAATCATTGAAGACTAAAGTCAGAAAACAATGGCAGTCATTTAATTTTCAGACTTCATATCCTTTGGAAAATACATGCTAATGCAAAACCTGTTATTGTATTAAATTTCTACATTTGTAAAAGCAATATTTCAAAAGTGTCCCTATTTTTGGGACTTTGTCCCCCATTATTTGCGGCTTTGTCCAGATTTCTTGCTCTAAGAGGTTGAGAAATATGATAGATTTCCAATAAAAATATAATGCATCTTTCATTTTAGTACAAGATGCATAAGGCAAAGAGAGTTCCATTCCATGGTGAGTGAATTTGGTTTGTCAGAGAAACACTGTACACGATAATAGTAAACAATTCCATATTATAGTGACCAATTATAATGAAATACACATTTATTTACATTTTTAAATCAAAGGAAACTTAAATAATCTGATAATCTGTTACTAAATTATTTAAACTCACATTATGTATTATAATTATAATTATATATTCCAAAGACATGCATCTGGAGCATTTCTCCCCGGGCCTCCGCTGAAAACAGGCTCTGTGGAACCTAGTCGGACTTTCCCGGTCAACAAATGATAAATAAATAAATAATAAAAATAAATAAAAAAATTATGTAAGGTCAAGGGATTTTTTTCATAATAAATCACTTAATGTTAAAAAAGGGGTAGATATTTTCTTGTAAGATTCTTAGCACCTGAGGAATAAAACAATACATTATTTAGGTTATTCAATACAATTGTTATGCTGAATTTGGCTTTTTGACTTAATCATTATTACTATGTAATATGTCATTGTGCATTTTTGTGCCATGCACTAAAACATTTTCATGAGATAATTTACATATATCCCAAGATGCCTTAAAAAAGGGAGGTTTATAAATATTTTTGAGCATATTTCATTTGGCAAGATGAGCTTTATCTTCATTTACAAGTAGCATGCATTAGCGAAATAAGTTTGGAAAACTCAAGAAAGAGTAAACTGCAAGGAACCACCATGAAGTAAAACTCACAGTTTAATGAAAAAACAAGTGCTTTCACGCACACTCAGGTGCGCTTCATCAGGTTACAATCAAACAATAAAAACAATCCCTTAAATACAAAAACTGTCCTCACTCATTCAATTAAATGAATCAATTATTACCAATGATTAAAATTATTACAATTTTCCTTAAAAGGGCAATGACATCCTATCAAACAAACGTTCAAGCCTTACACATATGCATTTAACAAATGTATATTGTAGATGGGAAAGAATCATTAACCTATCACAATAGATTTACAAATCAATATGTCGTATTCACCAAAATTAACAAAACCTTAAAAACGATAGCCTTATTAAGGACATTCATATTAGATTAATATTTGCCTATATCAAATGTTAAAACTAAAAATTTACATGTGCATAACCTGCCTAAAGGCTTAGCGTTAAGTGTCTAAATGTCGCTAGTTAGAATGGGAATACATACATATTTCCGCTTTGTTTAAAATCTATTCACTTAAAGTAACATAATGTCATGGCTATCCCAAAACAATATATAGTGTCAAATTGAGAACATAAAAACATAAAAAATCATGCAGATGAGTATACATCAAGTGTCCATAATTACTCTGATGGAAAACAGTGAAAACGGTTCGATTTGTTTAAAACCTAATCACTTAACACAATATGACGTCATGCTATCTTGAATTATATATATAATGTCTGCCTAGAACATATAGAAGATATCATGCTATATATATGTGAATATATTTATTGATATCATCCAAATACATATTCAAATTTATTTATATACTGATGCAGACATACTGAACTATATATTAACAATCAAAATATACGCCATATAAAAATATATATGAAGTGGCCTAACTCAGGCATGTACAAGCTCCTTTTTGCTAATTAAATTAAAATTATAAACCTGAAATATATCAACCTATCATCTAAATGGATATAATGTATTGGGAACTGTTTAACAATTCAATATCTTTACATTATACAGACCCTAAAAGCACCGGTCGAATACTCAGAGTAGAATTAAGTCCTGGCTCTACATGGGCTTTCAAATTTAAAATCCATCTTAGCTCACATAGTTCAAGTGTGCCTAGATGGTCTCCTTCTCTTCTATTATAATTCACTACCTGAATTACTCTAAAACTAAAACCATGTTGAGGGCAATTGTAACAATGCTTGGCCAAGACATTGGTGAGGTTATTTTTCCTAATGTCATAAGTGTGGTTATATATACAATCCCTAAACCTACGTGAGGTCATCCCTACATAATATGCATCACACATATTACATGTGGCCAAGTATATAACATTACGGGTATCACAGGTGGCATAAAATGCTGGTCTGAAGGCCATGCTTATACCTGGAATTTCAAGGCCTTGAGATGTAGATATGTACTTACATATGGAGCATCTTTTGCAAGGATAAGTGCCCGTTTTATATTTAGCTCTAATGTCAACAGGCTGAATGTCCATCCTTTCCTTGCACAATAACCTCTTAAGGTTTAGACAATTACTAAACCTAAAAGTAGGCTCTTTCCCAACTATTTGTAACAACAAGGGATCAAGAAGTAAAATTTTCCAATTACTCTTAATGATCTTTATAATGTGTTCCACATCATTAGTATATTTAACTCCAAAAGCTAAATGTTTTTCATTCCTTCCTGAATGATGGGTATAACCTCCTCTCTTCTTACAGGTGGGGGTTTCAAGTACTGTCTCAACTATTTTGTTGATCATGTTTAATGGATATCCCCTATCAATAAAGCATTCCCTCTGGCATTCTATCAATCTCAATGCATCCTGTTCATTACTACAGAGCCTGAGTATTCTAATCATTTGGCCTTTTACAATATTACGAAAAATATAACGTGGGTGCAGACTATCAAAGTGCAGGATGCTGTTTTTCCAGCATGGTTTCTTATATAATGTGGTGGCTATGCTGTTGTCAATCTCCTTCATGATAGTAATATCTAAAAAATTCACACTTAAAGTTGAGAATTCATATGTGAAACTTAGGAACGAGGTGGTAGATTCCATGTAGAGTATAAATTCATGTAATAAATCTAAACTCCCATTCCAAAACAACAGAATGTCGTCTACAAATCGCCTGTATAAAATGATGTTCTTAAACCTTGCATCATTGAAGATGAAATCTTTCTCCCACTGATGGATGGCCAAATTAGCGTATGCATTAGCACAGGGAGTGCCCATAGCCACTCCCCATGTTTGAGCATAGATTTGATTTTCAAAAATGAAGATGTTATTATTTAAAACTATATCAAGCAGACAACAAATTGTCATTTGTTCATTACTATCCATGGTCCCATGTTCAACAAGACAAGATCTTATGGCCTCAAGGCCATAATCATTAGGAATGCTGGTAAATAAATTTTTAATGTCCAGCGTTACCATTAAAGTGTCTCTACATACACTATTCCTTATTGTATCATGTTCCAAATCACGTAAAAGATCATAAGTATTTTTTAAGATAGTAGGAATAGTGTTGACTAATGTGCCTAATTTAGATTGTATATATAATGAGGCATTTTCTGTTACCCAATGTCTACCAGACACTATAGGGCGTAAAGGGGGTGGGTCCTCCCCTTTATGCATTTTCGGAAGCCCTTTGATTATAGGGATCAAAGGGGAAACTATTATTAGAAAATCATACAAAGATTTGTCAATGCATCTGGTCATAAGCATATCATATATAGTATCATGCACATAACTTATAATAGATTCTACTTTTGATCTATCTAATAGTTTGTAGGCCATATCATTGTTAAGCATCTTCCGCATCAATTCTAAATAAAAACAGGTGTCCATGGCAACAACCCCTCCACCTTTATCTGCTGGCTTAAACACAATTTCTTTATCATCAGACAAACCATTTAAACAGCGTTTCTGCACATGACTCAGATTCACATATATGCCTTTATGTTTCTTATCTTTAAAATAAGAATAAATATCATTCTCACAAGAGTGCATAAAGCATTCGACAGTATTAGACAATGGTGGTATAAAACAGCTTTTTCTCTTGCAAGCCTGTGAACCATAGTCCAAACTAATGTTATTTGTGATGGAATCATTAAACAGTACCTTCAATGATAATTTTCTTGTAAAAAGGCGTAAGGCTATCAGAGTGTCCGAGAGCGTGCTTCCCCTGGAGGGGATGAACGATAAACCTTTATTCAAAATATGCTGTTCATCAGTGGAAAAAGTTCTAGATGTTAAATTAAAGAACAAACAGTTCAGTTTCTTGTTTTCCTCCTCGGCTCCGGAGCTTCCCCCGACATCTTCCTCTTCCCTCTTCCCGACTGGTTGAGCGTACAAGTAGCATGCATTAGCGAAATAAGTTTGGAAAACTCCTAAACCTCTTTTCAGAGGAAAGGAGATGTAGCCAGGATGTCTGCTGTCTTAACTACTTACTGTCACATAGGGACATACTTGTAACATGTCTATGTGCATGCATATCATTGTGGGCATGTCTCTTTGGGCCAGATTCCGTAACATGGTGGTGGAATTACAGACAGCCTCTCCAGTAATTCATTGCAGCTCTGTCCATGTTATTACTTATTGGGGGTACCATATGCTTTATCCTATCTGATTATATGCCAATCACACAACCACATCGAGTTCACACCATGCCAGGAGTAGGTAATAGGAATCATTCTGAACTTCACTGCATTTTCCTAGCATAATGTAAACACCAACTAAAATGTGTCAAATCTGACAAAGTGATCTGGTGTCAGCTGTATCTACAGTTTCTGTTGGTATGTCAGAGGTGGCTCCAGAGGCATTTTGTCCAAGAAATACCTGCAATACCTGATTTGGCATACAGGTAGAGCTGGTGGTCTACAAAACTGTCTGTAATCAAAGCACCACCTAACCTGCCTGTTGGATGTAACACCCTACATATGACAGGCAAATATCTGTCATGTATGCACTTCTACTACATAAAACAGTGATAAGCTGCAGTGCTGTGACTTACAAGTATACATCAAAATTGTTAAAACAAAGAAGTTTTAAATGACACCTGTGTATGAAGTGATCAGTATGTACTGAACACCAAATGAGCACTGCATGGTCTTCATTTGCCCATTCCAATCTACCTGCAGCATGCAGCACAGCTCCACTTACAGGCCAGCACAGGTACTGCAGGCTTCTGGCTACAGGTTGCAGTATCAGTACTGGTATACAGATGGGGAAGCAGCTATGCTGGGAACTAGACCTCCAAGTGTCCTGATTTGACCAGGGCTTCCTGATTCAAACTGCAAATTGGCAAGTTAGCTGTTCGAGCATGCTGATTTATATGCTGCTAGCCCCAAATCCCTGATTCTAAATCCAGCCCAACCACAGTAGAGAGGCAGCTATCCCAGCCACATATCAACAAAGCTTTTTTCATCCCTAATTGGGAACCTCCCTTTAGTTCAGTTTTCCCTCTTCCTATGTGGCTTTTTTTTTTTTTTATTATTAATATCCTATTATATCTCAAATGCCATATCACACACAAATGGTTGTGTTCATGAATAACTTGTAATGTATATATGGAGCCTGGCAACTACTTATAGAAAAGTAGTGTAGCCTGTAGTGATGGCTTTACTTATACAGTATCTACCAGATTAATTAATGAATAAGAAAAGACTAAACAACAAAAATGTCAATTAAAATTATGGGGTTATATTGTGGTGCATATCTCTCAACTGTGCAGATTTTCACAGAATGCCAAGGGTTTTGCCTCATATCTTTGGTCTCTTCCCCAGGAATTTTGTGATTTTCTGTTAAATCGTTGAGCAACTAATCATCAAAGCCACTAATCAGCGAACAAACTTTTCAGCAAAATGTTTCCTAGCGCAAACTGACAGTTGGCTACCACTTGGAATTTGACCTTTTCCCCATTGTAATGTGATCTTGGAGTTGGTATATTTAAATGGGGGGTATGGGGGTACAGCCCCCCACATGCATTGGTGTTATGTTTTATAGTTTTGTTTATGGTCACTAGGATGGACTACTGTCTGTTTGCCGTATGAAACATTTAGGTGAAAAGTTTATCCGCTAATTAGTGGCTTTGATGATTAGTTGATCAATGAAGAGCCGTTCACTGAAGTGAAATTCAATGATATGATATAAACCCATTGAGAGCTATGTTGTGTCACCTTTTCTAATTCAGGGTTTTACAACTAAACAATCTACCAGTTTTACTGTGAATCCAGAGAGCAGTCAAGAACAGCATTGTAAATTAAAAAAATACTGACAAAAACTACATGACGATCAAATCAATAAATAAAAACTTAATACTTCATCACTAAAGAAAGACAAAAAACTGAGTGAACTAGTGTTAGCGCTTTTGTTCCTTTATTCCAGTATAAAGAACTTCATCAGACCTAATATTTTTTTATAATTATTGCAGGTGTATTTATGCAAAATATAAAGCAATAAAATAAGAAGTCACCCATAACCGAAATGCTGATGTAATAAGGAGTGTTACCGTAGTGAAAAGAACCAATAAAAATCCAAGCAGTGTAAAGACTGTGAAATGACCGTGACAAAAGAGAAGTTTCAGTGAGCTGTAATCTCCCAGGTGGAAGAAAATATTACTTTAAAATATCTTAAAAATGATATAAAATGTATAAACAATCTTTTGTTAAGGCAGCTTTAGATTTCAAATCTTTCATATGTATTCCAACATAATTATTTCAAATAGTGTCAATTATAACAATATTAGTGATGGACTGCATGGTTTAAAACTGGAAAAAAAGAAGAAAAATCAACAAGATGACAATGACGTTAGTTACTTAAGCAGTAGCATAAACTAGACACACTCATATATGTGTTCATAGGTAGGTACTAGGCTATCTGTCTGAAGGCATTTATAAGCCTAGCCAGAAGGTTATTTCCTTTAGTTCCTACCTTGACTATCTCTGGTCTGGACCAATATGATTTAATTTCACTGGTAGTGAAGAAAAACCATGAGGTTTCCTTATTAGATGCAGAAAACATAATTCGTAAATGTCTCTTGTAGAGAGAGCACTTCTGATATCCGAAATCTTAGCTTAGTATGTTTAACTTTACCTGACATGCTGGAGGTATCACACTTTTCTTGAATGTCTAATGTAAAGAAAGTTAAAAAGCACCCAGGTACTCTGGCAGCCTTCTTCTTTTCGACTTTCAAACTTTCATCTCCTTTATAACAGAACTTGGACAGAATTCCTGAACTAGTTGAAATGAATTCTACCCAACATCATACATTCTGTCTCTATCTGCATTTTCTTTAGTGTTTTTTTTTTTAATACCTGCACTTCTGGGTTAAAATTCACTAAATTTGGGATGCACTGCAATTATTAGGTATTTTTGTGTCACTTGGTGTGCACTTTTTATATTTTAGGAAGCTTCCGTGACCTTTATGTGTTTCAAAAGGCTTGCAGTGTTGTTTCACAAAGCAATTCTCTTTTTATATCACAAAGAAATGAACTGCTTAATGAATTTGCCAACAGAAATCAACTTTGTCATTTGTGTAACTAGAAATAAACTTTGAAGTTTGTGGCACAGAAAAGTTTACAGAGGAAGTTACCTTTTAGCAAATTGTTTCAGCTGTGCTTACCACTTTTGGTGTTTCTTCCCTGGCTAAAGGATGGAGTCTCATTTTGGCTCAGCTGGCTCTTCTCCTGCAGGAGCTAGAAAAAAAACGCTTACCACAGAGTACTTGCTGTTATCATGGACTCTCAATCTATATGCCTCAGCATATAGTGGGTGAACCTGCAATGGCCATTGGTTGTTCCTCAGACTTACAAACTTACCTCTCCAGTTTCCTCTGTTGTAATCCTTTTGGTCAGCCATGCCCTCTTCTGTTGTTCCTCTGTCCAATATGAACATGTGAAAACCAGCTTCTTTATGTCTGGTATACGCAATAAGAGATTCTTTTTGAGGTAAGTGGGGCAAGGGACCATTATACAGGGTCCTTTAAGTTGGTCCTCTTCTGCTAGAACTCCTATAAAGAAAAAAACAACAAAAAAATAAAATCATTCTTTTGATGATGTTATCCAATTAATAAACAGAGTAAGGAATATGTTATCCAGAGAGATTTTGTACATAGCTATTTTATCTAAAGGCAATACAGGTGAGTATTGCAAACATGTTAATTATTGATTACAGACAGAAATGATCCATAGGATATGACTTTTGGTTAGAAATGATTTATATAATGTAATACACAGCAATTTTTCCAAAATCACAATACCTCTGCACACCTTTAAAACCTTACCTGCAAATTACATTAATGACTGTACTACTTTAAAAACAGTCTATCTTTTATGTGTGTTAGCAAGAAGTGTTTTGCAACTTTCAATGATAGTTTATCTTCTCAGCACTGTTTTGCAGTGGCTGTAGTGCAAGACAGCATAAGACCATTGCTGAGCAATATAAAACTTGCAGTGCATGAAGCACAAAATTATACTGCAAAAATGGTGAAATGATAAGCTTATTAAGCACCTTTCTGATCTCACGTCATTAAGGTGCTTAGCAAGCTTTTGTTAAGCACTACTAAGTATTGTTAACATCAGGTCTATCACTGGAGATTGACAGTAGAAAGCGCTAGCTGGCAAAGAACAACATTAGAGAGTAAAACAGCTGTCAAACCTGTTAGATATTTCAGTATGACACACTTACAAACCAAAAGCTCAGAATTCATTCTTCAGAGGGACACCATTCTACCTGTTATATGTTTAATAACACTGAAGTGCTTTACTGGCTTTCAAAGTCTTTGAAAGACAGTAAAACACTTTTTTTTTCTAACCAGTAAAGCTTCATGCATCACACAAAATTATAGCTGGATTTCACTGATCATAACTCCTATATGTTCTCAACACAAAGGCCTGGATTTGCCTCTCACTCTTCTCGCTTCAGATGAATTTCTTGGCATTTATTTCTCAGACGTATAATAAGTTGGTTATGATCAGTGATCTGATCATACTTCTATATGTTATGCACCTCTTTGGTGTCAGAGAGGTGCATAACAAGCTTTTCTTTTCTCTGATTGTTGAGTGCAATAAGCATACTCCATGTACTTCAGTATATAGAATACTAATGCACTGATACAAGTGCTTGAGCAAAGAAATACAAACAAGACCTTTGTCATTTTATAGACACACTTATACCTACACCCTCACATACTAATGCAAGGAATCACTATGACTGTAAATCCTGAACACCTATTTATATAATATCTTGGTTATAGATGATTTCTTCATAAAGTATACTGACTGTTACCAGAGTGGACAAGGGCAGAGTTGTTGCCCATTGTCTGTAAGTCATTAAGATCAGAGATGCTGCAAGTAACCTCAGTGCCTTAACTGCTTCACAATCATATATATGAGTGTGATCTTGTCACTGATGTGGGACTGAATGAAATTATTGCACTACCTATGTCTGTAAGGAGGATAAACCACTAGTGTTGAGCAGCATTTTGCTTCACCAAGAACAATGCATAAATTCAAATGTAAAATAACTGGCTTCAGTAATTGACCTGTACACTGTCATCATTTTAGGGCCACCCAGTATGTGTATCTGCCTGGGACCAAATGGTCAGCAGACCATGCAGCTTTGTCAGGTAAGGTATGCATCCCTCAGCTCATGGCTTTGGCATATTGGCTATAGAACCACATTTAGGTAGTGTTCAAATCATGAGCATGCCCCCACAGCACATTTCAGTTTGAACAACAACAGGATTATGTGGCTCAGTGCTGGAAGCTTAAAAATAAAATACCTCAAGTTAAGGTTTTAGCTCACCCTTAAAGATCTCCATACTTGCATAATTAATAAAACTTTGTTTCAGACCAATGAGAGCACTTCTTCCTTGCCAAGGTATTGCACCTTCCATGCACCCAGGGCCCCTGGAATTTGTATGACATATCTATATTTATGAAGAACCCCATCATTTCATGATAGATATTACATAATACCTTCATAGAACTTCTAAAGGTCCTAGCATAGTTTAGCAAAATTGGCTACTGCACTGTTTTAACTATAGGTTCCCCTTCCATATCCACTACGGAGCATACTTATTACCACAATCAGCTAAGCAATTTACCTATTAAGCATATTACCATTTTTAATGGGAGAATTTGATTATCCAACTATCAGCTGGCAACTTTATATGCAACTTTTATTGAATACACCAAGGAGTTTTTAGTGTAAGCAGTCCCTATTCCCACCAGGGCTGTTTCCCCATACTGGTCCATTCTACTTGCTTCTACCATAAAATTTCAATTCAAATTTCCCCACCCATAAAAATGCTTAGTAGTTTGGGATTAGTCTAACCTAATTTATTATTATTTACAGATAACCTGGTCCGCACACCTGGTGTGTTACACTGAATAAACCCATTAATGATGACACCAGTGCTTCAGCATATTGTTCAGCATTCTATTCACCTATGAAAAGATGTATAGAAGAGGCCATTTCCTTCAACCACAAGAAGTGTTCAGAAATAATCCAGTACGGTGGAACACTCACATAAATCAGCTCTACATTAACAAGAAAAAGATCATGACTTTTTGTAAAATATTACATTTTTCACATTATAAAATCAGCTTAAAAGCAATATGCAAGGTCATAGGTATAAAATTAGAGAGTACAAAGCAGGTTATGAACTTGGAATTGCATTCATTACAAAGGATAATCATGAAGTTTTCAATTTCTACATTATGAAACTTAGAAGTAATACTCATTTCTGTTCTGTACTCATCTCAAATGTTATATCCCACTCTGAACTAGAAACTACAGCTAGTAGCCCTGCTGAGAAATTTAGCTCTGCCTCATGCACATACGCATAAACACACACACACACACACACACACACACACACACACACACACACACACACACACACACACACACACACACACACACACACACACACACACACACACACACACACACACACACATCAATTCTTCTTGGTCATACTAGTTGTTATTATATTTGATCAAGTAGTTTTTCCTCATTCTAAAACTAAAAACACTTGTTCCATGTGTGCCAACAACATTATTCCAGGCTGTCTGATAGTAAATCTCCAACATCACATCACCCAAACTCTCCTAAATGTATTTAAACATAGCCTTTTCACAGACTATATACCCGAAATTCAGAGAACAGTCACAGCTGTTCTCCCTCAAACAGATGGCATCAGAGCAAACCCCAGTAACTACAGTCCTATTAGTCTTACTAGCTTTATCTGTGAAGATATGGAATGGATTATCACAGAGTTAGCTAACAATGACACAGGTGATCTCTTGACCATCAACTCCCAAACATCTGGACTTGTTATGAGCAGGCCATACCTACTAAACCTGGTATTTTCATTTTTTAGAAGGTCACATACGTTTTAGACGTGGTGCAAACCTTCCTTACTACTTAACTTGACCTTGGTAAAGCATTTGACATCAACCCCATGTGGGCATCATAATTAAAGTCTCTAGGCTTTGACATCACTACTAAAACCACTCGGAAAGACTTCCTATCTAAAATCTGTCTCTGCTCTTCCTCAAATCCAGGATAAGCTATATCCCTAAGTGTGAACAAGTACCTTTTCATTCCTTATAACTCCTTACTCTCCCTTCTTTACTTGCTTCCTTACAGCTATGAAATTTCCTTCCCTGACTTTCTCTCTAAATACACCATAAGCCTATTTCCTTCATTTCACATTGCAGTTCCTGTTTGTATTAGACTAACTTACTTTTAACTTCTCTACAAACTGTCTACAATTTCTCTAAATATTAAATTGTCATATAACTTGTAGTGATTCTTAACCAATGTTTTTATATTATTTCTAGGTACTTGCATATTATCGCAACCAGATTTTTCACGGCAATAGCAGCTGCTGCCCGATCCTGAAATATCTTCGTAAACGTGAAAAAGTTGTTTTGTGTGTTTTCTTTACCACTATGTCTTCTTTTCTGGACTGTTATCAATTAAATGTCAGAAAAAAAGACTATCGCTGCTTAGGTATGTTTCTTTATATCTTGGCTTACTCCCATTGCATTGCAATGGGACATGAACATGCCATATAGTACACTGAGAAGCTTAACAGTCACGTCGCACAAGTTAATTTTGAAAAGAATGATGGCAGTAAAAAGGCTTCTGGCTTCCCTTGAAAGTCACTGACCATAACCCTGACTGTCATATACAAAAAGGGAAGTAGGTGTTCTGAAAATGTTTCCCCCAGTACATGGAGCTGTGTGTGTAAAACAATGACATCAGCTTGACAGTATACATTCAAATTTATTTGTGAAGAACTAGGATGCTACAAGGGTTTGAGAACTACGATTTCATTAAAACACACACACAACCTAAATGAAAACACTGACATGTAAATCATCCCAGTTATACCCTCAGATCTTCTGTCTTTCATCTGACAACAGCAGTTAAGGAAGAATACAGCCCAAATTATTACCGTTACTTGACAGCATTTGCTGCCACAAAAAATAGGAATGTTCAGCGGGCGGACTTGCAAAAAGCAACATGAGGCAGTAAAGTGCATACAGAAACAAGTACAGTAGTTTTTTTTTACATTTCTTGGATCACACTCCCGAATACTGCCCGCGTTATGAAAGAAAATACAGTAGATAACTTTTGCAAAACATTAACAAGCATATGTCATGATCAGGAAGCGGACGTTATTGTCGTGAAAAATCTGGTTGCAATAATACGTAAGTACCTATTTCTAATTTGTTAAAATTATTAAAACTGCAGATATTTTTGTTTTGTTTTTGAAGATCATAAAATTATTGTTCTTAAAATGTTTTCTAAGAATTTGGAGCTTTTCTCCCTGGACCTCTGCCAAAAATGGGCTTCTACCCTGTTGGACTTTCCCAGTAATCAAATGTCAATTAATTTCAGTAAATAAATAAATCATCCCCATGTGGGCATCATAATCAAAGTGTCTAGTCCCATTGGCTTGCAAGCCTCTTCATTCTGTCATGACTGACCTCACTTTTTATTGGTTGAGCTCCTCATTCTTTCCTGGCTGACCTTTTCACTCTATCATTATTCTGTCATTGCTGACCTCCTCACTCTGCCATGGCTCACCTCCTCACTCTTACCTGGCTGACCACCTTATCCTGTCATGGTTGTCATCTGCTGGTCTCCTCACTCTCTCCTGGTTGGCCTCCATATTCTGTCATGACTGACCTCTACACTTTTTTCTGGCTAACCTTCTCACTCCATCATGTTTGTCCTCCTCACTCTTTTCTGTCTGACCTTATTATGTCATGGATAATCATAGGTTCATAGATACATACTAAGCTACTGACTACAAGAGCCTATGTAAGCCTAGCTATGCAACCCAACCCAATTTCATCCATTGTAACATGTGCATTGTAATTGGGAGGGGGGTTATGTTAGGATGGGTATGTTATGTTAGGATGGGTATGTTAGGAGGTTGCTAAAAACTTATGTGGGGACAGTATATTTGTTAGGGAATGTTTACTGTTGGCCTCTGTCTATGGTAGACATAGGAACCAACCTGGGGATGATTTTATGATTACCCAACCAGTGTTAATTAGGAAATGTTTATTATAAGAGACATGGGGACTAGCATGGGGATGAATTTCTGATTTCCTATCCAATGGTCAAGATTATGTTTGAAAAGGGCTAGGGATGGATTCTGCTTCACATGGATGAAGATCCTATTCTTGAGTCACATATCTGTCTCTCCAGCATGTTCTATTTATGTAGTAAGCAAAGTTCAAATCCCTAGATCTAGTGTTTCTGGTGCTGCTCAATTTGTAGATTTGTAGATATGCAAAAGCTCCATCAGGTCTGGACCGAAAGATGCTTTATAAAACAAACAAAACAAATACAGATGACCTCTCAACAACCCATAGGAGAACAAATATAGAGACATGGCTCTAATGCAGTCTGCATAGGACAGTGTGCAAGTTCCCTGGATTCTCTTGGTGAGGACCCTATGTGGATGTTCCAACTGTTGCATATGCATAGTCAGCTGTATGCTGAAGGAGACATTGTACTCTATGATGGATCATTACTAATAAATTGGTTGACATAGAATGATTTTCTTATTACCTTGGCTATGTGTTGGTCGAAGGCCAGATGGCCAGATTGCTGTCTGCATATGTTCCCAGATCTATAACTACTGGTTCAACTCTTAGGGATGTCTTATCAGTGGAGTAATTTTCTTCGGTAGACTTTTTCTAAAAAGTGCTACAATACACTTCTTTGCATTCAGTTTCAATCTGAGGCCTTGGCACCAGTCATTTGTCTGTGTTAGACCCTCTTGCAGGATGTTAGTATCATGGGGGAATTTATGTTAGCTCCCAATTTGAAGTTGTCTGCAAACTTGGTGAGCCAGAGGCACTTGACAATAGCCTTGACTTTCAGGAAGTAGATACCAAACAGGAGTGCGACCAGCAGAGAGCCCTGTGGTACTCCATTGGTGACCTGCCTATTGGTGGAGGTGGTCTCACAAATC
This sequence comes from Protopterus annectens, assembly GCF_019279795.1. Lineage (NCBI taxonomy): Eukaryota > Metazoa > Chordata > Ceratodontiformes > Protopteridae > Protopterus > Protopterus annectens. The sequence continues at coordinate 1,468,812,426 of NC_056732.1, read as the reverse complement.
ATGACGTGTTGGATCTTATCTATGAGCCAGCTGGCAATCCAGCAAGTTGCATAGAGGTTTCTGCCCAGTTTGGTGAGTTTGTCCACATTTGCTCCTGGGTTAAATGAAACAATTAATTTGAAGTGTTTCTTACAAATGAAACAGTATTAAATTTTGAGTATTTGAATATATATAATTTTTTTTTTAAGAAAAACTTTGTTTTTTGTTTGATGTATTAAGACATATATATATTTGATATTATAATTGATTTTATTTCAACTGTTTTTTAAAAAAGTCAATTAATCATATTTTATGACATCATGAAGCATGTGATTAATTAGGTTTGTATAAAAAAGGAAGTGAGTGGAGTGTTATTATTTCTGAAGAAGTTCACAAAGAAATAAATGTGAATGAAAGCGTTAATTTGGTGTCCGTATTTTCAAGCCTTTTGGATATACCACTACAGTTTTGTGTTTTTCCAGTGTTTAATCTATGTAGCCATTGCTTGTCACCACACAAACAGGCTTAAACCCGCTTACTACTGCTTAAAAGTGCTTACTCCCACTTACCCTCACACTAATTTCTTTAAAAGAAAAGAAGAAAGTGGTGATAGGAAAGTGGTGAAAAAGGGGGCACACAGAGGGAAAAACAATAGGGAAAGTAGCTAGGTATGTGCATGACGGGTGTAGGGAAATCCATAGCTGTCCATTTCTTCTACAGCATCAACTGTGCATATGTACTGAATTTGGAGGTAGATTTGGCCACTCAAACCCCTGACAGAGGGGTGAGGACAACAATAATGTGTTGTGAAGCCAATTAGACCAGATTACATGTGTCCAGTGGACACGTGTGCAAAATGGACAGCTATGTATGAGGCAAATTTTTGGGGGGGAACAGATTGCCCTTTTCTGTTTTTTAAGGTGAGAGTAGGATGTTGGGGAAGGATAGTAGGCATATTTGGAAAGGTAGGTTGGTTAGGAAGACAGACAAGACAGCATACAGGGGCAGCATATGACACATGTGTAGGGTATACACCTTGGATGGGGTGGGGTATTTGGAAATCGGAAGCCCATGAGCCCCCAAATGGAAACAGTGGGACTGAGGTCCCCACCCATGGGCAGTCAACACTGCACCTTCACGGCCCCAAAGGTGGCTGTGCTGAAGGCTGAGCAGGAATGGCAGGCTGATCCTCTAAATGTGCCACATGGCCCTCAAGCTGGCATAGTAGATCTCCAAACTCCCTTCAGAGCTCGCTATGCACCAATCCCTGGACCTGACTTCGGGTGACAGGATCCTCTCTATGCCCACTTCTGGGGGGGCGAGCCCCATCCCATGAGGCAGTTCCACCCGAAGGTGTTGCAGGACCAACAGACGAGGATGTCCCAGGGTGGGTCCCAGGTGTGCCGGTGTCAGGTGCCATGGCCAGATGAGGTGGGAGAGGTGGGTCCACTGGGACCGGCCTTCCAATATATGCTATGGTGTTGTAGTTTTAAAACATATGTGGGTTAGTAATAGTCAACACAATCCAGGATTAGTTATAACAGGATGCATGGATATTCCCATTAACCCAAAACATCAGATTTGGAACAGTTGCATAGCAAACAGAACACATGCATATATGAAACCACAGTGGGCATTACAATGGAGTGCAAGTTACATTGACAGCAACAGGCCACCATTGATAATGTTTCAACATGGAACATTAATAGAAACACATTTCAATGTTTATTGAACAATAGGACATTTATCCCAACAGTAGGTTTTGTGTAAACATATCCATTAATTTGTGTATTTAGATTATTGTTGCAGATATGGTGGTGGGAGACAGAGATGTCAACTAACAACTTATATATCCTTGTAGTACTCACAATTTTAATAATCATTGCTCTAATGATTAAAGGTACAACTATTATTACAATACCTTATGACCTTGGTTTGGGCAGTGGTATGTTTGTACACAGTATATACTTCAACTGTCTTATAGCTAAATTCTACATCTCTTACCTGGTAGACCTGTGGAGGGAATGTTTGTTAACACTACCTGACTGTTTCTACACATATTCCCAGATTCAAAATTAATATTATGCACATACCTCTCAATCTCTTAACGCACACACTCTGGACAAAACTTGACAACATGGGGGTACAAATAGGGACATGTTTTTAATATTGCTGTCATAAATTTGGAGAGTTGCTAGAGTGACAGGATTTGTTTTAATATACATTTTCTGAAGGTTTTGAGTTCTGAAAATCAAATGTATGTCATTATTTCTTGACTACAATTCTGAGATCACCCCACTTATTTGCCAGGGGGACAGAGGAACAGGCAGAAAATATGAGTCAGTTATCTGGACCTTTTGAAAAATCTGTGTAGTTGAGAGGTATGATCATGCATACAGCTTACAACCACTCCCAGGATTCAAACCATGGCTGTGTCTGCTAAAAGTACAGCAATTTAAGTCACAGCAGAGTGTGCTGTTTGGATATTGCTGTCTATTCCTTCAATGTTTTCTAAGTCTCTCTTGGTTATACAATCTGACCTTGTAATTACAACAGTTTTATACAGACATTCTTACACATATTTTTGTGTAGCGCAGTGTGAGAAACAGAGTGGTTGACACAACAATACTATTCTGATATCAGATGTTACTGAATGCTACATGTCAGGCCATACTACACCAGATAACCACTATCAGTCCAGGATTTAAATCTTTATCAGCAGGTACAGTTTTTATATCTAACAGACCTGTGGAGAGAATGTTTCTTAACACTACCTGACCGTTTCTACACATATTCAATGCATGTCATTATTTTGTGACTACAATTCTGAGATCACCACACTGATTTGCTAGGGGGACAGAGGAACAGGCAGAAAATATGGGCCAATTATCTGGACATTCTGAAAAATCTGTACAGTTGAGAGGTATAATTATGCATACAGCTTACTACCACTCCCAGGATTTGAACCATGGCTGTGTCTACTAAAAATACAACAATTTAAGTTTCAGCAGAGTGTGCTATTTGGATATTGTTTTCGATCTCTTCAGTGTTTTCTGTCCAAGTCTCTCTTGGTTGTACAATCTAATCTTGTACTTAAATATTCTTAGACTTTTTTATGCAGCACGGTGTGGGTAATAGTGGTTAACACAACATTACTGTTCAGAGAATACAACAATAAATGCCATACAATACCAGAGTAACCAGTCCAGGATTTATAGCTTTATTGCCAGGCAATTAGTTTTATTTAAATATGACCTACATGGGATTATTACTGTCATATTGTCTGGTTTATTCAGTACAACCCTTTATACTGCCAAATGACTTTCTACTACTTTATATTGATTTCGTATGACTACTACAAGCAGGATTGTTACTCACCAGCCTCGTGACACAGCCTTTGCAACCTACTAGCATGGGCTTCCTGATTCACAGCCCAGTCAGCTGAAGCTGTAAGGGAAATAGAGAAATATTTAGGCATACCTATCCATCATATACACAGGCTGGACATTAGTAAACAGTTATTAATATGAGTACATACACACTGCTGAAACATCACCCCTCTGCCTTGCTTCTTGGACCCACTCAGCCAAGAGCTTCCTCTTTCTCCACTTCAAGTCGGCATAGTGGTGCCGGACCTGCTCACCAGTTCGAGGGATACCAGTGGCATGGGTGAGATCATAGGGGAGACCATCTCAGGCTTCCACTTTATAATGGGAGCCATGGTATTGGCCCTGCAGCAGTCTCTCCTCATGGTTTTGTACCAGGAGTCCTACCATGACCTTGGACACCTGTATGCCCCAGTGCTGTGCATGGAAGTGCATGCCCTCATCGACTCCTGCCATACTGCCTACAGTGGGAAGCTGCAACCAGTTATGAGCTTATTCCCACCTGTGGGGGTTTAAATACGGTTGATGTCCCACCCTTTGCTGTGATTGGACAATTTTGAATATGCTGAGCTAAGCTAAGGTATGGGCAAACTTGCTTAGCTAAGGATGGCAGTGCTTAAAGGGACAGGTTCAAGACTGCTTACCAATGGACAAATCCACTTAGCTGGGCTACTTATTGCTTAGCAGTCATATTTACACAAAGCTTACACCTGGTAAGCAGAGCTGTGCAAAGCTTACCATTACTTATTTTTCATTTTATAGACTGTCTGCTGTATGGCATTGATTCATCATTCATTACATATTATAAATATGTTTACTGTCCCTGACATCCCCCAATGTGCTTTGATTACATTTATTCATGTGTGACTATACTGTATGGGGCACTTGTGCTTATATGGGAGTTTCACAACTTTATTAAACTGACATCTCACATCTTGACTTAATGCAGTACACCAAAATATATGTTATTTAGTAGTTATTAATAAAAAATGTTTATGTACTGCTTTCATGTGTAAAATGCAAATTGGTTATAGTGGGGATCAAACCACAAATGGCTACTTGCAAAGCAGGTGTTCTAACCACTACACTATTGCAATACTGCTTATGCTAGATGTATCTTGCTATATAACTTCTTGTGCTGTTTAAGCTGGAATAAGCGTAGCTAAGCAACGGGCACACCCACGCAGCTGCTCTTAAACTTTATCACATTTATAAAAAAAAAAAGTTTTGTTCTGTTATTTTATCTATACCTTTCAGAATATCCCTGCTAATGCTGCACCTGTTATTTTATCAACTTTCTGCTTTGTGGGACAATTATTCCTTTTGGCTTTGTCCACATTCCTTACTCTGATGGGTTGGGAGGTGTGTGCTATGTGCTTATGTTACCTAGGTTATCCTAACAACTTTTGGCTTGGTAGCATACCTCTCAACCTCTTAAAGCAAAATATCTGGACAAAGCCTAAAATGATGGGGGGACAAATAGGGACAGATTTTAAATATTGCTCTTACAAATTTAAAAAGTTGATAGAATAATAGGTTTTACATTAGCATGAATTTTCTGAAGGATGTGGAGTCTTAACCTCAAATGTTTGTCATTATTTAATTACTTCAATCATCAGCTATTTGCCAGAAAGGTACAGATTTTAGGAGGAACACACCAAAAATATGAGGCAAAAATCTGGACATTCTGAAAAATCTTTACAGTGGAGAGGTATGATTATGCATACAGCTTACTACCACTCCCAGGATTTGAACTATGGCTGTGTCTGCTAAAAATACAACAACTTAAGCCATAGCAGAGTGTGCTATTTGGATATTGCTGTCTATCACTTCAGTGTTTTCTGTCAAAGTCTCTATTGGTTGTACAATCTGATCTTGTACTTAGATATTCCTAGTAATTTTTTTATGTAGCACTCTGTGGGTAACAGTGGTTAACACAACATTACTATTCAGAGAATGCAACAATAAATGTCATAGAATACTAGAGTAAACACAACCAGTCCCGGATTTAGAGATTTATTGCCAGGCAGTTACAGTTTTATTTAAATATGACCTGTATAGGACTATTACTATGATACTATCTGGTTTATTCAGTACAACCCATACAACAGTTTTTATACTGCCTGATGACTTTCTACTACTTTATATTTATTTGGTATGACTACTACAAACAGGATTGTTACTCACCAGCCTCGCGACGCAGGCTTTGCAGCCTGATTCACAGTCTTTTCAGCTGTAGCTGTAAGGGAAATAGAGAAATATTTAGGCATACCTATCCATCATATACACAGGCTGGACATTAATAAACAGTTATTAGTATGAGTACTTACAAACTGCTGGGACATCACCCCTCTGCCTTGCTTTTTGGACCCACTCATCCAATAGCTCTCTCTTTCTCTGCTTCAAGTCGGCATAGTGGTGCAGGACCTGCTCACCAATTCAAGGGATATCAGTGGCACTGGTGAGATCATAGGCAGGACAGTGTCAGACTTCCACTTTATAATGGGAGCCTTGGTATTGGCCCTGCAGCAGTCTCTCATCATGGTTTTGTACCAGGAGTCCTATCATGACCTTGGACTCCTGTATGCCCCAGTGTTGCGCATGGAAGCACATGCCCTCACTGTCTCCTGCCATGCTGCCTACAGTGGGAAGCTGCAACCAGTTATGAGCTTATTCCCACCTGTGGGGGGTTTAAATATAGTGGAATTCCCACTCTTTTCTGTGATTGGATGGTTTTGAATATGCTGAGCTAAGCTAAGGTACGGGCAAACCTGCTTAGCTTAGATTGGCAGTGCTTAAAGGGACAGGTTCAGGACTGCTTACCGATGGACAAATCCACTTAGCTGGGCTACTTATTGCTTAGCAGTCATATTTACACAATGTTTACACCTGGCAAGCAGAACTGTGCAATGATTACCATTGCTTATTTTTCATTTTATAGACTATCTGCTGTATAGCATTGATTCATCATTCATTACATATTATAAATTTGTTTACTGTCCCTGATATCCCCCAATGTGCTTTGATTACATTTATTCATGTGTGACTATACTGTATGGGGCACTTGTGTTTATATGGGAGTTTCACAACTTTATTAAACTGACACCTCACATCTTGACTTAATTCAGTACTCCAGTTAACAAATATATGTTATTTCATAGCTATTAATAAAATAAATGTTTATGTACTGCTTTCACATGTAAAATGCAAATTGGTAATAGTGGGGATGAAATCACTAATTGCTACTTGCAAAGCAGGTGTTCTAACCACTACACTATTGCAATACTGCTTATGCTAGATGTATCTTGCAGTATAACTTCTTATGCTGTTTAAGCTGGACTAAGCGTAGCTAAGCAATGGGCACATCTGTGCAGCTATGCTTAAACTTTATCATATTTATAAAAAAAAAAGTTTAGTTGTGTTATTTTATCTAAACCTTTCAGAATATCCCTGCTAATGCTGCACCTGTTATTTTAGCAACTTTCTGCTTTGTGGGACAATTATTCCTTTTGGCTTTGTCCACATTCCTAACTCTGATGGGTTGGGAGGTGTGTGCTATGTGCTTATATTACCTGTGTTATCTTAACAACTTTTGGCTTGGTAGCATACCTCTCAACCTCTTAGAGCAAAATATCTGGACAAAGCCTAAAATGATGGGGGGGGGGGGGGGGGGGGGGCAAATAGGACATATTTTAAATATTGCTCTTACAAATTTAAAAAGTTGATAGAATAATAGATTTTACATTAGCATGAATTTTCTGAAGGATGTGGAGTCTTAAACTCAAATGTTTGTCATTATTTAATTACTTCAATCATCCGCAATTTGCCAGAAAGGCACAGATCGTAGGAGGAACACACCAAAAATATGAGGCAAAAATCTGGACATTCTAAAAAATCTGTACAGTTGAGAGGTATGATTATGCATACAGGTTACTACCACTCCCAGGATTAGAACCACGGCTGTGTCTGCTAAAATACAGCAACTTAAGGCACAGTAGAGTGTGCTATTTGGATACTGCTGTCCATCGCTTCAGTGTTTTCTGTCCAAGTCTCTCTTGGTTGTACAATCCGATCTTGTACTTAGATATTTCTAGTCATTTTTTTTATGTAGCACAGTGTGGGTAACACTGATTAACACAACATCACTTTTCAGAGAATGCAACAATAAATGCCATACAATACTAGAGTAAACACAACCAGTCCTGGATTTAGAGCTTTATTGCCAGGCAGTTACAGATTTATTTAAATATGACCTATATGGCACTATTACTATCATACTGTCTGGTTTATTCAGTATAACCCATACAACAGTTTTTATACTGCCAGTTGACTTTCTGCTACTTTATATTTATTTGGTATGACTACTACAAACAGGATTATTACTCACCAGCCTCGTGACGCAGGCTTTGCAGCCTACTAGCATGGGCTTCCCGATTCACAGTCCGCTCAGCTGCAGCTGTAAGGGAAATAGAGAAATATTTAGGCATACCTATCCATCATATACATAGGCTGGACATTAGTAAACAGTTATTAATATGAGTATTTACACACTGCTGGGACATCACCCCTCTGCCTTGCTTCTTGGACCCACTCATCCAAGAGCTCCCTCTTTCTCTGCTTCAAGTCAGCATAGTGGTACCAGACCTGCTCACCAGTCCGAGGGATACCAGTGACACTGGTGAGATCATGGGCAACACGGTCTCAGGCTTCTTCTTTATATTTCGTGCCTTGGTATTGGCCCTGCAGCAGTCTCTTGTCATGGTTTTGTACCAGGAGTCCTACTATGGCCTTGGACTCCTGTATGCCACACCGCTGCGCATGGAAGCACATGCCCTCACCGACTCCTGCCATACTGCCTACAGTGGGAAGCTGAAACCAGATATGAGCTTATTCCCACCTGTGGGGTTTTAAATATTGCCGATTTCCCACCCTTTGCCATGATTGGACAGTTTTGAATATGCTGTGCTAAGCTAAGGTATGGGCGAACCTGCTTAGCTAAGGTTGGCAGTGATTAAAGGGACAGGTTCAGGACTGCTTACTGATGGACAAATCCACTTAGCTGGGCTACTCATTGCTTAGCAGTCATATTTACACAATGGTCATACCTGGTAAGCAGAGCTGTGCATTGCTTATTTTTTCCATTTAATAGACTACCTGCTGTATGGCATTGATTCATCATTCATTACATATTATAAATTTGTTTACTGTCCCTGACATCCCCCAATGTGCTTTCATTACATTTATTCATGTGTGACTATACTGTATGGGGCACTTGTGTTTATAAGGGGGTTTCACAACTTTATTAAACTGATACCTCACTTCTTGACCTAATGCAGTACTCCAGTTAACAAATATATGTTATTTACTAGCTATTAAAAAATGTTTATGTACTGCTTTCACATGTAAAGTGCAAACTGGTTACAGTGGGGATGAAACCAGGAATGGCTATTTGCAAAGCAGGTGCTCTAACCACTACACTATTGCAATACTGCATATAGTAGATGTTTCTTGCTATTTAACTTCTTGTGCTGTTTAAGCTGGATTAAGCATAGCTAAGCAATGGGCACACTCGTGCAGCTATGCTTAAACTTTATTGCATTTATAAAAAAAAGTTTTGTTATTTTATCTATACCCTTCAGAATATCCCTGCTAATGTTGAACCTATTTTATCAACTTTCTGCTTTGTGGCACAATTGTCCCTTTTGGCTTTGTCCATATTCCTTACTCTGATGGGTTGGCAGATGTGCACTATGTGCTTATGCTACCTGTGTTATCCTAACAACTTTTGGGTTGGAAGGGACGATTGTCTCTTATGCCTTTGACCACAGATTTGTTATTCTGACTGGTTGGGGTGTTACGAGCATTCTCACTCATTTTTAATTGCTGAAAGGCAATTCTGGAGTGCAGAGGTCATCTGTATTATGAGAGCTCTTCTCTCAGACACACACCCTGCACTCATAAATGGAACCATGTCCGTTTTAGAGCATGGCAGCTCACCTTCATAAATATGCATGGCACGCTGCTCTGCTGATCAGGAATGGTCCCTGCCATGCAGAAATAACTTATTCCTGTAAGGCTGCTTGCTGAATCCCAAGGATAGTTTTCTTGCACTGTCAGCAGTGAATAGCATGTCCTAAAGAATGGAATATTATTGAGTAATGTTGAGTATGACATCCCCCCTCTGGGCCAGTAATCAAGGAGCTTGAATCCTCACCACTGACATTGGGAGGGATGTTCACTTGGAACAAAAAATAGATACACACAGTATTTCTGGGTGCAACTCTCTACATCAAGCACAATTTCTCTTAAGAGCACATAGGGAACACACTCCATGCGGGATCTGGGTTTCTCTCTCTTATCTCTCTGCCCCAGTAAGACTCCCAACTGGCACAGCTATAGAGTTGACTCCTCAGCTGAGTGTCCAAGCCAAGTCCTCCAGCACCTTCTTTGTAAAACCAGTGCTCTGTGTCCCTGCCCCAAGTAGCTGACACACACACTCTTGGAAATTTGATTTGCACACACACACACACACACACACACACACACACACACACACACACACACACACACACACACACACACACACACACACACACCTGGGAAAGGCTGGCACAGATTTACTAGCCATGCCCCCTTCTTCCCAGATTATAAGGTAGTTACACTGCCACCAGACACTCCAACACCAGCTACTCTAAGGCTCTAAAAGCTTACCCAATTATACTGAGTAAAATTAATATTAATACCAATGGTAGTGTTTGGCCAATGCGACAAGGGTTTCAGGAGTGGCCACAGAGTCATCAAATAGATCTAACTACTCTCAAAGGTTAAACTATTATCTAAAGGACAAACCACAATGAACCACTGAAATATATTTAATAATAAGTAAAAAAAGAACATGAAAATACTGCATATCTATTTACAATAAACACCAGAGTATCAAACACAGGAAATATTAAAATAACACAGATGAATAAATTCACACAGATACAGAAAAGCAGTACTTAACTAATCTCACTATATTTTCCTGACTGATCTAAAGAATTACTATTACTGGTGACTTGGTAAAGCAAAACAAGATGAAGTAGGTGAGTTATCCTTCTTTATCAGGTTTCAAAAACAGACTGCACAGAGACTTCTGTCTCCTCTAGCATTAAAACATAATTTTTGTGCTGCATTACAGAGTAACATCACATATATCTGGTCACCTGATTTTGGTTCCCACACTATCCCTTTTACTACAGACTGCCAGGATTTAGCACATATGTGTTACCTTACACACCTACTAGAGCTTTGCTAAGATCTGTTGCAGCTTCTGGAAGTAATAAAATAATTTCAAAACGTCCACCATTCCAGAGTAGCAATTAGTGCATCACCAAGGACAACACAACAAGGATTCCTTGTTTTCACAGACATTTCATCTCTGGCTGCAATTAGCACTGTAAGATGCAATCTTTATGGCATAAATTAAGTAATTTAATTTCAAACTATTTTTCAACATTAGCTGGATTAAGATTAACCTCTTCTCTCTTCCAGTATCATTGGTTATGATATATTAATGTCCACAGTTACAATACAGTCTGACATACAGGTGCATTTTTCTTTCTGTCCAGCAGGACCCACTGTTGATACATTTCTTTAATACAAACAGCTTTACAAATACATTTATTCAACACAAGCACTTGTACAAATTAGTTTGATATACAAATGACATATAATTCATTGCAAAATTCCAGCTAGCTATGCTGGCATATGTTAGACATCTACTGCCCTATTTCTTCTGGTATAGCTGTCAATACCTCACATTGTCACATTAAGTATCAAGTAATATTGTATAACATATGCAAATATAAAGCTGTTACTATCAAAACAAAATCTCTGCATACCTGCATTTAAGAGCCTGAGTTGTGACTGAAAGAGTCTTTGGACTAGCTCATCTACCAGTCAACAAACATAAATAAATAAATAAATGCATTTTAAGATGGTGATAGGAGCAAGAGCATAATATTCCAGTTGAATGTGCATGTTTGGGAGAAAGTGCTAATGTTTGGGCAAAATTCTGGTTAAGGAGTTGTAACACTAAATTGACATAACATAAACACACTGAAGGAAAACAGGTATTTATTTTGTCCATTGTAGAGTGGAACAACAGTGTTCCAAGGGTCTTAAATTAATAAATCAGTAAATGTTACTAATGAGCATTGGAAGACCTTTGTTATTATTTAGCAAGTGCGTATTCAGTCTGGGGCTTGATATCTTCATTGACTAGCCCTGACAAATAGGACAGTACATTGAAACATTACAGTTAGATTTCAGTTGAGAGAACATAATGCATTTGTCTGATTTTCTAGCATCACCTTGCATGTTGATAACCTCTGCGGTCTCACCCTACCTTGATCCACAGCCACCTTAAGTCCCTGCTACCACACACATTAATTCAGGAATCCCACTATCAGACTACTGGTGCTGTTATATAGGAACTATTGTGCATAGAAGTACAGTTCTGTTTTTTTAATTGATCTATGTTGTGAGCCACCAATAACTGTTATGTTATGACACAGTATAAAATCATTGTGACTACACACTGACAAAATGATCTGCAAAGCCTCTTAGATTTAGCATAGGAACTCAATAAATGCCCGGTGCCCCCATCCTAGTCTATCTACACCATCCAGATTACTTTTTTCTTCCTTTTTTCCTCACAGTTTGTCTTACTCTTCATTTTTTTCCTGTATTCATTTAACATATTTTAAAGAAACCATTTGTTTACTACAAAAAATAAACAAATAAACCCTAGAAAAGCACCCCCTACTACAGTGGCACCCTAGGTGGCTGCCTAGTTGGTCTATGCCAAACCTAGCTATGTGTGATGTCTAGCTACACTTTTTGAAGCAATTTATTCACGGATTTAAGAATATCAAAAGTTCACACCTAATGCATCCAGCTAATCAGAGCATTCCAACTCACTTCTATGGACAGAAATGGACTTCCACTGAGAGTTAAGTGTTACCCTGCAAACTGCAACTGCAGTTGGATTCTTGGTCCTTGGGACTATGGCGCATCATTAGTGGTTAAAACTCTGTGCTGCTGCATGAATGGGATCTCTGTAAAATTGTGTGTTTTACTTACTTTATATATATATATATATATATGGGTTTGGGATGTTTGCTCGAATGAGCAAACGTCTGAAACCCAAATAGCCGGACATGCTTACGCTAAAGTGCTTTTCACCGAAGAAGCACTTTCACATATGTATGCCTCTTGCTGAGGCTGTACTATGGTGCGGGTAAGGGAAACTCCCTTTTCCCCACTGTAGTGTGGTCTCGGAGGGAGAATATTAAAGTGGGGGTGTGTGGGGAGCACAGCCCCCCACATGGGGGGTGCAGTAAAATGTTAATGCAATGTTTTTTTTTTTTTTGTAACACGCTTTAACGAAAGCGCTTTTTCAATAAAGGCGCTTTCATTAAAGTGTGTTCGGTTATTATGGATTCAGACATTTGCTTATTCGATCAAGTGTCCTAGATCTATATATTTATATATTTATATATTTTTTACAATATTTTTGATGTAAAATAGTTCCTATGCCTAATGTTTCAAACTTGTTGTAGTATATGTTAACTTATTCACTCTGGAGCAGCTCAGAAAATGCTGCCTGCTTACTTCCACCATAAGAACAACAGCACAGCCTGCGCTCATTTTCAGATAATCTATTTGTAATACCATACAGAAAACAAATGTTCATAACTCTTTAACCATAATAGCTAGACAAAAATGTAAATGTGAAAGTTGTTCAGCAGACACTGACCTTTCCAACAGTATAAATGTTCATAGTGCATATCTAAGTCATTATTAAAGATTTGCCAAGGAATGCTATTTTTTTACCTTTTTGGTACAACAAATCACAATATCTTGGTGAATGTACCATGTAGACCCATACAACCTATAATTCATTTGTTTGTATGAATGTCAGCTTTAAAATGATACCTTAACCATTGTCCTTTACTGAGATATTCACAGAAATAATGATTAATATTATTTTTGTCATAATTGATAATTAAACAAAGCATAATATCTCATCACCTGTAACAGACAGAGACAACATATCAGTGCACAAGTTGTGTGGCTCAGTGTCAGCTTCAAAATGCTGCCTCATTTGTGCCGTCACCATGCTCCCTTGCGAAGATATGGGCATAATAATGAGAAATATTGCAAATGTATAATTTTCATAATCATACAAGACTAAACAAACTGTGATATCTGTGCATATGTACACCATACAGACACAGTTCTTTTACCATGTTGTGAGGAGTAATAGTGTCTTCCAAATGAGGTATTACTTGGGACATTGACATGCTCCCTTGCAAAGTTATTTATCAAAATATGTAAAGAAATCATAATTTCCATAAAGTAAGTCCTAAACAAACTTTGGTATCTGTACACGAGTATAACCTACAGACACAGTTCTTTAACCATGTTGTAACTATTAATACAGTCTATAAAATGAGGTATTATTTAGCGTATTCACATGCTTCCTTACAAAGTTGTTTACCAAAGTATGAAAAAAATTCATAATTTTCATAACCTTAGTCCTAAACAAACTTTGATATCTGTAAATGTATGCAGCATAAACACACAGTTATTTTATCATGTCATAAGGACTAACACTGTCTTCAAAATAAGGAATCACTTGGCACAATTACATGCTCCCTGGGAAAGGTATTTACCAAAATATGAACACAATCATAAGTTCCATAACCTTAGGTTCATAGGTTGGTACTAGGCTATCAGCCCTAGGGCCTATACAAGCCTAGCCATAACAATTCCCTGACTATTTCTTCCCACAATATTTACTTCCCTGGACCCCTGTCACTGATGTGATCCCCAGGATGAATTTTCTATCTCTCATCCAATCGTCAAGGTTCCTTTTGCAGAGGGCCAAGGAGGCGCTCTAGTTGACATGTATGGGCAGTCTATTCCAGATTCTGGGGAGTTTCTGTGTCAGGAACCTATCCTTCCAGCATGTTTTGTTCATTGTGATGACAATATTTAGATCCCTGGAGCGTGTGTCTCTGAAGGATTGGTATTCTTTAAGTGTGGCATGTCCAACAGCTCTGGGTTTGACATTGTCTTGCATGTTAAGCAGAGATTACCTCTGAGTAGACAATATGCAACAAGAGTATAGCTGGAGTTTTTTAGATGGTCAGCATAGGGCATCTGCTTTAGGCTTGTGATTCTTTTAGTGAGGTATTTCTGCAGCCTTTCCAGTTGTTGCAAATGTCTTGAGAGGTATATACCAAACAGGGCATTGTATTATATAATGGGTCTAATGAGGGATAAGTACAGTGAGACAATGACCTGCTTTTTTCTGGATGAAAAGCCCTTAGTGATGAGGTGTGCCACATAGAAGGATTTCCTGACTGTTGTGGCAATGTGGTTATTTAATGTGAGACCACTGTCCACCTGTGCCCCTAAATCTCTTATCACACTTTCAGTATTTAGTGTACTGCCACCTATGTGGTAATTCACGGGTACATTTTTTTCCCCAAAGGGGATAACTATACATTTCTTGACACTGAGCTTGAGCCCATGATTCTGGCACCAAACAACTGTTTCTGTAAGGTCTTTTGTAGAATATCCACATCATTTGGGGATTCAATAATGGATCCCAGTTTGCAATCATCTGAGAACTTTGTTAGCCAGAGTCCCTTAGTGTTGGCCTGTACTTCAGAGAGGTAGATGCCAAACAAGAGCGGTTCCAGGACTGAACCCTGAGGTACTCCACTTGTCACTTGTCTGGAGCTGGATTTGGAGTTGGCTAATTTTACAGTGTGGGTTCTGTCAGTAAGCCAGTTGGCAACCCATCAAGTGATGTAGGGATTAATGCACAGCTTAGTAAGTTTATCTAGGATTCCAGAGTGAGGGATGGTGTTGAAGGCCATGGCAAGGTCCAGATAGGCTGTGTGGACCACTGTACCCTCGTCCACAGCTCTGGAGACTGATTTGAAGAAGTCAGTCCAGGTTCAGGAGACAAGATTGGTCCTTCACAAACCCAAACTGGGTGGGGCCAGTATTTGAAGGTTGCCGATGTCTTTGTTTATAAGTTCCATGATAATATATTCCATGGCCTAAATAAACTATGATATCTGTACATGTGTACAGTATACATACAACATGATAAAAGAACTGTGTAAGGACTAACATTGTCTTCAAAATGAGTTATCACTTGGCACAATTACATGTTCCTTGGTAAATTTATTTACCAAAATATGAAATAAATCATAATTTCCATAACCTAAGTCCTAAGTAAACTGTGATATTTGTACATGTGTACAGCATACAGGCATGGCTCTTTTATCATGTTGTAAGGAGAAATACTGTCTTCATAATGAGATATCACTTGGCACAATTACATGTTCCCTGGCAAAGTTATTTACCAAAATATGAAAAAAATCATAATTTCCTTAACCTAAGTCCTAAATAAACTGTGATATCTCTAAATGTGTACATCATACATACAACATAATCAAAGAACTGTGCAAGGACTAACACTGTCTTCAAAATGACGTATCACTTGGCACAATTACATGCTCCCTAGCAAAGTTATTTACCGAAATATGAAAAAAAAAAACAATTTCCATAACCTAAGTCCTAAATGAAATATAATATCTGTACATTTGTCCAGCATACAGACACAGGTCTTTTTCCATCCTGTAACTACTGATACTTCCTTCAATAATGAGGTTTTACTTACTTCAATGAAATGTTCCCCGATAAAGTTATTTAGCAAAATATGAACAAATATAATATATGTACAGTTGTCCAGCATACACACAGTTCTTTTTCCATCCTGTAACTAATACTGCATTCAAAATGAGGTATTACTTACCCTGATGACATGTTCCCTGACAGTTGTTTAGCACAATAGAAAAATAAATCATAACTCTCATAACCATAATTGTAACTAAACTGTGATATGTGTGCAGGATGGGTATTGACATATTTTCTTGTACATGGCACTATCTTCAAACAGTTGTTCTTACTTAACATGTTCACCATCTCACTATCACAGTTATTTGCCAAACTAAGAAAAATATCATAATTTACATAACACAATTCATAATCAAACAGTTATGTGCACCTGTGCACAGCATACAGATAGTTCTTTTACAATGTGAAAATGAAGTGTTACTCAGCATGTGTACAAGTTCCCTACCAGTTTTTTTCCTGTGTCATCAGTAGTGGACAATGGTGTTCATAAAATATAGCAATAGAGTTTCTTATCATACTGGTCATACTTGATCGTGGCTGTTTTCCATTCATTCTCACTAGCTGCATGTTACCGATATGTTACCAATATATTGTGCATAGCTGTCATCATGCCATTGTGGAGGTCAGTCAAGAACAACAGAATGCCATCCTCAGTTAGATGAATGCCATTGCTTTGGAAAAGGTAAACATCTTCTGCGGTGATGCATCATTCCCACCAATGTGCAGCACAAGAATGTCCGGCTCAGGGTAGATCAAACACTTCTCTTCCAACAACTGCAGCAGCCTGCTCCAATGCATTCTTCTTCTTGCAATCCAGTATACCTTCACATTAGATGTGGGGAAGCTCAGGCTGTAGTGGTTTTCACTTCTGGAGGCATGGCTAGCAGCCCAGTGAATATAGGAATTGCCACAAACCCACACTCTCACTTGTCGTTCTCCTGCTCGTGAAACCATGTCAGTGTCACAAGGTGGGCACACCTGCACAGAAAAGAAATGCAAACAGGTTACTACTGATGTTCAAGAGATGCATTGGAAGACTACACATATATGTATATCAATAACATTACCTAGTTAGCTCACCCAAATCTTCACTCCTATCCACAGTGGCATTATTCTTTTGATAAGGTACATAACTGGTGATGACAATGCAGAGGTACATACCTACCACCCTTGACAGCACCAAATGACACACAATGAGTGATGCTGCAGAGGACATACCTACCAGCCCTGAAAACCCCAAATTACACACAATGACAGACAAGGGGGCACAGAAAGGGCACATCTAAAGAGAAAAGGCAGGGCAAGGACCACCACTCTAATAATATGGTGAGGACAGGCATGGGGCTTCAGCTGGTGGGCTTCTGATGTATCCCATACCTGTGCTGGCTGCCCACTCAGACTGCTGGTAGCAGCAATGGCTCCTGATTGCATGCAATAGCAGCACTCTGTCTTACCTCTGCCTTTTCCATTTACATATGTCATTTCGGCAATGGCCATAAGGACTCAAAGGAGGGAGCTAACAAAATCCTCTTGCCCTGACCTACATAGATTTGCTACACCAGAAGGGAAGGGGACTGCATGGAGAACTAAATCAAGACAACATGTGAAAAGACAGACTGACTCAGGATTTCTCCTTTGGCATGTGTCCTTTCTGGGAAGGAAACATTGCATCACAGCAGCACCCTTGAGGCCATGCTTACCCAGGAAAGCAGCACTATGGGACAGAGCTGAAGAGTCTCTGTGTTCCCAACTGCCATCCAGGTATGACACCCAGTGATGCACCACAAGGGCTATTGGAACACATCTCTGAAGAGAAACCTTCCTGGCCCTGGCGCATAAAAGAGCTTGGCCGATAACTGACAAGGGGGCAGAGAAAGGGCACATGTAAAGAGAAAAGGCAAGGTAAAAAATCAAGTTGGAAATTCAAAATTACTGACTACAACACAGAAAACATATTGGAGATAAATGAAATCAACAAAAAGTTTATGAGTTGTGCCAGAGTGAGCAGACAGTGTGTGTGTATGCACAAGCACCTCACTGACTCCAGCATTAAATATTCCCACCAATTATCCCTTCAGCAGTCTAAGTATGCACAAGCAACAAAATGAAACCTCTCCCCAGTGATCTCTTCAGCAGTCTGTCCTACTATGCACAAACACTAGACTGCAATGTTTCCATCAATAACTCCTTCAGCAGCCTTTCCAAGTATGCACAAGAACCAAAATGACATATTCCCCCCAATGACCCCTAAATAAATAAACCACAAGCTGCAGATTCAATTTTCACTTTATTGTCTCTAGCACTTCGGTCAAAGACCTTCAAGGAGTAACATACCATATTTTAAAAAAAAGTCCTTTATATACAAACTCATCCAAATGAAGCAATTATCCCATTATTCAATCAAATAAAATACTTTCAATTAAATTCACAATTTAAACCTGTAGGTACTAAAGTGTTGTTTTTCAGAATAAAAACAGATTTCTTTAAAAAGCAAATGTTCTTTATATAACTATTCATCATATGTTTTAAAATTCACTTCTCCTAGATACTACCCTGTAACAATGAAGCATCACTATTATGCAGCCACTACTGTATCTTCCTGTTGATTTTTAAAGTCCCTAATACGTTCTAATAATCTCACTTTAAATGTTCATTTAGTTTCACCAATATAAAATAAATTACATGGACATTTCAACGTGTATACAACCCCAATAGTATTACAAGAGAAGAGTCCCTTAGATACAAATCTAACATTATTATTAGCCTTAGAATAACCATACAAACTAGTGGTCTGTGCACTCATCACTGTGATAATGACCTCTACTTATGTACATAACAGTGGCAGCTGCTGAGAGTTTCACCTGACAAGTGAGAATGACTGTTACATTGTAACTGCACCTATTGTTACAATGTTGCCTGACAAGTGAGAATGACTGAGTGTTACACTGTAACTGCACTTATTGTTACAATGATACCTGATAAGTGAGTAATGACTGAGTGTTACACTGTAACTGCAGTTATTGTTACAATGTTACCTGAGAAGTGAGAATGACTGGGTGTTACACTGTAACTGCACTTATTGTTACAATGTTACCTGATAAGTAATGACTGAGTGTTACACTGTAACTGCAGTTATTGTTACAATGTTACTTGCCAAGTGAGAATGACTGAGAGTTACACTGTAACTGCAGTCATGGTTCAAATGTGAGAATGACCTGCATTTCATTACTTCAAAGTTCTGCACATTCAGACAAAGGTGATAATTGCTGCAAAAAACCTGTAGATTAGGCATTCATTATATTCCTGGTGCAGGTGTTATGTAACAGGGAGTCATTACCATCTATTAGGAGAAGACCAGAGTAATTCACTAAAAGCAATATAACACATACATTACTGAGCCCTTTCTCCCACCTAAATTCCACACATGACTGAGAGAGCCATGCATGTTGCCCAAACTAGATGGTAGCTCCATGTTTGTACTAGTTCACAAGTAATAGCATTGACCTCAATGAGACAACTACTCAGTAGTATCAGAAAAAGAAATAAAATCAGAAAATGTGTAAATTATTTGCTTGATTGGTGTAACAACTAATCCAGCAAGGAGTCATTCATTGTATCCCACCTAACCATCCCTGTTGTTAGAGTAAGACACACAAGCTAAAAAAGCAGAAATATTGTATAAAATATCTTGTTGAACATTACCATAAAGTCAGCAACCCCCCCAAAAAGAAACGTACTAGAAAAAAAATTACATCCAACAGTTTATTCCCCCCATTACCTTACATTATCTGAGGGCTTCTGTCCCTCCAGTTCTTACCTTGTTATGCCTAACCTCCTGTACATGTGTACAATTAAGGTCAAATTTCCAGCATTACCCTTCAGCATGACACTTCAGTAACAGTTCCTTGTATGAACATGCACCAAAAATAAAGCATTCATGCAAGGGTCCTGGGTTTCAACATCAGCAGCTGGTTATTTTAACATCACAAGCTGCATTCTACATGAACCCAGGCAGGAACTTGCACACCATTAGGCACCACCCTATTCAACCAAAACCTGAGTACTGCATTCATCCCGGCTGAGTGAAGAACAGCCACTATCATCCATTTACAGAAAGGTGGAGCACCCACCGATCTGGGAAATTATAGATCCATCAGCCTAAGTAGCCTGATGTGGAAGGCCATGGAATGGATTATCATGGACTTCATTAACAAGGACATTGGCAACCTCAAAACATTTGGCTTCATCAAGGGAAGGTAATATCTGCTGAATTTGGTTGACTTCTTTGAGACAGCCACCAAAGCCATGGATGATGGGAAGATGGTGCACGTAACCCATGTAGTCAAAATAGGGGAAGCCACCTCAAGTAGTAGACCCTTAACAAGTGGCGTACCCCATGGGCCCCTGTTATTTGGGATATATATTTAATAGTTCTTTTGTTATTCTTACATGATAAGCTAGTAATATTGCAATTTCTGAAAAAAAGTCAACCTAAAATTAGAGATGTCCTTAACAATATAAGACAGTTAAGGGAGACCCCCCCCACCCCAAATGTCAACTTTAACCTACAGGAGCACAGGACTGCACTTCCTTACTAAACTAAACATTACAGATATAACTATAAAAATAAACAATGCAAAGCAAAATGACAATCCCAAGCAGTGTTGACAATAACTTGGAATGTTGATAGTACAGTTCACTGTGAAGGCATTGCTTTTATGTTCAGCCATCACATGCTGTTTCACTAATAACCTATACTTGAAAGAATAAACTACGACAACACATGAGCACATACTACCATCTAACACACTTACTAATGTCAATGCATTCAGCATCCCACTGTATTGGGAACTGTAATTAGAGCTGTTATATTCCCCAAACAGCCTGCAGTTGCCTACTTCAGGCAATGTAGCCAACAGCATGGATCAAATGACAAGAAGAAGTTCCCACAAAAGAAGGAAGAGCTCTCCGGTAAGGTAATCAAGTACCTCTAAGTAGGTGATATGAGAGAGTATAGCTGGAGCTTTTTGAGTCTTTCCATATAGGGCATGTGTTTAAGGGCCAGGATCCTCTTCGTGAGGTATATTTGTGGCATTTCCAGTTGATGTAGATGTCTAGTGAGGTACATGCCAAATGGGGCGTTGTATTCTATAATAGGTCTGATGAGGGGCGAGTAGAGAGGAACTATGACCTCTTTCTTCCTGGATGAAAAACCCTTTGTAATGATATCTGCCACATAGAATGACTTTCTGACCACAGTGACAATGTGGTTGTTAAAGGAGAGGTTGGTGTCAACCTGTGTCTCCAGATCTCTTATCACACCTTCGGTGTTTAGTGGACTACCACCAATGTCATAAACTCACAAACGGACTTCTAAGTTACAGCAAGAAAACCATGGCTGGTTCTCTAAATAAATAAATAAAATAAATAAATAAATAATGAAGTACAGGGACTCCTTACATTGCCTCACTCAACTTTCCATCCACAGCTTTTGTTAAAGACTGCCTCCCCACCACCATTTATTCACACTTGTCTGTGGGTATCCTGAACGTTGTAATTGAACATATAGCCAGCATCAAAACAATGCCCTGCATACAAAACTTTAGAACCCACTGCTTTAATAAATGGAAAACTGCAAAACATGTAAATACATATGCATACAACAAAGTGGGTTAAAATAACCAACTTTCTAATCAGCATCATTCTGCATAGAACCATCTGTGCCTTGGGGCATTACCTAATTAGCTAACGTGAAACGCATTTTAAAAATAAATCCTACTAAACTCCAGCTGAAGAAAATAATAAGCTACCCATGTGATAAGAGCAGAGAAAACTTAAGGTCAAGTAACACATATAAGAAAATGTATCAACATCCTTTCTACTTCTGCACCTTGAAAGTTGTATAATCCTGGCAGCCATAGTTAAACGTCACCATAACCACCCCCAAATTAATAAATAATCCCCCCCCACTCCTAAATGGCCCCAAGACTGACAATAGGACAGCTGTCAACAACATGGAAAAGAAAAGGCCAGTAACTAACTCAATCTTAATCTTTTACCACAAAAAGAGAAGCCAGCGATTATCTTTCTGGATGTTTAATAAAAAAAAACAATGTTCAATATGATCACAGTCTCTGCACCTTAATCTTAAACTTATTGTACCTTATGAAGATTACATAATTTGCAACAAACCAAATATAAACTCAAACCTACTATACCCTGGGCAGTCCAACTACAGATGAAGACAGAGCAGGTCAAACTTTTTGGACAATAACACACACCACCAACAAATCTGACCAATACTACCAAAAGTAAAGTGATCATGTAAAGGTTGTCAAATAAGGAATATAATGGTTTTGTCAGCAATGTTTTAAATGCAAATAAAGCAAGCAGCAGAAATTCTGCCATTAAAATTGCTCCAAAAATATCTCAAAACACAACTGTGTCAGTCCCTCAATACTTACCTCCTATTTGCTCGCTACCCTGTTGGGTCTCCTGTCCACTCGCTTTTCCCATATGACTCTCTCATCATCAGTTTATCCCTTGCTAAGTACTGTTGTTGTGTCTTTCGTCTTTTCCCAGTTAGGGGTTGCCACAGTGGAACTCTGGTCTGCTAATGATTGGTAGTTGATTTTTACGTGCCGAGTTACCAGCCCTGATGCACAACCTCCAACGAAGGTATGTCCATTCACGCATGTCTCCACGCAGAAGACGCTCTCGCTGAGAATCAAACTGGACAGCATCTGACTGTGAGGCAACAATGCTACCACAACACCACCACCACAGTTCTATTTATTGGTACAAACAAACTGTAAACTCTGCTGCCTGAAACAGTGCTTACATTGCAGACGGCTGATAATTAGGGTGCATTACTGTTGACCTGCTTCACAAATCTTTCTCAACAGTCGAAACAAAATACTCCTCTTGAAGAGAACATTAATCAAACAGAAAAAATACAAAAATAAATGAAAGAAAAAAAAAACTTTCATCTATAAAAAAATAATAAATAAAAACTGAAAAAAGGGGAAGGAGCCACCGACAACCCCCAACAGCACCAGCGCCTGCACACTTTGTTACCACTTCCTGCAATACACACACTATTCATTCACTCCTGTACCATTCGCTCTTTCATACAGACAAGCAGGCACTTCTACATTCATACACACACTCTTCATTCTCTCCTGTACCGTTTGCTCTCTCATACACAAAAGCAGGCACTTCTACATTCATACACACACTCTTCATTCATTCCTTTACCATTCACTCTCTCTCATACACACACGCAGGCACGTCTACATTCATACACACACTCTTCATTCACTCCTTTACCGTTCACCCTCATACACACACACCATCCCATATTGAGGATATGCTGGGTCTGTAAACCAGTTTTGAAGTACAACTCCACACAGTGTTAAATAATATTGGAAATAACAGCTGCTCTTACTTCCGAGCCTTGCTGTGCAGGTACCTCTCTAACAAGCCAACTACCTACAGCTGATTCATATCTTTTGGAACACAACAAATATTTCACTCACTGTAACTTCTATAATACTACCTGGCAATGTGTGCTAAATAATACATTTGCAAAATACCAGTGTTTTGCGATAGAAAACATCGAATCCTATGGCAGTTAGGGTCAGGTCAGGTAAAGAACAAAGGCATTATGGGGCACATTCACCTCTACTTTGAAAAAGAGGGCTCTGTAAGCAGCTGTCTTTTCCGAATGTAGCAGTAAACTCCAAACTAGGATAAGTGGCAGACAGAAATCAGTGGTCTGCAAAATAGATAGAAAGATCCGGTAGCAATTCTGGTGAATGCAGCAACTATCCGAAGAAAGAGAATTGCTACTGCTGGACCATCTATTTATTCTAACAGATCAAAGAAACCTTAGATTTGGGGGTGGTGGCTTGGGCTGATGGAATCCAATTGGCTGCCACCACTTGCTTCTTGCAATGCACGGAGAATCGGCTTACTGTAATAACAAATAGACCGACTGCATGTTAAGCTGATTTTCTCTAAAAATTCAAATACTGACATGCTATAAATCCACACTTAAATCTAAGTTGAGAAAGTAACTGAAAATGTTCAGGTACTTTTTCAACTTAAATTTTAACATGGGAGCTACAATAGGAATGTAAAGTTAGACATGCTTGTGGAAGGCACTCAGGTGTAACTCCATAGAATTACTACCATCACACAGCGCGCCTGGCTGTAAGCACATAGGTGCCATGTGACGGCACTCAGGGTTAATGAGTTAATGATGTTAGAGGAAAGATTTTACAGCTGAAATATTACATTTAAAAATAACCATGTTATTTATTCTATTTTTTGGTCTCTTACTCCTAAATCATGTGGTTAGCAGTTACAGGAGATTGAAATGACTAAATAATGACATACATTTGAGCTTCAGACTTTTTTTCCTACAGAAAATTCATGCTAACTTAAATCCTTTACTTTAGCAGCTTTGTAATTGTATAAGAGTAATAATTAAGTTTCTGTTTTAGAGCCTTTGTTCCCCCTTTATTTTAGGCTTTGTCAAGATTTCTTCAGCTGAAAGTTGCAGAGGTTTGTAAGCCTCTTTACTGATGCTGCTAGCAATCATCTCAGACACTCTCTCACGTGCAGACACACACAGACACACACACACACACACACACACACACACACACACACACACACACACACACACACACACACACACCTGCTTCAGAAACAAATGCATGCTAATAAAAGACCTACAAATCTATGCCAACAAAAGCCCTGTTATTCTAACAACTTTCTAAGTTTATAAGAGCAATATTTAAAATCTGTCCTCATTCTCAGCCCTTTGTTTCCCCATTATTTGTGGCTCCGTCCAGATTTCTTGTGCTGAGAGGTATGTAAAGATCTTACGTAATGCTGCCAGGGATCACTCGATCGTTCTCGCTCTTACTTTCTCTCTCTCACACATACACACACACACACACTCTCTCTCACATCTGCTTTCATGCACACATTCACTCACACATGCAGACAGCAACATAGATACATACACACAACCATCTCTGTCTCTCTCTCTCTCTCTTACTTTCACACATGCATACCCTCTATTTCTGTCACACACACACACACACACACACACACACACACACACACACACACACACACACACACACACACACACACACAAATGCTTTTTATTTTACACTTACTAAACAGGAGAAGCGCTGCTTAGCCAGTATAAAATAGCAGCTTAATTGATGTCTCTCTCACACTCATACAGGCATACACTTTCACACACTAACACATACACACACTTTTTTTTATTTTACTTTTATTTTAGTTTACACTCATTATACAACAAAACCGCTGCTTAGTGAGTGTAAAATAATGGTGGCCGTTCTGTTTCCTCAGTCCAAGCTGCACGATGGCTTCATATGCTGCCGTGAAGCAGTGGACTCATTTTTCAGCGGGCATTACTTGTACATTAACACCCTGCTGGACAGTGCTTGTTCCCCAGTCAGGGTACTGATGTACAGTAAGCTCTTTCTCTAAAAATGAATGTCTTCTTAAGGAATGTCTCTTATTGCCCATAAATATTTTGGGAATCTTGATGTCCTGAAGAAAATAATGATAAGTAAAAAGCATGGGTAAATGCTTGTTCCACCTCCCAAATGTATTAAATGTTTCAGCAGCTCCACAAGTCACAGACTTGCCTTTTGTGCAGGAGGCTTTGGGCTCCATTACCACATTAGGTAGCTGGATTAAATTTTCCAGTTCTGCTGCTGCACTCAGTAGTGTGCTTTCTTTTGGATGATATGTTATACGAAGGCCCCATCTGCCTGAGCTGGTGGTAGCTAAGATGGATGCAACGTATCCCATAGCACTTATCAAGAAGAGTAGGGGATGTCCCTTGGTGGCCTGCCAAAATTTAC
Source organism: Protopterus annectens (assembly GCF_019279795.1). Lineage (NCBI taxonomy): Eukaryota > Metazoa > Chordata > Ceratodontiformes > Protopteridae > Protopterus > Protopterus annectens. The sequence continues at coordinate 1,468,786,379 of NC_056732.1, read as the reverse complement.
CCTGTTTAGTATGATTAGCACCTTGGGCCTCCCGTGAAAAGAGGCCACTGACTTGGTGGGAATTAACCTGATTAACAAAATATAAATAAAACAATCTGTCCTGTTTTGAAAAAGTGTTCTCTGATCTTTTGTTTCAAATCAACATTCCTGCACATAATATTCTGTCAAGATCTTTTCTCACTCACTCACTCACTCACTCACTCACTCACTCACTCACTCACTCACTCACTCACTCACTCACTCACTCAAAGTATAATATTTCACTTCTAAAGTTATGTGTTACTGGCAGTTGGATGTATGGAAGTTCAGTACTATTTCAGCTATTAATCTGTTGCCCAATTGTATAATTTTCACATTTGTAGTTCTTATAGCTTTCCTGTGTTGGTCACAAAGATCTCTACCATTGATTTGTCTTTCAGCCAATGTGGTTTCATCCTTCTGTGTGTTACTTCACGCATTTCTTGAGTTGCTTAAATGTTAAACTGCTACAGGGAGAGCCATTATCTGGTCTTATTGATTCTGGTACTGCAAACTTTGCAAATATGTTATGCTAGATCCAAAGACAATTTACCCCTGGGGAAAGGCGTTGCCTCTGTCTTGTGAAATGTTAAGTTTAAGACTCATTAGAAAGAGAACTGGGGGTTGGCATAATGATTAAGGTGTTTCCCTTACAGACAGAAAGTACAGGGTTTGATTCTCATGGGGATAATGGTCTAGGCTTAAAATGGCCCACAAGGACAGTTAGCCTAGCACTATGTACCTATGGAAGGATTGCACAACGTATGCAAATGAAGTGTGCAAGCCTTCTCTGTAAGCAGCTGTCCCACTCCCTGATCCTAAAAGACTGCAAGCCTTCTCTGCTATGTTTAGTGATGAAAGTATAAATTGGAATAGTACACTTAAAAAGTAAGGCATGCTACACTATATACCTCACATGGGTAATATAGAACATATAACTACTGAGCCCTTAGTTATAACAGGCTTCATTCAGACACCAAGAAACATGTAAAATCATACAGTAATGTGTTGTTCCTTGGGGAATGCTAGCTATTCTGTATACTTTTTGGATTGTTAATAGGTAGTTACTAGTCACGTGGTCCAGGGGACCACTCAGAAGCAGTGGCGGCTGGAGACTTCAAATTAAAAGGGGGCTACAGGAGACAGCTGAATGGGTGGGGGCCAATGGGATGGGGTGTGGCCAACCAGAAAGGGGTGGAGCTATGCTCAAAAACACAACAACTGGAACTTTAATTAAATACGCTGCCCTGGGTGGCAAATCGTCATTATGAGAGTCCAATCAAGACAAAATGAAGTGTAGAAGAAAAAAATATTTCAATGCATTGGCTACATGACAGCTTAATTAATATCTAGATAGAAACAAAAAGGTTGTACGGCATGAAAAAATAAATTACTTTTTAAATACATTACTGGAATACTAGTCAAAATCAAGTATAAAAAAAGCTTCTCCTTGCACTGCAGTTCTAATTATAACTTATATTCAGCTTTATAAAAGTACCAAGTAACATGCTGAAAGTAGAAATCTCTGTGATATCCCCACTTGTAAAAATGTTTCTTACCCAAAAAAGACCTGCTGCCTGACACCAACTACCTACTTGTTTCATGGGGAAGACATGATCAAAGTAAAAAATGAACAGCAAACAAGAAACAAGCTCAAGATAAATTGCTTAAAGGATTACTGCACAGGTTATGGACCACACATGACAGATTGGCATTTTGTTTAGTTTATGGGTAAAGCCTTCAAAGATGACTGCAAATCTCCAACAAATGTAACGAGCTTCGGAAAATACTCTAATCCTGTCCTTTATTACAAATACTGTCATATGCATTTCAATGCCTAAGGCTTGTACATTATCTAGTTATGTAAATATTCTCTGCTTCGTAACAACAAAAAAGGCTTTCAGTGTTGGTAATTATTTAACAGTATGCTTATTAAAGGTTACTTGCATCTTACAATCTCAGACAAGCTTACCCGATGGTCATTAAAGCATTGCTACTTAAATACAAAGCAACAGGGCACTGCGACAGCATGCTTTTTCTGAACAATAAGAAGCATAAATCAACAGTATAAAAATATGACAGAAAACCAGAACATTCTGCAAAATCAAGGACAGATGAAAAGCCACTGTCGTACTTGTGTCTACCGTGGATAGGGGAATACTCTGCACACTTACACTGCATAACTGCTCATTGCCTTGCTTGGACGCATCCAAAGTCACTACATGGGGGAGTGGGGTGCAACAAGTATGTCACAATTTGAAATGTCTCTGGCTGATGGTGATGGCTCTGACACTCATACCCCTCAACCTCAGAGCAAGAAATCTAGACAAAGCCATACATAGAAGTGGGACACAGGCCCAAAAAATAAGGACAATTTGTAAATATTGCTCTTATAAACTTGGAAAGATAATAGAATAGTAGTAGGTCTTGCATTAGTATGAATTTTCTGAAGGGTATGAGATCTGAAACTCAAATGTCTGCCATTATTTTCTAACTTCAATCTTTAATGATTTGCCACTAATTTGACAGAAAACCACAATTTTATGAAAAACAGATGAAAAATATGATGCAAAAATATAAAATTGCCACACAATACAGCTGGGAACATGTCAAAGAAGGGACACCTTTTTAATATTAGTACTGTTTACTTGAGTAGCTGACAAAATAAGAGCATCTACATGCATTTCTGAAATAAAAGTATTCTGTAACTCTGATCATTACAGTTATTTATAATTGTAAACCCTCCACATTTTCTTCCAAAATTGCCATTTTACGGAGGGATTATTAGGGGGAGAGCAACATTTTGAGCCAAAATTGGGGACAGTTGAGAGGTTTGGATATTCCTAATTCTATAACCGATTTATTTGCACATACCTCTCAAACTCTTAATGCAGAAAATCTGGACAAGGCCAAATAAATATATTGGGGGAACATACAAACAGTACTAAAAATTGCTCTTGTATAAACTTAAGACAGTTGATAGAATAACAGGTCTTGCTTTAGCATGCATTTTTCTGAAGGTTATAATGTCTGAAACTCAATGTCTGTCATTATTTAGTGACTTCATTCCTGAATGATTTGCCAGAAAACCACACATTTCATGAGGAACAAACCAAAAATAAGAAGCAAAAATCTGGACAGTTGAGAGGTGTAGTTCAGCCGGGGATGTCTGAGTTTGCTGCCCTTCCCCGCTCATAAAATAATGGTCGACTGGAGCCACCTCCCTGCAGCCATTCCAATGTCCCATTCCTTGGTTATTTTGCCCCATTTACCATAAACACTGTAATGTGCATACTGCTCTACTTCTGCAATGATTTGGATTTCATTTGAAAGTTTTATTTTGCATTTTACAGCATAGACCCTAATAAATATCTTCTAAACAAAGCAATGCAGTCTCACAATGAAAATAGACTTAGCATTAAAACTTCTCTGCCCTTGAAACCCACATTCATTGAAACAGCATTGAAACCCACATTCAAAGAAAATACATTTTGCCAGTGGCAGATAAAGATTAACTTTGGGCTGTTTTCTAATCATAGGCCGCTTGAACACGAAACATACACATACTCTTTGATATAGCTTCCTGATTGTATTAAATTATATTCCTTGTACAATACAGCACAGTTTTTAGAGGGCATTTTAAATTTATTGTTTTGAACATTTTTCCAGTAAACAATGAAATAAAATGCATGCACCAATAATGACGAACTGCACAATTCAGAACATTTCCATCATAAAAGTCTACTCAAACTTACATTTCCATCATAAAAGTCTACTCAAACTTCTACAGTCCACCAGTATCAGTAAATATGCACAACCTCTGAAGAAGTAAAAGTCCTCAAAATAATTCCACAGTAAAGAAATCTGTAACTCATAAAAAGGTTGCTGCTAGCAAACAA